>NC_045506.1:321034-623534 GCF_009650955.1 Corvus moneduloides
CACCCATCTCTGTATTCCCCCTCCAAAATCTCCAGGCTCCTGCAGGAGAGACCAAAGGGGTCCAAGTCCCCATCTAGTGTGACCACAAGCCCCAAACTTTTTTCTCCACACAACAATCTTCCCTCTTTTCCCCTTCCCAGCTTCCCCCACGGCGGGTGGGAGCAGCCAAGAGCCCAGCGCTGCCCCAGCCCGACCGGCCCCGGCTCCATCCCTGCTCCTCCCATGGGATGCGATGGGTTTGGGGGGAGGGGGCTAAGGGTGGGCACTGGGCCTGGGAGGAGGAGGAGCAGGGGTGGAGGAGGAGGGATGAAGCTGGGAGCTGCCCTGGGCAAAGGGAGATACTGGGAGGGAAAAAGAGCAGGCAAAGGAAGGCAGGAGAGAAAGGAGGACCCGGCAAAGAGCATCACTCCGGATCTCTGAGGGAAGGGGAAACCTTTTGTTCTATGAAAACCAACAAAAACTCGGAGTATCTCTGCCAGGCCACTGAAGGCCTCTCCTGCCCCACTCTCCCCAAGCAAAGTGCCCCTCCTTGCCCATCCTCGCAGCACTGTCCTCATGCCCTTCTGCTCGTTGTGGATGATGGGGCAGAGGGTTTGTTCCAGGGCATCCTGCAAGCACCAGGCAGGACAGTTCCACCAGGATGGGAACCCAGCTCAGGGCCGAGGGACTCAGAAAATCTAAACACCAACACAACACCAGCAGGGCACATTTCTCATTTTTGCTACAAAAGGCAGCACTGAAAATGATGGGTAATGAGAGCCTCCTAATCACCCCAATCCCTTCTCCGTTTTAAACTTTCTCTGAAATAACCAGAATAGCTCTTAAAAGTCCTTCATCTTTGTCAGTCCCACATCTTTGGAGAGCAGACTGGGGAAGAGAGCACAACACCAGCATGTTGGTAATCAGACATGGCTTGTTGTCCATTTCTCCTTACTCAATTACAGCGGTAGATATTGGGAATAACCAGCTGTCCTGAGGAATTTTTCCTGCAGCAAGTTATTTTCCTATCATGGTCCATCTGTAATTTTCTTACTTGATTACTTATGAAATGACTTATTACTTATTAAAACACCAATATAAATACAGTACAGCGCCTTGCAATTACTCCCCCTCATATTTATAAACCTCAAAGTCTTCCAGGTCTTAACAACAGGAAAAACCCTGTGTCATCCTTTTGCAGATGAACATATTTAGTTTGGACACATCCTCGGCAGGACTAAGTAGGAAAACAGCTGAAGCTCCAGCAGATCCTCAATAAACTTTTGCCTGCTGGGGATCAGGAATAAAACTGTGTTATTTCAGTGTCTTGGTTTTTTATGAATCTAGTTATTATCTATTAATTACTTTTCTCTTTTTGACTTTTCAAAAGCTGATGTTGCACAAAAAAGTGAGCTCTGGAAACCTGAAGCAAGCTGGGCACTTAGGGCTGAACTGCTGCATCTGCTTCACAGAGAATTTTTATTTGACCCCAGGAATGCTGGTTGCTCAGGCAGACTAAACAGCTTTGATTTGTTTCAGCGTGTGAGGACTGGGGTGTGCAGCTCCAGGCCAGGCTGGCAGGGTTGAACAGGAATTCCCAAACAGCCTTGGAGTCCTGGCCCCCTCAGCATTCCCTGCTCCACCCGGCCCCAGCCTGACAGGAATCAGGCTCAGCAGCAAAAGCACAAATTCTGAATATCTCAGGGGTGCTGTACAAGCCACAATGATCACAGGCTGCGATCCCAAAGCCCCATCTCAGGTTCTCATCTGGGCTAAATGCTGTATTTTGGGTTAGGGACAGGCTGCCTGACCCGGCCCCAGCTCTCTTTGATCGTTACCAGCACCCGGCTGCTCTCGGGCTCCACGAGAGCGCAGAGCCGCAGATAAACCCCGCACCGAGCTGTTCGCCCAGAGACAAAAGTGATTTTCTTCTGCACACCGAAGCTCCTTTCATGCCACCTGGCTTACATGAGCTGCTCAGGTTTGGCCTGGTTGGATTTGAACAGCTGCTCCCCGAAGATGAAGGGACAAGGCCAGGAACAGTTAATAACTTTCTTCACTGGAAACACTGCCGAATCATTCCTTTCCCCCCCCACAGACTGTGTAAAGCCTCCTCAGTGTTTGAGTCTAACCAACCTTTCAACTGGAAATAGCAGCCCTCGGTGGGATTTTCCTGTCCTGGCACCAGTTTCTCTCACAAGTCTCCACCTGGCTTCTAGCCAGAGGTAAAAACGGCATTTCTTAAAGCCACATTTTGAGATAGGGGAAGATCTGGGTGGAAAACTCAAAACAACCAAACTTAGTGTACGCTTATACCTACAGAGGAGACCAGGCCCATCTCTTTCCCCTAATTCACATTATTTCCTATCCTGCCTTTGACTTTAACACTCATTCTCTGTACCGCAAGAACTGTTCTCTGTTGGCTTTTATAGCTGCAACTGTTCTGGCTGTCTTTGCAGCTCTCCAAAGCCTTCAGTCTCAGACAGGCCACCTGATTTCTGAAATTCCACCCCATGGACTCGTACACACTCCTGCCCCAGCACCCCAGCCCTTCTCCACAGAGCTGCTTCCCACGGGTCGCCCCGGCCTGTGCTGCTGCCTGGGGTTGTTCCTCCCCACGTGCAGGACGCGCCTTTGCCTCTGTGGGATTTCCAAAGGTTCCTCTCTGCCCATCTCTCCCACCTGTCCAGGTCCCTCTGAAGCTGCACAGCCCTCAGGGGATCAGCCACTCTTCCAAACGTTTCATCACCACTGAACTCCCTGAGGAGGCATCAACCCCACGGGCTCTGCCTGTCCTGCTCCAGCTCCCTGCTCCCACCTCCCATCACTTCTCCCGTGTTTATCACCATTCCAGTTGCTCTGTCTTTTCTTATGGAGCAAGAAAATAAGAAAAAATCCAGGTGGATTAACACCAAATGACGCTGGCATTTTACAGGGAGCATGAAAGACAACAAAACAGACAATTTTCTAAAGCAAAAGCACTGTTGCAGTCACAACAACACCTATCAAGGAAAAATCTGTTCCCTACAGTAAGGAATAAATTTTAATATAAAGTCTCATCAGCTCAAGGTGGTACCAATTAATCAAAACAATTCACTTGCAGATTCTTCACAGTCACTGTTTTATAAAGGGTAATTCTTTTCTTACTTGCTATTCCAGTGTTGGCACAAAGGAGGTTTAAGCTGATTTTCATCCAATCTTAAAAAACAAATCATAGCTGCAGTTTAAAATAGTTGGGATTGTTTATTCCTCTCGGTTCTAGGTGCCAATTCAAATACTGAAAAAACGACCAAAAACCAGCACTACTGCCAAAATGAACAGCTCAGAAATGCCAAAGTCACGATGCACAGTACAGAGCAATACTAAAATCTCTGGGGTTGAACACAGTATGAGGAGCGCACAATCAGCAAAGTCCAAGTATGTCCTGGATTCACATGCCCACACATACCCCAGGTGTGCACCTTAATAAAATGAAATACTCACTCACTGTGAACAGTCCTGGGTGTTTTCATGAAGATGGTGAGTTGCTAATTGAATTTGAAGCACAACAGATGCTTAGTGCTCCAACCAAATGCTGCTTTTCCTATATCTATTAAGTGTATGTATTTGTGTGGATACGTACACACACTCTTCAGCTACCAAAGTAACTAAAAAATACCAGCCAAAGGGTTTCTGCTTCCCCAAACTGAAGAACTCAAGCCATGAGCTAAAAACCTCAGCAATTCCAGAGAGGAAACACTGCAGTGACGCCACAGTAAACACCAGTTCTGATTAAAACACCTGAATTTATAATGAATGCTTTTTTAAAAGTTGAAAAATATTTTTGGGCACAGCTTCTGCACAAAAATCCTCTTCCACAAGAATCTGCCAACTACTACAGAGCTCCTCAGGGTTTAAAGTGTTACTCCAGGTTGTGCCTGGGCCAGCAGGGCAGGGCTCGGAGCGCTGCAGTAAATTCCTGCCATCAGGCAGCCGGGAGATAAGGGCTGGGAAAAGAAAAAAGAACACAAACACAACAAACCCCAGAGCCCCACTGGCCACATCTCCTGAGAGTCAGAGACCTTGTAAAATGTCACCTTTGTCCTCCCTGATGCCAAACTCCTGACGGGAGCTTCAGAACAAGGCACGGGGGGTGTGGAAAGAAGAATTTAACAAACCTCAACCACTAAACTTGTCTCGCACTTCGTTTTCCGAGCGTTTTGCAGTTTTGCTCTCAGAAAGCCATGCAAGTTTCACAAAACTTCCATGGAGTTTAAATCAAAGATTTCAGCTGTAATTTTTAGCCCCCTCCCTGAACACTGACTGGTACCTGCACTTACGTGCACACACTAAAATAGATCATTTCTGTCAAACTCTGCTCCAAAACACCAGGAACGGGGACAAAGCACGTCCACGTGCATTTGGCAATGACAGAATGCACAGATGTGCCTGGGGATTCTGCTGGCAGCCCTTACGCTCTGCAAAAACCCTTCTGCGCTTTTGAGGCTTCAATATTAAACACTGAGCAAAAGAAACTGTTGCAGATACTGCAAAGGCCATCTCTTGCAATTTCTGTTTGGCAGAAGTTTGTGCAGGTCCTTCATCCTGGTGCAGGGGAGGCTGCTGCTGAGTAATCTTCCTCCTGAAGCCCTCAAGTGACAGGAATTCCATTTCGGATCACAGCTATTCACAGCCACCAAATTAGCTGCCACAGACCTGGCAAGGTAGTAGGGCAGGACACAGCAAGTTTTACACAAAAGGCATTAAAATCTCACAACAGAAGAAGCCCCACATGGACAAGGAGACAGGTTTGCTTTATGGCATTTGCAAAGAAAATTCACATTTAAGCACTGTAAAGTCAGCTTTAAAATCACAAGGCTTCAACAGATGCTCATTTAATGAAATAACAGCAAACTGAACCCCTTTCGCATCTTCAAGCGTCGGTTTGATCATAACACAGGTTCATCCTCACCATCATCCCCCCACATGACCACAGACATACTGCAGCTCCCTGGAAATGGCATCGAATCACTTCCTCCGCAATTCCAGTTAATTTCCCGCAGCACAGCCCCGGCTGGGCACGAGGAAGCTGTGGCTGCTGCTTTGTTTCCTGAACTTCAAGTGAACCCAGCTCTGCCCACAGCTACAGGTGCTGTTTGTCACTGAATTACAGAATCATGCACTGGGCTGGGGGGACCTTAAAGCCCATCCAGTGCCACCCCTGCCCTGGGCAGGGACACCTCCCACTACCCCAGGCTGCTCCCAGCCCCACCCAGCCTGGCCGTGGACACTGCCAGGGAGCCGGGGGCAGCCCCAGCTTCTCTGGACAAAGCATAAGGAAAGTGCTTGTGCTCCTCCACAGATCTGAGTCAGCCACAGTGGCAATAAAACCCTGGGCTTAAGGATGTGCTTAAAAACATCAGAGATGGCCCCTGTGCTTTTATAGGTAAAAGAGATCAAATGTTACATGAAAACAGTCAGAACTTCAATGCGCTCAGAAAGGCCTTTCATGAATGTCAGAAATTAGAAAACACCTTCAGCCAAGTAAAACTGGCTTCATTCACTGAAACTACAGTAACCACCTGCTTTTTGTTGCCTCTGTGCTCTTACAATACTGTCCAGAATTACCATGTTCAGAGAAAGTGACCACGGGGGGGGGGGGGGGGGGGGGGAAGGATTATTTACAGCAGTTCTACAGCCCTCCTTTTACTTGATGCTCTATTTAAATATTCTGGCTGTTTCAAGGGCTTGGTAAAACTGGCTTTTGTAGACTGAACACAGAAAACAAACAGCAGAAAAATGCAGCATTTTCCCCCTCAGCCAGAACACAGTGAGAGCACAATAGTTAAGCAAAGGCAGAGTAAGCTGATGACCAAGTACACAGCTGCTCCTACCTGGCAGAAAGCAAAGGGGAAAAAAAACCCTATGAGTCATCACATGTATGGGAACCGAGAATGCAGAGAATATTTCTCTGCCTGTTTTGAAAGGTTTTACCCCCCTGGACAGTATTGGCTTTGACCTTTGTCCATGGGAAAATTTGCCTAGCCTCTGGGAAGAATTTGAATCTACAATGGTGTGAATTAGGTGACAGAATACTATGTGATATTATCACAGGGTGAAAAATTTAAGAGTTTTTAGGTCTATTTGCATAGTAAATAGATAGAAGTAGAAAACCTCAAAATGCAGAATAAGTTGTAGTTAAAAGCTTCTTACTCCTTCTTCACTAACTCCATATTTTGCAGCAATAGTGGTTTGGGATGATTGGATACAGAATTCCACAGCTCCTGTCTACGTGATTTAGGAACTTGTTGGACATGAGTAAAAAAGTGAAAAAACCTTGCGTTTTAAGCTTTCATTGGGTAATTTACCTGTAAAAAGGCTGTGAAATCTTGATAAGTTGTCTTCTTGCTGCGTTGTCTGCTCTGTGCTATGTCTAAGCCATGCCAGTGGCTTGTACTCCTTAGATAAGAATTAATAAACACCTATCAGGAGACTGAGAAGCATGAAGTCACATTCGCCTTGTTTTTTCTCCTGGAAAAAATCTGAACGTCTCCCCCATCAGGGAAGACAACAATTAATGACGAGGACAGCGTTAGTGCACCAGCAGGGGCACAACAGAGCCAGCCTGGGCACAGGGAGGGAATTTATTACCAACCACATCACAGCAGCACAAGGAGAAGGCAAAGAAATCTCTCCAACACCTTCCCCCCACCCAGCGCGGATCACCCGGAACGGGGGTCACCAGGGCTCTGCCCCACGGCGGTCACTGGGGATCATCCAACGCCGATCCTCCCACGGGGGATGGAGCTGGAGCAGCGCACGAAGCTCTTCCCGCACTCGGGGCACTCGCAGGGCTTCCCTTAGCGGTGCCTCCGTTGGTGTTTGGTCAAGGCAGAGCTCTGTGAGAAGCTCTTCCCACACTAGGGGACACTCGTAGGTCCTCTCCCCGGTGTGGATGCGCCAGGTGGAGGGCAAGGGTGGAGTTGCGTTTGAAGCCCTTCCTGCAGTTCGGGGCAGCGGAAGGGCCTCTCCTCCTGTGTGAATGCGCTGATGTTCGAGGAGAATTGGAGCTGGCTCTGAAACCTCTTCCCACACTCAGAACACTCGTAGGGCCTCTCCCCGGTGTGGGTGCGCTGGTGTACCCTCAAGTCGGAGCTAAACCCTGAAGCTCTTCCAACAATTCCAAGCACTCATAGGGCCTTTCCCCAGTGTGGACCACCTGGTGCTGGATCAGGTTGGAGCTGCTGGTGAAGCCCTTCCCACATTCCCCACACTCATAGGGCCTCTCCCCAGTGTGGATCCTCTGGTGCCGGATGAGGGTGGAGCTATGGCTGAAGCTCTTCCGACACTTGGGACACTCGTAGGGCTTTTCCCCAGTGTGGATCCTCTGGTGTTCCCTCAGCTTGCAGTTCCACCTGAAGCCCTTCCCACATTCCAAGCACTTGTGGGGCTTCTCCCTGCCCTGAGGCTTCTCCCCCAGCTCCGAGCTCCCCCTGGATCTCCGTCTGCCTTCCTGGATCAGGGGGGCTCTTTCCTCCTTGGATCTCTCTGGGCTGCGCTTGCAGCCCCTCCTTGTGCGGCATCTCCGGGGCTTTTCCTCCTCCTCCATCCGGCCACACCTTGGGAATGACAAATCCTGATTTGGGGGGAAAAACAAGGGGTGAGCACCTTGGGCTGGGGGTTCCTCCTCCCCAAGTGCATCACCAGGCATCTTGTCTCTGTAAAAACATCCAAAACACCAGAGATTCAGCACCAAAAGTCCCACAAACATCAAGACACAGACCAGAAAACTCCCAAAACATCAAGATTCAGATCAAAACCCCCTCCCAAAATATAAAGATTCAGCCTCCACAAACAATACCAAAGCACCAACACTGGAGACCAAGAAACCTCAGAAACACCAAGATTCATCCCCAGGGAAAATTCGTGGATCCTCCTCCCTGATCACCTGCTGGATGGGGGGGCAATGCTCCTGGGGCTGGGGGGAGGCTGCAGATACAGCGAGTGCTGGAACCTTGCGGTGCCTCCTCTTCCTGCTCCTCCTCCTCCTCCTCCTCCTCCTGTATCCCTACTCTTCCTCACACTCCTCTTCCTCACACTATTCCTTCTCCTGCAGAATCCCACCTGCTGCTCCCACGTCCATCCTTTCACCATTCTGGTCTCCAGCCCTGCTCCTCCAGCCTTTCTCCTCTTCCTCCCAGGCCCAGCACCCACCCCTGGCTCGCTCTGCCCCCCAGAGCTCTCGCATCCCACAGCACCAGCAGGGATGCAGCTGCGGCAGCTCGGGCTGCGGCAGCGCTGGGCTCTCGGCCGCTCCTGCCCGCACTCGGCCCCCGCCGCAGCCACTTCTGCCAGCACAGCACGGGCCGGCCCGGCCTTGGCGCTCCCCCCCTCCCACCTCCCCAAATTCCCCTCGCGGGGGGCGCCAAGGCCGGGCCACACGGGGGCTCCAGCTGGGGAGCGCCGGGCGCTGCGGCTCTGCCTGGCAACTGCTGAGTCACCAGCGCCGCGCCTTCTGATTGGCTGAGCGCTGCCTGAGGGCCGCGCCTGCACCAAGGGGGGACACCCTGCTCCAGGGGGGATGGCCCGAAAACCGGGCACCCCCAGCGAAGGAACAACAGCAACGCCTCCCTACAAACACATGCTCTCAATCTGCTCGGACACAGCCACACCGACTTGGACACAAGCAAGTGACACCACAAACCATCAGCTCCACAAAATGGCACTGATTGACACACACTGCTGCTCAGCCAAGCTCCTGCTCAATTCCTCAACTTCCAGAACAACAACAAAGCCGGAACACAACCATGGACATCGTTTCCTATACAAAAGGGGACAAGGTGGAGGCAGTTTGCACATTCTCCCAGAGGTAATTAAGGACATGGACACCCAGCGGGGGTAATAAAGGAAGTCGAGAAGGGGTCTCAGCAACAGGGGACGGATGGTGTTGGTGTGCTGGAAAAGGATTGGTTGAAGGGAATGTGCAGGAATATGGTTAAGGCAAACAGCAGCAGGAGGAATCTATGTGGTAAGAAAGGAAAAGGAAGATGGAAAAGAGGAGGAAGAGAAAAATAGTGAGGACTGGAATGTGTTACAGCACCTTCCCTAATCTTATCCTCAAAAAGAGCCAAAACCCTCTTATCCTCCCAGCCAGCTCCACCTCCTTTGTATCCCGGGTTTCCAGGACAGGAAAACAAGGAAGTCAGGATTTCAGGGTGTTTCTCTGTGGGGGGGAGCAGCAGGACAGGGCAGCACGGGCTGGGGGCCTGTGGGGAGCTGCGGGGCCGGGCCGGGGCTGTGGGGCAGCCGGGGCTCAGCGCCGGGCACTGCCTGACCCCAACACCCCCCGGGCAGGGCCGGCAGTGGCCCCCGGCCCCCAGGAGGCTGCGCGATGTGGAAGGATCAGGATTTTCTTTCATCGATCTTGTTTGGGTCACTGGAGAAACGAATGATTGTGTAGAAAGCTCAGCAGCTGTCAGAGGATGAGCACCCACAGGCACTGAGGGGGCTGCAGGAGAGGCACAAGAAGCCCCTGCAGCACTTGGCCAGAAAGGCTCAGCAGGGGAATGCAAGAAGGGATGAGCAAAAGGCCAAGGTGAAGGCAAAGGCCATGGCAGAGTTTCTACAGCCCCCCAGGGATGAACCGCAGGGCCCAAGGGGGCCCCAGCACCCAGGGGACGGCGGCGGCCACAAGCACCTGGCACAGGCATTGCCCTCCTCGGCACGGCAGAGCCCACCCAAACAGCCCCTGCCAAGGAATCAGGGCTCCAGCTGCAGGCCACAAGGACACTGCAAGCACAGACAGCAGCACCCTCAGCACCAGCAAGTCCACCCCTGATGGACATGGATTGTCAGGGCTCTCAGAGCTCCCAGCACACCAGGGACCCACCGCACCAGAGCCCTTGAGAACATTCAGGGCGCCTCTGGATCGAGACGAGGCCGCTCCTGATGGACACAGGGGCCTCTCGATCCACTCCAAATCTGAGACCTAAGCAGGGAAATTGTCAAGAAGTTCTTTCATTATTCAGGCAATAACTGGGAAAGATGAGCAGGGGTGTTTTATTCAACCACTATCAGTAGATGTGGGGGATGGGTTTGAAATGCATTGATTTCTGTTTGTTCCTAATTGTGATTGCAATTTACTGGGAAGGGATTTGGTGGCTGAAGTGGGAATGCAAATTCATATTGTCAAAGGAGATACAGAGGCTAATGCTGCTGTACCTTGGTGTCAAATGTCTGCCAAGGCCTCTGCTGAAGGGAACCCAGAAGTGTGGGCAGCCCCAGGGAAATAGGCAAAATCAGATATGGAGCCTCTCCAAATTCCTCTGAAGCATCCAGGACAAGTGGTGTCTAAAAGCAATACCCTGTTCCAAGGGAGGCAAGGAAGGGGTTACAGCCTCTTACTGAGGCCCTGCTAAAGGCAGCACTTCTGGAGCCAGGGATCTCTCCCTACAACACTCCTCTCCTGCCAGGCAAGAAACCCGATCATAGACACTGTTACAGCGGGGATTACTGTAACACGCCTATATCAAACCAGGAGTCCTATGGAAAAGAAATATATATGGACAGATTCTTGGTAGATGTTTCAGAGATGTTTATTTCCCCAGCCACATGGCTGGAGCTCTGCCGAGGAACCCTCACCATCTGGGATGAGGGTCCTTGCCCACGCAGGGAAACACAAAACAACCAATGGGGAACAAGGCTGACCAGGGGTGAGGGAAACCCCGTGCCTCCCCTCAGGGCGCCTCTCCCAGGGCTACACGGCAGGGGGGGAAGGGACCCCGACATTTCACCCGTTTATTTTTAACAAAAGAGATGTAAAACTTAACATTGAAAACAACAAGGACAGTTTCAAAACAAAACAAGCCACCCTCCTGAGTCTTTAAATGTCCAAAGAGATTCTCTGGAACATCTTAAGGCTGACAGAAGGGAGACAGAACTCTCTGAGCATGCTTTGTGGGGAAACTGAGGCAGGAGAGGGTTTAATTTCTTCCCTTCCCCTTTTCATCCCCCCTTCGGCATTGGAGAGGAGTTGTAGGGAAAGAGAATTGTATAGGGAAGCCATGGGGTGAAAAACGGATTAGGAATAAACTGGGGGTAGGGTAAACTTAGGAAAGGGTTCATATTGGGTATAGGGTAAAAGGGGAAAGTAGGGTGTGAGTAGGAAATTGCTGGGATGGATATTGTTTATAATTTTGTGCCTAACGGCTGCCTTTGACTGGAATACCCCCAGGCCCAGTAACATTTGCTGCTTGTAAACCCTTCTTTCCTTGCACTACATCAAACTGTACAACTTCCCCATCTCCTACACTTTGCAGGTAATTTTTAGGGTTATTCCTTTTAATGGCAGTTCTATGGATGAATAAATCTTCCCCTGTATCATCTCGTGTTATAAATCCATAGTTGTTTTTTACATTGTACCATTTCACAGTTCGTGTGATTTTTGTTGCTGTAACTCCTCCTATCACGTGGCCGCCGCCTCGCTGACTCCGATGTCTCGGCCGGGCCCCCGCGTTGCGGCTGCTCCGCGCTCTCCGAGCGGCGCTGCTCTGGCGCGTGTCTGGGCTCTGCGCGGCCCCGCGTTGCCATCGCCGCTGGCCCCGTGCCCTGTGAGTGGTTCCACTCGGCCAACTCCACGCTGCTTTGAGTGCGGCCCCGTTCCGGCTCGGCGCTGCGCGGCTTCTCGTGTCACTGTGGAAACCGCCACTTCTCCCTCCGCAGGGCTCTCCAAGCCGTGTGCTCAGAGCGGCCTGCCACACCGATGCCCGGTTCCTGGCTGCTCGTGGCCCACGGCACCCGCGGCGCCTGCGGCATCGCTCCCTCACTCGCGGCCGTGTGGCCGGGGACCCCGAGACAGGGATGGGGTCCGCGATAAGGGGCGCGCTCCCGAGGGGGCCGGGCGCATCCAGCGCAGGTGCCTCCACCAGCACGACTGCAGTCACGCGCTCCTGGGATGGCGGCCGCGCGGCCTCGGCCGCGGGACTATGGCCATCCTTTGCTTTAGGGGTAATGGGACCATACAAATGCTCCTGAATAGCTTCACTGACAATGAGGGATCCACGCAAGGGTTCAATCACTAATGCATGTTCTGTTTGATCCTTCATCTCCAACAAGATCTCGTGCCAAAAACACCTGTGATAAGCCTGAGGAACTCCAGGAGGACTAATATCAAAAAGGAACTCTCGAGAAATATAGAAGAAATTTTTGAAAAGCCAGTTAAAAAAATGTTCTAGATCTCCCGGTTCCAATACTTTCTTGTATTGTTGTTCAAGGATTCGTTTAACTTCTAGATACATTTTTTTCTGTGGCTCAGAGAGCTACATTTCCCACGATTCTTCCATAGTCAAGAGAGAATATTCAAACCAAGGTGAGAAGAGAGAGATCTAGAGTGGTTTTTACTCATGAATTTCCTGTCCTTAGGGATCGGTGTCTTGCCCGCATTCTCCCTCATTTGTTACAGTGGGGATTCCTGTAAAACCTATATCAAACCAGGAGTCCCATGGAAAAGAAATATATATATGGATGGATTCTTGGTAGATGTTTCAGAGATGTTTATTTCTCCAGCCGCATGGCCGGGGCTCAGCTCAGGAACCTTGCCCGCGCAGGGAAACACAAACCAACCAATGGGGAACAAGGCTGACCAGGGGCAAAGAAACCCCGTGTTTCCCCTCAGGGCCCCTCTCCCACGACTACATGGTGGGGGGAGGAGACTGACAGGACACCAGAAGGAAAGCACAATTTTCAAGGCTTCAAAAGCAGATTAACAGAGCCTCCTGCCCTGGCCCTCCCAGACAGGGAAAAACCATTTGAATCGCATGGGGATGTTCATCAGGGCCATGCCAAAGGAATTCCTGGGCTCAAATGTTTAACCCAGTGGCCAGAGAGTGGCCTCATTGTCTGCTGAATTGTGCAGCCCCGGCTTTAATGGGAACTGAGGCCTGAAAACTGACAGCAGCACAATCTCTGATTGTTCCAGCCTGGCATCAAGGTAAAGCTTTGTTAACCAAAGGAGCCTCTAAATGGATGAGCAGCGCTCGGTTCTTACAGAATGAAACTTGTTGGATGGAACAGGAGGATTCAGAGTTGAGCACAGGGCAAGGGTTGAACCCAGCCTCCTGTTTGAACGGCCCTGGACACGGGGCTGGCAAGAAACCCATGGCTGCAGCCAAGTGACAGAGCTCCAGACCCGGGCTAGGAGAGATTTACCAGACATTCCCTGGCCTGAGGGAGAAAAGGTGTTTAGGGATGGCTCTGCAAGGGCAGCAGAAGGGAAAAGAGTGACAAGACACGCTGCCCTGAAGGAAAGGGAATGAGACAAAGCGCAGCTCAGCGCCCGCATGCTCAGCTCAAAGGGCCGAGCTGGGGGTGCTTGGAAGAGCCTGGCACTGAAATGCCCTGAGCAGGAAGGCTTCAATATCTTCTGCTAACAGCATGGCAGCTCACAGCGGGGCAGAAGCATTTCCAACTGCTTCAGCAATCCCTGCATCAGTTCTTAAGGCATGTTTGGAACAAACAATTCCAAGATATGAGATTGTGGAAGCAATAAACTCAGACAGGGGAACTCATTTTACAGGAAAGATCCTTCAGGGCGTTCTGGCTGCTTTAGGAACACAGTGGGACCTTCAAACACCCCGGCACCCCCAGAGTTCGGGTCGGGTAGAAAGAATGAATGGGGAAATAAAGAAAGACCTTCTGAAGCTGCTGAGAAAAACCAAGATGCCACAGGTACGGCTGCTGCCATTGGCTTTGGCAAGAAGAGCCAGACCCAGGGCAGATATTCAATTATCTCCCTTGGAATTGATGTTTCCAATTCCTCACCCGGCTCATTCTCGACCTAGTTGGGGGGGGTGGAGACCAGGGATGTCTGTTTCAAGCAGGCTGTGGCCACAATCCTGTCTCTTGTGAAATCTCTTCCACAGGAAGCTCGGCTGGCACAGACCCTGCCTTGGCACTTTGCTGCCCACAACATCCAACCAGGACATCGGGTCCTGCCTGAGTGCAAAGAAGCACCACTGGTGGCCAAGGGCGTGGCCCATTCCAAGTGTCCCCGAGCACAGAAACAGCCGCCAGCACAGCTGGACACGGGGGGACCCCTCACCCTCGCCTCAAGCTCTCTGAAGCCCCGCGGATTTGCACTCCCCGGCTGCAGGAGGACCATGCGAGGCCGCCACTGACCCTGCACAGAAGGGGCCGCAGCAGCAGCCAGGGCTCCACAGCGGGGGAAGCCCCGGGGGCTGCCCACAGATCCTCTGCTGGAATAGTCTGGCTGGGCACCTCCTCTGGCATCTCCAGGCACTGGGGGCCAATCCTCGCTGGCACCGGGCGAGCTTCAGAGCTTTCTGTGCCTGCACTCGCCACAGCTGCTGCGCGAGACAGCGGGAGAATTCCACTCTGGCTCTCAGTTACAGTCACACTCTGGACTGGGCAGGATTCGATTGCTGGAAAATATACCAAATTCAGTATTGGTTTAAAATTTTATTTCTCTACTCAGGCTTGGTTTGCCTCTGCCTTGGGGAAAGGAATTTGAAAGTGTTTGTTAAGGAATGTTACACTACTCAACAGAGATGAGCTTAACATCTCAACAGACTGGGAAGAGCCCAAAAGATACCCAAAAGATAACGCCCATCAACAAAACATCAACGCCCATCAGCAAACATCAAGGAACAGCTACCCCAGACACTGCCCCCGGCACAGCTGGAGACCCCTGCTCTGGAAAAGGCTGAGAAGGAAATCAAGGAGTGTGCACCTAATTAACATCAGAGGCCAAGCAATCCGGGGCCAATAGGAAACCAAATACTAAGAACTACCCAACTTGGAACCAATGAACATTAAACCTATGGATTTCTATGGGTTTAGATTGTATAAAGTTGAGGAAAAATTGAGTAAAACTCGTGTGCCATGGAATGATTTTCTCTGCATACCCGGGCTATGTGCGCATGAAATGATTTCTGCTGCACATCCTGGCCAGAATAAAGTAATGCCTTGATTCTCTACACTAAAAAGGTCCTTGGAGAGTTTTTGTTCTTCCTGCAGTTTCTGTGACAAGATTACAGCATTAGAATGTTTTTTCTTAATAATCCTACTCTGATATTGTCAGTTGGGTTTGGGCCAAAGGTGTGAGAAACAATTTTTAGTCCGAGGAGAAGAACCAAAAATCTTTATTGCTTTAGGGCATTTTTGTGTATGTGTGTGCATGTCTGTTAGTGATGACAGAATTTCAGAATGGGTTTTTCGATGTTCACCTGTAGGCTGCATTTTGCAAAACTGGAAGACCTTTAAAACTGATCCTTTTCCTCATAAACAGTTAAAAAATATTAAAAAAAAAAAAGGGGGGGAAAAAAGCCGCTTTTGGGGGGGCCACTTGTGACTCACCTGATGGCTGCCCTGGAAGAGAAGCTTCCTTCCAGGCAGCCAGCAGAGGAGCTTTAGAAATGCAAATTAACTCTGCTGGGGGAAGTGGGCACAATGTCCCAGGCTCTCCTTGCCTGCCACAGGAATTGGGCTGATTCCCTCTGCCCCTCACCCCAAGCTCTGCCTCCCTGCACTGACGGAATTTGCATCGCTAAAGGCAGAGCCCACACTGAGCATCTCTGACTCTGCAACAGAAATCCCTGAAGCTGCAAAGGAAAACAGCAAACGGAGAAAGTTGGGAGAACTTCACTCACAAAAGCGGGGGGGGAATCATCCCTCTCCCCACTCCAACATCTGCTGGCACTCTCTGTGTTATACAGGGTGGATTTGACCACTGGGCTGCTTTTGCTGACACAAGGTCAGCGAAATCACTTGGGAATCCAAGGATGTGATGATTTAATCAGAGAAAAGCGGTCAATTGATGCATCCCTGGCCTTTTTGGCAGCGCCCAAAAATGGGGACAAGATGAACGGCCACCAGAACAAATCCTACAACACCATGGAGCAGCCCCTGGGAACCCAAACAAATTCATACCAGGTGCCAGAGAACTCACTGATCATTTCAATGCATCATTAGATTACAAGCTGTCCTCCAAATCATAACCAAGCACACAGCTCCAGCTCCTGACCTTCTCACCCACCAATCCACTCCCATGAGCAGCGCCACATTTCACCCTGGGATGGCATCAGATTCTCTTTCAGCAGAAGGACCAGGAGGTTGTGGAAAATTAAATGACACAAACTGCTCTTGGCAAAGAGATGGCCAAGGAAAAGTGGTGAAACAGAGAACAAACAAAATAAGAAAGCAGCTCACGTACTGTCCAAACGTGGAAAGGACAGGAATGGGACACGTTTTCGTGGTTCCCTGGCAGACCATGGGTTAAACCAATGCTGTTTCTCCTCTCAGGTGCTGCAGCAACTCTCATCTTTTTACCATGCACCACACCTTGCTCAGTGCAGCTCATTCAGCAGGGATCAAGGGCATGCAGGTGGCAGCCAGGCCTCCTGACCCAGAAACGGCCACAAAAGGACACAGAATGAGGTCACTGAGAATAATCCCAAAACCAAAGAAGGCCCACGAAGAACAGACTAAGGCATTTTTAAAGTCTGTAAAGAGAAGTACTGAGAAAATAAGAAGACAAGGGATTAAAAGGGAAAAAATGAACGTGTCTTTACAAACAGATGGTGTGAATCCCATTGCAGATAGGGCCAGGGACTTGCAGATAAGCAAGTAACCAGAGAAACCACAAATTTCACAAAATGTTACTAACTGACACGAACTGATGCTCAGAGCCAAGGTCCTGCGAAATTCCTGAACTTCCAGAAGAAGAACAAAGCCTTCACAGAGCCATGAATATCGGATGTTATACAAAGTGAGGGGGCACATTAAGGGGCACATGCAGCAGGCGGATCGGGAAGTCTGTACCTTCCAAGGACCTCAGCCACTGCGGAAAGGGACACGGAGATGCGGCCGGGCAAATCGGCATAAAAAGGAGGCTGCGTCCTCCAACACTTGGACAGACCCCACGGGAAATGCCCCGTGGCCTCTCCCTTTGTCCACGAATAAAGTTACTTTTACACGACTCCTCCGCCTCCTCTGGGGACACAAACCTCTGGCCACGGGAACTTTCCCGCACACTGCCGGCCACGGGGCAGCCACCTCTGTCCTACCCACAGCAGCCGGGACGAGCCAGCGCTGCTCCGGCACCGGCTCCTGCCGAGGCAGCAGCGGGAAGGAGACCGCGGGCAGCCGCTCCCGCAGCGCCCTCACGCCAGGGCGAACACGGCGCCCACACGGCACAACGAACCCGCCACAGCCCCCTGCCGCCCCCTCCGCCCGCAGCCAGCCCCGAGCCCCGCCAGAACCGAGCGCGGCTCCCACCTGCGCTGGGGCCGCCTCCGAGCTCCGCCGCCGCCTCACCGGGCTCCGGCCGCCGCCGCCGCTCCCGGGCCCGCACAGACGCTCCGCCAATGGCGCCTCTGCTGCGCCACGGCCGCCCTGCCGGCGGCTCCGGGCCCGGGCTGCTCCCCGCTCCGACCAATCAGCGCGCCAGAACCACGACTGACGGCAGCACCGCCCAATCGGAGCGAGGGGCGGGCTCTGCACACGGCCCAGCCCCGCCCCGCGCTCCCAGCGCCCCCCGGGCTGCGTGAGGGGAAAGCCGCAGCTGAGGAACAGCCCTGGAACGGGCCCGGCCCGAGCCGCCATTCAGCTGAGAAGAGAAGCAAAGCTCTCCGCTGCTCCCGGCCCGACCTGCCCAGCCCTGCGTGTCGGGTGCCTCCGGCTCCTTGGGAAGCCCTGCAGCCTCACTACTCCCGCCCCTAATTCGGAGCCTCAGTGCATGGCTTTGATTTCCCCCAAAAAGGGAAAACCGCCCCAAACCCCTTTGGTTGAGTGCACGAGGGGAGAGATTTGTGACAGAAAATTCCAAAAACTCAGAGCAGGGTAATGAGAAGTAAAAGAAGACCCTTAAAAACTTCTTCCTCCCACCCCTCCCTCCTTCCAGCTCCACCTCCCACCCCGGCAGTGCAGGACACAGGGAATTGGGGCCATGCTCAGTTCATCCCCGGTGCCTTCTCCCGCTGCTCAGGGACAGGAGTCGTTCCCCTGCTGCACTCTGGGCTCCCTCCCACCAGACAGTTCTCCAGGAACTTCTCCAACCTGAGTCCGTCCCACGGGCAACCTGCGGAATGCGGGGGGGGGGGGGGGGGGGGGGGCGATGCTCCCGGGGCAGGGGTGTGCAGATACGGGGAGCGATGGATGCACGTGCTGCCTCCTCTTCCTCCTCCTGTTCCTGCTCCCGCTCCACCTCCATTCTTCCTTCTACTCCTCCTTCCGTCCCTTCTCCCCCTCCTCCTTCATCCCTCCTCCTCCACCCCCGCTCCTCCTTCCCCCAGGCCCATCGCCCACCCTTGGCCCCCTCCCCCCAAACCCATCACATCCCACGGGAGGAGCAGGGATGGAGCTGGGGCCGGTCGGGCTGGGGCAGCGCTGGGCTCTTGGCTGCTCCCAGCCGCTGTGGGGGAAGCCAGGAAGGGGAAAAGAGGGAAGATTGTTGTATGGAGAAAAAAGTTTGGGGCTTGTGGTCACACTAGTTGGGGATTTGGACCCCTTTGGTCTCACTGCAGGAGCCTGGAGATTTTGGAGGGGGGAATACAGAGATGGGTGGGGGCTCCCAAGGGAGTTTGGGGATAGGGTGAGGGGTTGTGGGAGCCACTTGCTGGGGGCAGTCAGGCCGCAGACCCTGGACTGGACTGCGAGTCTGGTAATTACAGCTCCGATTTTCTGCTCTCTTCCTCCCTTTTTCCCACCTCTCTCAATATTTTCCCATCGTCCCCACCACACCCCTGAGACACCCACATTCACCCAAGTCCCGCTGGCCCCCAGACACGTGAGCTCCCAGCACCACCAGTACCACCAGTACAGCCCCAGCTGCCAGCACACGCCCCATGGCCAGCGCCGGGCAAGTGCCGCCAGCCCCAAAGCAGCCGCGCTGTGCTGTGGAGGGGTCCCCATGGCCCTGCCCCACGCGGCACTGGGAGCACCAGTCCGGACCAGTGCAGAGCACGGGTGGGCGGCATCAGAACCCACGAAAGTGGGTCCAGCACAAGCCATTTAGAACCCCCCAAACTGGTGGAAAGCATCAGGATCCTCCCAAAAAAGAGGTCACATCCGCCTCCTTAAAATGACCAGGAAATCACGCAAATCCGTTTATAACCCCTCAAAACTGGTGGAAAGCTGCAGGATCTATCCCAAAATGGGCTCCCAATGTCCTTCCCTGTGGGACCGCACTCCAAGTGCAAGAGCCAGGTGTGTCCCTCCTCCCAGTAACACATCCCTCAGGATTGGAGGGTGCCCCAAAACCTCCTCAGGAACCGGATCCCCCAAACCTCTTCATCCCAACATGTGTCTGTCTCATTCCAGATCCCATCCCAGCCATCCTCCCTCTCCCAAATACAGCCTCGTTCTTAGGGGGGCAGAGCTGCTTCTGGGGGCATAAGTGAGTGCAGGGGGATCCTTTATCCCCCTCGTGCCGCTCCAAGCTGCCGAGGGCAAAGCCCTGGTTTCTAGGGCTGTGCCCGCTCCTCAAATCTGTCGGATTTAATACCCAAGCGTGGCCGGGACACGGCCCCGGGAGCTGCGCTAATGCCCGGCGGTGCCCGGGAGGGTCTGAGGGGAGGGGAGTTCATAAGGACTCCCCCCGCACCCATCGCTGCGCACGAAAAGCTTTTTTAGTGCATGCCAGCGATTTTTCGTGGTTTCTGGGCTCGGCGGGACCGAGGCGGCGGCAGCGGGAGCCGCGGGGCCCGGCCCGTGGGGGCGGCCGGGGGTGAAAAGTGCGCGGCGACCCCAGCGCGGTGCCCGAGGGCTGAGCGGAGCTGGTCGGGAACAACCCCCGGAACCCCCCCGGTGCCCGAGGGCTGAGCGGAGCTGCTCGGGAACACCCCGCTCGTCTCCGCCGCTCCAAGCCGCTTTCCCGGCTCCGGCTGCCGCCGCCGCCCGGCCTCGGCGCGGTCCCGCGGGGTCGCCGCTCGAGGCGCAGCTGGAGGGGCTCGATCCGGGCCGCGCCCCGCCCGTCCCTCGCTGCGGCTCCTCCAGTGACGCGGGGCTGTGGAGATCCCCTGGTGAGGCTCTTTTATTGCATTTTATTCTATTCGCTCTATTTTTTTTTTCTATTCTCACCTCTAACCCTCCTCGGCGCTGCCCTTCTGGCCACACCAGACAGCGCCCGTCCCGCCGTACGGCTCTTCAGTGACACCGGGCGCCGCGGACATCCCGGTGCAGTTTTTTATTCTATTTTACTCCATTCTCTGGATTTTATTCTACTCACCCTCCGCCCGTCCCTCGGTGCAGCTCCTTCAGACGCGGGCGGGGGAGACGCCTCTCGGTGCGGCTCTTTGATTGTATTTTATTCTCTTCTCTTCTCTTCTCTGTATTTCCTTTCGTTCCCAGCTCGCCCGTCCCGCGGAGCGGCTCCTTCAGGGACCCGGCGCGGCACAAACCCCTCGGGGCGGCTCCAGCAGAGCCCCGCCCGCCGCCGCTCCCCGAGGCCTCCCCGCTGCTCCCCGGCCATCGGACACCGCAGGCCGACCCGGCCCCTTCTTCCTCTTCTTCTTCCTCCTCCTCCTCCTGCCGGGATTCAGCCCCCGCCGCCGCCCGGCTCCTTCTGCCGCTCCTGCCCGGCACGAAGCGGCGGTGCCGCTGACGGGGCCGGAGCGCGGCTGCCCCGCGACTGCCCCGCGCCTCAGGGCCGGGCCGGGGAGTGACCGCACGGCTGGGGAGGGACCCCCGCTGGACACGGCAAGGATTCCTGTCCCTCAGGGGGAAGCACGAACTCACCGAAACTCCCATCCCTTCTCCGTGCGCCGCTGGCCAGAGGAGGGAGGGAAACGGGGACTGCTCTGGAGTTTTACATTCAATCCTTACAAAGCAGAGTCCCAGACGGAGCTCCGCTTTCAGCTTCCAACGAGGGAATCCAACGGGAGCGCTGGCGCTTCTGTAACCTCAAGCTGTTCCTTGATACTCGACACTTTAGTTCTGGCCATAGGAAGCCCTTCAGCAGCAATGTCTCTCCCAGCCACTGGTTTCTGGCTCACACCCAGCTCGGAGCTTCGACAAGAAACCCAAAGTCCCAGGAGAAGAAGCTCTGCTGTTACTTTCTTTTTCTCAGAGTTCCTCTTTATTGTATTTTAGGTATCATCTATATTTTACTGTTTTTCTTTCTTTTTCTAAAATCTCGTGTTTATTCTCTCTTTGCCCCCTCCAGCCCTTGTCCCCCTCCCGGAGGTTTGTGGGGCGCTGCTGTCCCTCAGCCCTTCCTGCCCCGGCACCCGCGGCCGCTCCGGTGCCCTCAGGCCCCGGCTCGAAGCGAAACCACAAAACCCTCTGGAAAGAAAGCCGGTCTGGGCGAAAACCCTGCAGGGGGGATTGAATGCCACGGACAGCGATTGCTGAGAGTTGGAGATTCCAAACGCTCCAAGGGGCCGGAGGGAACCGCGCTGCGGCCTCGGGGCCTCCCTGGGGCACCGCGGGGACCCCCGAGCAGAGCGACTCTTCCCACCCCCCAAAATCCGCAGCTTTGGGTCAGCTGAGGAAAAGAGCTGGAAAAAGGGGCTGGAAAGGGGCTGGAGCCCGAGGGGACCCCTCAGCCATGGCCCGGAGCAGCCACAGGAAAATGCCCCGGAAACCAAGGAAATCGATGGAAGTAATGAGGAATTTTTGAACTCTTTCTGCTGCTGTTTCCAGAAGGTCCCGGCCGGGTCCTGCCGGGAGGAGCCGGGGGCGGGGAGGGCCCTCAGGGCTTAACTGGGGAGAAAAGTTGAATTGGGGCAAGGAAACTTTAATGGTGGGGAGAAGATGTGAACGGAGGGGATTTGAATGGGAGGGGATGATTTGAACTGGGCAGAGAAAATGAAGTGGGGGAGGAGCCCCCCAGCCCTCGGCTGTGGCCCGAAGGTGCTGCCAGCGGTTCCCCTGCTCCCACCCCCTGGGCTGGGGGCGCGGAGCTGCCGCTGCTCCCCGGGAATGCCACGGGATAAAAACTCCACTCAAGCTTTTATGTTCCCAGTCACTCCCAGTAAGATCCCACTTGCCCCCAACATGGTCCCAGTTGTTCCCAGTCATGCCCTGTATGGTTCCTTTCACTCTCAGTCCCTCCCAGTAGGAGTCAGGTACGGCCCCTGTCACTTCCAATATGAACCCAGCCACTCCCAGTCAGTCCCTCTATGATGCCTTTTGCCCCATCATGGTCCCAGTTGCTCTTAGCATGATCCCAGTATGATTCCAGTCACCCCCAGTATGATTCCAGGTAACTTCCCAGTAGGAGCCTGGTTTGATCCCTGTCACCCCCAGTATGATCCCAGTCACTCCCAGATATTCTCAGAACTATGCCAGTCACTCCAACATGACCCTGTCACTCCCAGTATGATACCAGTATGAGTCCAGCATGGGCCAGCTGCTCCCAGGATGATCCCAGTTGCCCCCTTCATCTTTCCAATTGCACCCTTTCACCACCACTGTGGTTCCAGTCAGTCCCAGTACGATTCCAGTCAGTCTCAGTATGATCCAAAGCACTCCCAGTATATCCCAGCAGCACCCATTGGCCCTCAGCATGTTCCCAGTAGCCCTCAGTGTGGTCCCACTATATCCCAGTATAATCTCTGGTGTCCCAAATCTGTTCCTGCCAAGTCCTGATCCTGGTCCCAGTGTATCCTGCTGTCCCATTCTGTCCCAGTCCATTCCAGTCCCTTCCCGGCAGCCGCCGCCGTTTCCCAGATCCTTCTGCCCCCCACCCCCCATCAAAGCTGCCCCCCCGCCCCCCAAGATGCTGACGGGGATCGGGGGCTTCGTGTTGGGCTTCATCTTCCTGGCGCTGGGGCTCGGCTTCTACCTGCGCAAGCAGGTGACGGGAGGGGCCCGGGGGTCGTGTCCCCCCTCCCCCGGAGCTCTGTGCTCCCCCGGGGCCCCCCAGCCCGGTGTCACCCCCTTTGCTCTGCCCACAGAGCTCCTGAGCCGCCGGCGGCCGCAGCCCCTCCCCGTGGCCTCGGGCCCGGCCGGGACCCCCCGCTCCGTCCCCGCGCTGATTTTGGGGGGGTCGTGTGTCCCCCCCAGCCCCGCTGTCACTCTGCCCCCACCTGGCTGCTCCCAGTGTTCCCAATAAAGCTTCCCAGTTTGGGCTGGTCCCCTTTATTGGGGGGCAGTGTGGAGGGAATTTGGGGGATCCCGCGGGAGGAGCTGAGAGTGGAGGGGGCAGAACCGGCCCGGTGTGTCCCCCCCATTTCACCCCGCTCTGGGGTCCCTTGGGAGGCACCTGAACCCCAACACAGCACCCAGAGAACTGCAAAACGCACTGGGACACCCCTAAATCCCACAGCCCCCAACGACTCTGAAATCCCACAGAAAAAGTCCCCCCCAAAAGAGCTCCCACCTCATCATCCACTGGTGCATCCACACTGGGGAGAGGCCCTACGAGTGTCCCCAGTGTGGGAAGAGCTTCTCCAGCAGCTCTGCCTTGACCCAACACCAACGGAAGCACCGCTAAGGGAAGCCCTGCGAGTGCCCCGAGTGCGGGAAGAGCTTCGTGCGCTGCTCCAGCTCCATCCCCCGTGGGAGGATCGGCGTTGGATGATCCCCAGTGACCCCCGTTGGGCAGAGCCCTGGTGACCCCCGTTCCGGGTGATCCGCGCTGGGTGGGGGGAAGGTGTTGGAGAGATTTCTTTGCCTTCTCCTTGTGCTGCTGGGATTTGGTTGGGAATAAATTCCCTCCCTGTGCCCAGGCTGGCTCTGTTGTGCCCGTGCTGGTGCTCGGGGTGGGATCTCTCCCGGTCCTTCTCTCAGCTCCTGGGCCTTTCCTTGTATTTCCTGTCCCTGTGCAGTAGCAGAGGGCAGGGACAGAGCGGTTTTGGTGTCTGCCGGCATCCAGGCAGGGCCAGCCCAGCCCCGGGGGTTGTGAGGGGCTTGTGGGGGTTCCCCCGTTTTTGGGACATCCCCGCTGGAGGAGGGTGTCCCCCCTTGCTGCAGCCCCAGCCCTCAGGCAGCGCTCAGCCAGGCAGAGAACACCCTCAGCTGGGGCCTCATTTTTGGCACAGCTGAGCCCCTTCATCCCCATCTTGGAGTGCACCTGAGCTCCTGGATATCTGGGACTGGGCAACTCCAGGAGTTAAAATGCTGGAAAAGGGGATTTGGGGCACTGCCACCACTGAAAATCCCAGGAACAGGGGGTTGGGAAATACATAAAGCCCAAAATCCAGGGAACAGAGGGGTTAGGGAACACCAAAACCCCCGAAATCCTAGAAAACGAGGATGTGGGAACATCCAGTTCCCCAAATCTTGGACATTGGGGGGGTTTTGAGACTCCCAGACCCCCCAAATTTCAGGAAAAGGCGGGTTTGAGCACTCCCAGAGCCCCAAAGTAGTGGAAAAGGAGGAGTTTGAGAACCGTCAGTCTCTAAAAATCCTGGAATCAGGGGGGGCTGGGCACCCACAGCACCCTCCAAAATCCTGGAACGGGGCAGTTGAGGAAAATCCAGAGCCCTAAAATCATGGGAAAAGAGGAGTTTGGCCACTGCAAACCCCGAAAGTCGTGGGAAAGGGAAGAACCCTGAAAAAAGCGAGACTGGGACAACGCCCTTCCCCCCACAAATCCCCAAATGATGAGGAAGGAGCGGGAGAAGGGCCGGAGAGAGGAGCAGAAGGAGGCGGGATTAGGAAGGAGGAGGAGCGGGAGGAGCGATGGAGGAGGAGGCGGGGGAGGAGGAGCGGGAGGAAGAGGAGCGAGAGAGGCAGAGGAGGAGCAGGAAGAGGAAAAGCAGCAGGGGAAGCGCGGGGTCGGAGCCCGCTGTGTCCGCCGCGGCCCCGGGAGCATCCCGCAGGTGAGCGGGGAGGGGGAGCTCGCCCCAAATCCCTCGGGGGGTCTGTAAGAGACGGTCCGAAGATCCCTCATCTGCCTCACGATCATCGCCAGGGACAGAGACTGAACACAGGAGGCCTGGCCTGGCTGAGGTGGAGTGTCTGGAAATTGATGCAGGTCACAATGGACTGCGCCGTTCTCGCTGCCCAGGCAGGAAGGACTGCGCTGAAGCGGAAAGGAATGACCTGTCCTGTACACCTGTCCTGTACGTGCTTCCCAAAGCAACGGGCCCCATAACAACGGCTGGAGGTTTCCCCAGCTCTTGGCCAGCTGCCCCTCGCTTCTGAAAAGGGCTATAAAGGGACTTTCTAAATTAACCGAGACGAGATCTCCCCACGGAAAGAAGACGAATCTGTTGGCAGGAGACCACGAGGACTTTGTCTCATCTGTTGGTAGCTATTCCTCCCCTTCTTCCTCTCTACTCTTTGTTTTCTTTATCTCTCTCTCTCCTCTATCGCATTACTGTGTTGTGGGCACTTAATAAAGGTGCACTGTTCTGATTAAAACTGAAATCCCTTGTGTCCTTTTACACTCTGAGATCGATAAATGAACCATCACGACCCTCACTTGTATTAGCAGATTGTGACAGGCTCCCCGAGCGGCGTTTTCTCTTGGGGGGTGTTTGGAGCTCACAGCTTCTGGAATGGAGCCCCAAATCTCTTTGTGGGTCCCTGGGAGGGTTTCATTTTGGGGCCGGGGGGGGGGGGGGGGGGGGCGATGTTTGGATCCTGCAGGACCCCAAAGCTGAGCCGCAAATGGCCCTTTGGGGGATATTTTGGGGGCTCCGTCCCGGTGCCGGGGTGGGAGGAGGACATCGGTATTGGGCCCCCCCCAGGAGAGCGGTGGAGGGGAACGCCGGGAGCCCTGGGATGGGGTGAGGGGAGAGGGGCGATCCCGGAGCTGGGGGACCCCCGGCAGCCTGGAGATGGGGGGAGCCTGGATAAGGGGGGACCCGTGGGATCGCTGTAAGCCCGGAGCAGAGAATCAGGGAGAAGGGACCCCTGGGACCCCTAAAATCCCTGGATCATCCCTGAGCGGGACCCCAGAGAGGGGGAACCCCAGGAGCCACGGGACCCCAATGAGGCCAGGGAAAGGAGAGCCCCAGAACACCAAAGTGGAGAGATCAGAGAGGGGGAAGTGCTGGGAGGGTTTTTTGGGCTGAATCGTGGTGGTTTGGGGTTTTTACGGACACAAAAGCCCTGGAGACTCCTAGAGATTGACCTGGGCAGGAGGAACCCCAGCCCAAGGCACTCACCCATTGTTTCTCTCCCCAAATCAGGATTTGTCATTCCCAAGGTGTGGCCAGATGGAGGAGGAGGAAAAGCCCCGGAGATGCCGCACGAGGAGGGGCTGCAAACACAGCCCAGAGAGATCCAAGGAGGAAAGAGCCCCCCTGTGCCGGGAAGGCAGACGGAGATCCAGGGGGAGCTTGGAGGTGGGGGAGAAGCCTCAGGGCGGGGAGAAGCCCCACAAGTGCTTGGAATGTGGGAAGGGCTTCAGCTACAAATCCCAGCTGAGGGCACACCAGAGGATCCACACTGGGGAAAAGCCCTATGAGTGTGGGAAATGTGGGAAGAGCTTCAGGCAGAGGCCCCACTGTAGGGAAAGTTTCACGAAGGATGTCTGGACTTCAGGCGGCTCTCCTGAAAGCTGTTTATTGCATAGGCAAAGTTACAGCATTTCAGGGAGTGGGTATCCAGAGCCAGCCCTACAGCTGCCATCTACAGCTGTAGGCATACCTGAAGCCGCTTTCTGTTCAAGTTACAAAGCATTTTATACTTTTCTTTGCAGAGTATCTTAATACATAGCAACCAATAAGCACCATACACAATACCTTTACATCTGCCTATAGCCTATTTATAACTACTACCATTACCATATTATAGTCATTATCATCCAATGACAAGAGTGAGTAAGTAAGTTACAATTTAAGCTTACAGTGGAAAATTCTTAGACCTTTCTTCTTGCTACATCAACATTTCTTGTTTGCCTGCCATATCTCTCTTTTTGGTAAAAACATGTTTTCTATTTACTTATGCTCTCCTTGAGACTTATTTACTTGGTGAAAAACATGACTTTGTTTGTAGTCACATACCTTTGTCCTACTCCTAAAAATCTCCTTCCAACTCATCTCCAACCTTTGTCTTCTCAGTTACTCATCGATCACTGTTTCAGCAAAACATCTTTTATTCTATATCAAAACTTGCTTCTATTTCTATCTCATCCTCAGTTTCTACATTCAGGGATCTTTCTTCCAAGCCTACATATCCGTGAAACTTTCTTACCAAACTTTCATCCTCCCCAACACCCCACCTGATGAAACACCAGGTGATCCACACCTTGGAACGACCACATGAGTGTGGGGAATGTGGGAAGAGCTTCTGGCAGAGCTCCAACCTGATTCAACATCAGATGATCCACACCGGGGAGAGGCCCTACGAGTGTTCTGAGTGTGGGAATAGGTTTCACACCAGCTCCAATCTCCTTGTGCACCAGCGGATTCACACGGATGAGAGGCCCTTCCGCTGCCCCGACTGTGGGAGGGGCTTCAAGCACAACTCCATCCTCGTAACCCACCAGCGCATCCACACCGGGGAGAGGCCCTACGAGTGTCCCCAGTGTGGGAAGAGCTTCTCCAGCAGCTCTGCCTTGACCCAACACCACCGGAAGCACCGCTAAGGGAAGCCCTGCGAGTGCCCCGAGTGCGGGAAGAGCTTCGTGTGCTGCGCCAGCTCCATCCCCCGTGGGAGGATCAGCGTTGGATGATCCCCAGTGACCCCCGTGGGGCAGAGCCCTGGTGACCCCCGTTCCGGGTGATCCGCGCTGGGTGGGGGGAAGGTGTTGGAGAGATTTCTTTGCCTTCTCCTTGTGCTGCTGGGATTTGGTTGGGAATAAATTCCCTCCCTGTGCCCAGGCTGGCTCTGTTGTGCCCGTGCTGGTGCTCAGGGCGGGATCTCTCCCGGTCCTTCTCTCAGCTCCTGGGCTTTTCCTTGTATTTCCTGTCCCTGTGCAGTAGCAAAGGGCAGGGACAGAGTGGTTTTGGTGTCTCCCAGCATCCAGGCAGGGCCAGCCCAGCCCCGGGGGTTGCGAGGAGCTTGTGGGGGTTCCCTGTTTGTGGGACATCCCCACTGGAGGAGGTAGAACTGGAAGGAGGGAGGTGTGGGAGGAAGAAGTTTTGAAGGGTCTTCTTTTAATTCTCATTATCCCCTCTACTCTGAGTTTGTTACCAAGAAATTCAATTCATATCTCCAATTTGGAGCCTGTTTTGCCTGTAATGGTGTCTCACGAGGGATCTCTCCTGGTCCTCATCTCAGCTCATGAGCCCTTGGTTAAATTTTCTGTCCCCTCTTCAGCTGCGGAGGGCAGGGAGAGAGCGGCTGTGGTGGGTGCCTGACATCGGGCCAGTGTCACCCCACTCCAATGGGACATGTTCCTGTGTGGCCCTGGGCTATGATGCCACTGTTGCTGTTGCTTTTGTCTTCCTTATGATTTTATCTTTTGCATGAAATGCTTGTGCAGTGCCCCTGCTGTCCCTTGTGTCCCCTGGGCACCGACAGCCCCGGCCCTTGCCCTGCTCCCCTCTCACGTTCCATCCCGGCTGGCGGAGCCTTGGAGCTGCCGTGGGGCCGTGGGGCTGCCCCGGGGGCTGCGCCCCGAGCCGGGGCCCCTTCCCAGTGCTCCCAGTCTGCCCATCCAGCCTGGAGCAGCCAGCGAGGGCTTCAGCTGGGGCGGCAGAGAGGCGCTGCTGGGGGGTCCCAGCTCCGCTTGGCTTGGGCTGTTCTTCTCAAGCTGGGGAAAAACGACTTTGGGAGTTTTCTGCCACAAATCTCTCCCCTCGTGCACTCAGCCAAAGGGGTTTGGGGCGGTTTTCCCCTTTTGGGGGAAATCAAAGCCATGCACTGATGCTCCGAATTAGGGGCGGGAGTAGCGAGGCTGCAGGGCTTCCCAAGGAGCCGGAGGCACCCGACACGCAGGGCTGGGCAGGTCGGGCCGGGAGCAGCGGAGAGCTTTGTTTCTCTTCTCAGCTGAATGGCGGCTCGGGCCGGGCCCGTTCCAGGGCTGCTCCTCAGCTGCGGCTTTCCCCTCACGCAGCCCGGGGGGCGCTGGGAGCGCGGGGCGGGGCTGGGCCGTGTGCAGAGCCCGCCCCTCGCTCCGATTGGGCGGTGCTGCCGTCAGTCGTGGTTCTGGCGCGCTGATTGGTCGGAGCGGGGAGCAGCCCGGGCCCGGAGCCGCCGGCAGGGCGGCCGTGGCGCAGCAGAGGCGCCATTGGCGGAGCGTCTGTGCGGGCCCGGGAGCGGCGGCGGCGGCCGGAGCCCGGTGAGGCGGCGGCGGAGCTCGGAGGCGGCCCCAGCGCAGGTGGGAGCCGCGCTCGGTTCTGGCGGGGCTCGGGGCTGGCTGCGGGCGGAGGGGGCGGCAGGGGGCTGTGGCGGGTTCGTTGTGCCGTGTGGGCGCCGTGTTCGCCCTGGCGTGAGGGCGCTGCGGGAGCGGCTGCCCGCGGTCTCCTTCCCGCTGCTGCCTCGGCAGGAGCCGGTGCCGGAGCAGCGCTGGCTCGTCCCGGCTGCTGTGGGTAGGACAGAGGTGGCTGCCCCGTGGCCGGCAGTGTGCGGGAAAGTTCCCGTGGCCAGAGGTTTGTGTCCCCAGAGGAGGCGGAGGAGTCGTGTAAAAGTAACTTTATTCGTGGACAAAGGGAGAGGCCACGGGGCATTTCCCGTGGGGTCTGTCCAAGTGTTGGAGGACGCAGCCTCCTTTTTATGCCGATTTGCCCGGCCGCATCTCCGTGTCCCTTTCCCCAGTGGCTGAGGTCCTTGGAAGGTACAGACTTCCCGATCCGCCTGCTGCATGTGCCCCTTAATGTGCGCCCCACTTTGTATAACATCCGATAGTCATGGCTCTGTGAAGGCTTTGTTCTTCTTCCGGAAGTTCAGGAATTTCGCAGGACCTTGGCTGAGCATCAGTTCGTGTCAATTAGTAACATTTTGTGAAATTTGTGGTTTCTCCGGTTACTTGCTTATCTGCAAGTCCCTGGCCCTATCTGCAATGGGATTCACACCATCTGTTTGTAAAGACACGTTCATTTTTTCCCTTTTAATCCCTTGTCTTCTTATTTTCTCAGTACTTCTCTTTACAGACTTTAAAAATGCCTTAATCTGTTCTTCGTGGGCCTTCTTTGGTTTTGGGATTATTCTCAGTGACCTCATTCTGTGTCCTTTTGTGGCCGTTTCTGGATCAGGAGGCCTGGCTGCCACCTGCATGCCCTTGATCCCCTGCTGAATGAGCTGCACTGAGCAAGGTGTGGTGCATGGTAAAAAGATGAGAATTGCTGTAGCACCTGAGGAGAAACAGCATTGGTTTAACCCATGGTCTGCCAGGGAAACACAAAAACGTGTCCCATTCCAATCCTTTCCACGTTTGGAGTGGTACATGAGCTGCTTTCTTATTTCCTTGTTCTCTGTTTCACCACTTTTCCTTGGCCATCTCTTTGCCAAGAGCAGTTTGAGTCATTTCATTTTCCACAACCTGCTGGTCCTTCTGCTGGAAGAGAATCTGATGCCATCCCAGGGTGAAATGTGGCGTTGCTCATGGGAGTGGATTGGTGGGTGAGAAGGTCAGGAGCTGGAGCTGTGTGCTTGGTTATGATTTGGAGGACAGCTTGTAATCTAATGATGCATTGAAATGATCAGTGGGTTCTCTGGCACCTGGTATGAATTTGTTCGGGTTCCCAGGGGCTGCTCCATGGTGTTGTAGGATTTGTTCTGGTGGCCGTTCATCTTGTCCCCATTTTTGGGCGCTGCCAAAAAGGCCAGGGATGCATCAGTTGACCGCTTTTTTCTGATTAAATCATCACATCCTTGGATTCCCAAGTGATTTCGCTGACCTTGTGTCAGCAAAAGCAGCCCAGTGGTCAAATCAAGCCTGTATAACACAGGCAGTGCCAGCAGATGTTGGAGTGGGGAGAGGGATGATTCCCCCCCGCTTTTGTGAGTGAAGTTCTCCCAACATTCTCCGTTTGCTGTTTTCCTTTGCAGCTTCAGGGATTTCTGTTGCAGAGTCAGAGATGCTCAGTGTGGGCTCTGCCTTTAGCGATGCAAATTCCGTCAGTGCAGGGAGGCAGAGCTTGGGGTGAGGGGCAGAGGGAATCAGCCCAATTCCTGTGGCAGGCAAGGAGAGCCTGGGACATTGTGCCCACTTCCCCCAGCAGAGATAATTTGAATTTCTAAAGCTCCTCTGCTGGCTGCCTGGAATGAAGCTTCTCTTTCAGGGTAGCCATCAGGTGAGTCAGAAGTGGCCCCATCCAAAAGCGGCTTTTTTTCCTTTATTTTTTTAAACTAATTTTCTGTGAACTGTTTATGAGTTAAAGGGTCACTTTTAAAGCTCTTCCAGTTTTGAAAAATGCAACCTAAAGGTGAACATCGAAAAACCCATTCCAAAATTCTGCCATCACTAGCAACCTCACACACACATGCACAAAAAAACCTCAAAGTAATAAAGATCTTTGCTACTTCTTCCCCTAAGACTAAAAATTGACTTTCACACCCCTGGCCCAAACCCAACTGACAGTATCAAAGTAGAATTATTAAGAAAAACCATTCTAATGGTGTAATCTTGTCACTGAAACTGTGGGAAGAACAAAAACTCTCCAACAACCTTTTCAGTGTTAGAGGATCAAGGCATTACTTTATTCTGGCCCGGATGTGAAACAGAAGTCATTTCATGCACACATAGCCCGGGTGTGCAGGGAAAATCATTTAATGGCACATGAGTTTTACTCGATTTTTCCTCAACTTTATGCAGTCTAAACCCTTAGAAATCCGTTGGTTTAATGTTCATTGTGTCAGGAAAATTATTCCACCCGCACCAGAGGTTTTATTTCCAAAGAGGAGACAGAGGAGTCCTGTTACTTTATTCAAATTAAGGGAGAGGCCATGGGGCATTCCCTGGGAATCTCTCAAATTTTTGGAGGGCGCAGCCTCCTTTTTATCCCAATTTCCCGACCGCATTTCTCTCTCTCTTTCCCCATTGGCTGAGGTACTGGCAAGGTACAGACTTCCCGAAATGCCTAATACCTAGGGTTCCCTTCTAATGTATAACCCCCCTTATTTTTAGTTCTTATTGAATTTTCCCATTGTTTCTTTTATCTCCCAATATCCAATTTCATTTATCAGCAGACCTACAGTTTGTTTGTAGAGACAAATCTCTTTCCAGTCATCAATCAGTGGAACTCTTCTCATTGTTTCTTTTATCTCTCAGTGCTACTTTCATCAACCAGCAGGCCCAGAGCTTGTTTGTAAAGACAAGTCTCTCATTCCTTTCAATCCCTCCTCTTTTATTTTTAATAATTGTCTTTACAAACTCCAGTTATCTTTGACTTAATTTTCTGTTCCTGGGTCTTTTTTGGTTTTGCTGGTATTTGCAGTGACATCATCTTCTGTCCTTTTGTAGCCATCTCTGGATCTGTAGGCATGGTTTCTGCCTGCACCCCCTTGATCCCATGTTGAATAAGTTGCACCGAGCAAGGAATCATGCATGGTAAAAAGATTAAAGTTGCTACAGCACATAAGAGGGAAAAAAGCATTTGTTTAACCCATAGTCCACCAGGTGACCACGAAAACGTGTCCCATTCCCATCCTTTCCATGTTTGGACCGGTACATGAGCTGATTTTCTTATTCCCTCTGTTATTTGTTTCACCACTTTTCCATTGTCATGTATTTGCAAACAGCAGTTTGAGTCATTTAACTTGCCACACACTCCCCCTTCTTCTGCTAATAGATAATCTAATACCATCCGATGTTGAAATACTGCATTTCTCATCTGAGTAGATTGGTCAGCAAGAAGGTCAAGAGCTGAAGCTGTCTGGTTGGTTATTATTTCATAGCTTGTAACGTAATGATCTGATTTAAATTATAAATGGGTTCTCTGCACCCAGTATGAATTCATTAGGATTCCAAGTGGCCGGTCCATAGTGTTGTATGGTTTGCTCAGGTGACCATTCATTTTTTCTCCACTTTTGGGCTCTCCCTCCAGCCAGGGATGCATCAATTGACCGCTTTTCTCTAATCAGATCATGATATGCCTTGATTCCTAACTGATTTCCCTGAACTTGTGGTAACAGAAAGATCATCGGTCTAATATACCCCACATAACATATCTCTGACCAGTTTGGGGGTAACCTGCAATAAGCATATTGGCCACAAATCCAGTAATGCCCTTTTAAAGCCCAGATCCCGTTGGCAAAGGGGCCTTCCCGATTTTCATCATCAATTGGTGGGTCACAATACAGCTTGCTTCCTGGGCCCAATGGTTCCCCAGCAATAGTTTCCCCACCATAAGAGTCACAGTACTTGCATTTGCAAGCTCTCACATGAGGTTTCCACCTGCAGCTACATCCCAGATCTGCTTTGTTAGATCTGGACCAGAACTTATTAGAAAGGGTTTGAGTTGTGTTCCGGTGTTGCCACTTCCACTGATAGTCACGGACAACGTGTCCTACTTGTGGAATTATCTTGGGGGCAGCTTAAAAATAAGTGGTCAAAAAAACTTATCCTTCCCCACTGCTTTACAGCCTTCAAAATCCTTTCAGTAATTATGGAAGGATCACCTTACCCAGAGACCATCAGTGAGCCTAACACGCGTTTGATTCCATGCACCTCGATATGTGGAACAATCGTAAGGAGGGCAGTCAAGGGCCCAACAGTCTAAACCCAAAGATAAAGTCCAGTCACAAACGCTTTTTCCCACGTATACACCCCCTGTTCTATTTAGACAATAAATGCCTCTTTCAGAGGAATGAAGCAGCCATGGACTTCCTTCTTTATCCCAAAATCCCGTTCCATTATGGACCTCACTCAGGGTGCTGACCCACCATTTAGGTTTGACCAGGCGGGCCACCCATGGCCAGTTTTCAGATCTTCCTGGTCCTCCACAGACCCAACAATTGCAAAGGTTAAAGGTTTTTGCTACTTCTTCTCCTAAAGTTAAAAAATTTTTCTCCCTCTTTTGACCCCAAACCTAACTGACAATATAAAGGTAAGATTATTAGGAAAAACATTCTAATGGTGTAATCCAATCTCCTAATCTAAATTTTCACTCTCACGTTGTCTTCTGCACCAGCTGTGGCGAGTGAAGGCACAGAAACAGCTTAATATAAAGCAAACAATGACAGTGAAGATTAGTCCCCAGTGACTGGAGGTCCGAGAGGAGGGATGCCCATACAGACTATTCCAGCAGTCGGTCTGTGGGTAGGCACACGGGGCTTCCCCCGATGTCGACGCACTGGCTGCTGCTCCGGCCCACTCCTGCAGAGTGTCAGTCACAGCCTCCCGGCCTTCTCCTCCAGCTGAGATGTGCAAATCTCTGAGGCTTCAGAGACCTTGACCCAAGGGTGAGGGGTCCCCCCGTGTTCAGCTGTGCTGGCGGCTGTTTCTGTGCTCGGGGACACTTGGAATGGGCCACGCCCTCGGCCACCAGCGGTGCTTCTTTGCGCTCCTCAGGCAGGACCCGATGTCCTGGTTGGATGTTGTGGGCAGCAAAGTGCCAAGGCAGGGTCTGTGCCAGCCGAGCTTCCTGTGGAAGAGATTTCACAAGAGACAGGATTCTGGCCACATATTGTTTTAAATATACATCACTTACTTCTGAATCACCTCAAACTGGGCCAGGAGACACTTCAGAGACAGAGTCAGAGAAGTGGGTATTTGCTTTATTCGGCGTGCCGGGTGTATGGGGATCGCTCCTCCAAACACACACACCGGTGCTCCCTACAACACAGTATTATGGGTTAAATTATGAATATTCATCACATTCCTTGAGACAGGTGTTTCTCAGATGTCATTAATACCATTAGCATACGGGTCACACATGTGCTGTGTGTCCTGGTGGTTGCGCTGAGGAAGGCTCCTCTTCTTCCTCGGGGTCTCTCTGATGAAGGCCAGTAGTCATCCTCACAGTGCACTTTTCACCTCTCTCCCTGGGCGTGTGTAGTCCTTTGAGGAATGATTCAGCGGTCTCTGGGATAATCCTTGTCCCCTCTATCTTGACAAGATTAGGGTGAATTCGGCTTCTTAGGTTTTGTAATTAACATCTGCTGTCTGAACTAACATGTGCTGTCTCCCAGTAGTTAACTTGTGCTTACATGAGTTAGTTATTGACTGCCCCTTCCTCAGTTTCTACGCTCCCACTGGGCTGAGAATTACAAGGGTAAGGACTTCCATACATCAATTCAAAGGGAGATAATTGAGTATCTCCCCTGGGTCTTGCCCTTATTCTTGCTAAAGCCAGTGGCAAGAGCCCTACCTGTGGCATCTTAGTTTCTATCACCAGCTTCAGAAGATGTTTCTTTATTTCTCCATTCATCCTTTCAACCCAGCCCGAGCTCTGGGAGTGCCAGGGGGTTTGGAGGTTCCACTGTATTTCTAAAGCAGCCAGAACCCCTTGAAGAATTTTTCCTGTAAAATGAGTTCCTGTATCAGAGTCTGTTGCTTCCACAATCCCATATCTTGAAATTATTTGTTCCAAACATACTTTAATAACTGATCCTGTAGTTGCTGAAACGGCTGGAAATGCTTCTGGCCACCCCAGAAGATATTTAAACCTTCCTGCTTGGGACATTTCAGTAAAATTCACCTGGCATCTCTGGAAGGGACGTACAGCCCAAGGCCTCCCTCCCCTGGCAATTTTCTTTATGACCCTGTGATTTGTTTTAGCACAAATCGAACACCCCTCAATAGCTCACTTTGCCAGAGTAAGAAGACCCACAGCAGTGTACATTTTGAGGAAGGCTTCTGCCAGTCCTCGGCAGCCCCAATGGATCCCTTCATGGAGTTGTTTTAATAACTGTAAGGCCAGAGCTTTTGGTATCCACTGTTTACCATCCCAATAAACCAATTATCCCCCCCTTCCTCTGCCCCACTCTTTTTAATTATCTCAAGCTCCTCTGGTGGAAGAGACAGTTCCTCTGGCAGTGGTGCAGTTACTGGGAGCAAGGGGAGGATCTCAGCGATCTCTGGCAACAGTGCAGCTTTCCGAGCCTCCTCATCAGCCAGTCGGTTCCCTCTTGCCTCCCCTGAGCACCCTGCCTGGTGTCCCCTGACGTGTAGAATTGCCACCTTTTTGGTAAATTCACCACCTCCAATAGGCGAGAGATGAAGCTCTCACGAGCGAATGTTTTTCCCCTGCAGGTTAATAAACCTCTTTCTTCCCACAGTTTCCCAAATGCACGTATCACCCCATATGCCTGTTGGGAATCAGTACAAACATTCACTCTCTTGTCCCGGTACAATTCACAGGCTCTCACAAGCGCACACAGCTCCGCTGTCTGAGCTGACCGTGTGGGCGGTAACCTCCCCCCTTCCTTTAATTCCCGTCCATTAACGACAGCGTGTCCTGCTACTCGCTTCCCTTCTACCACCCTTGAAGAGCCATCAATAAACGCATTTTCTCCCTCAGGCCAGGGAGTGCACCATAAGTCTCCTCTAGCCCGGGTCTGGAGCTCTGTCACCTGAATGCAGTCGTGGGTTTCTTCCTGGCCCCCTCTTCAGGGCTGTTCAGACAAGAGGCTGGGTTAAACCCTTCCCCACTTTTCAATTCTAAATCCTCCTGTTCCATTAAAGAAGATTCACACTGAAATAACCGAGCGCTGCTCATCCACTTAGAGGCTCTCTTGGTTAACAAAACTTTAACCTGATGTGAAACTTGAACAATCAGATACCCTCCCCCTGTCAGCTTTGGGGCCTCAGTTACCATCAGAGCTGTGGCTGCTCGGTTCTGCAGACAATGGGGCAGCCTCTGGCCACGGGGTCTGACAGCTTAGAAAAATAAACAGGCTGCCGTGTTCCCCCTCCTTGCACCAAAATTCCTTTAACGTGGCCCTGGTTAACATCCACGTACAGCTCAAATTCCTTTTCTGAGTCTGGAAGAGCTAAGCCTGGGGCATTAACCAATTTGTCTTTCAATTTCCTAAAGCTTTGCTCTCCTTCTGGTGTCCATACCACGACATTAGGTCTGTCTTGGGTTAAGAAGTCATATAAAGGTCTGGCCAAAACAGAACAATCCTCAATCCATGCTCTGCAGTACCCCACCAACCCTAAAAACTGCTGTAGCTCCTTTTTTGTCTGGGGTAATGGTACTTGTAAAATTCCTTGTGTTCTTTCTGGATCAATACACTGTAACCTTCCAGTCAAAAAGTGTCCCAAATATTTAACCTTTTTTTCCTACCAACTGCGACTCCTTTTCAAACACTCTAAATCCCTTTTTAGCAAGAAAATTAAGGAGCTTCACAGTAGCTTCTTCAACCACCTTTTCCTGTTCCCCTGATGAAAGCAAATTATCCATCTACTGCAACAGCCTAACTCCCGAGGGTGGAGTAAGCTCTCTTACTATTTTCTACAAGTCTTGCCCAAACAAAACCGGTGACTCTGTATGTCCCTGCGGAGGACTATCCATGTCAATTGTTGTTTTACCATTTTGCCTCCTTCTTCCTGTTCCCACTCAAAGGCAAAATACTGTTTACTGTCCTCTGTAATCGGACACCCCCAGAAAGCATCCTTCAAATCCAGTATGGAATAATACTGATGTGAAGAAGGGATCTGATGCAGGATGGTGTAGGGATCTGGAACCGTGGGATGCCTTGGTTTGACAGTTTCATTTATTATTCTTAAATCCTGCACCATTCTGTCGGTACCATCTGGTTTCTTAACGGCAGGATAGGGGTGTTACAGGGAGATAGACGTGGCTCCAAAAGCCCTTCCTTTAGCAGGGACTCAATGACGGGCTGTAACCCCTTCCTTCCCTCCCTTGTGCTCACTCTCGCCACCACACACCTTATTCCAGAGCCGGTCTCTGTCCTGCCGCAGTGTCCAAACAGCTCCTCCCTCTCCGGCGCTCCCGGCAGGCACGGCCGGCAGCACCAGAGGCGGCCGGGGCGTCCCGCAGCCTCCTGGGGGCCGGCGGTCACTGCCGCCCTGCCCGGGGCTGGTGGGGTCAGGCACTGCCCAGCGCTGAGCCCGAGCTGCCCCACGGCCCCCACAGGCCCCCAGCCCGTGCTCCCGGTCCTGCCGCTCCTTGCCTCAACCATATTAACCCTATTTGTGCATCTCCTCTTGTCAGGACTCCTTCTTGACTCCCCTTACTGCCCTTCTGGGCATCTATGTCCTTAATTACCTCTGGCAGAATGTGTAAACCAAGTCCACGTTCTTCCAAGGGATTCTTTGGATATTTTGGGATCATCATCCCTTTTGCCAGGGCCCCTTCCCAGCTTTACCTTTGCTACCCTCCATGGGTGCCTTGCTTTACCTGTGCTACCCTCCATGGGTGCCCTCCCAGGTTTGCTCCCTGATGATCCCGTTGTACTCACCGGTGAGATTTTCAGGGGTCCTTCCCTGTGGACTCTTCACGGACCCCCCTGGTCAGCCACTCGTCTGTCTCCTGGACATTCTAAGGAACCCAATCGATCGCCCGGTGCCGGCCGCCACCAAGGGGAGCTGATCACCCAAACTGGGTGGGGCACTTTCAGCTCCGCTCGCTGCCCACCGGCCCTGGATGGTGGAAATATCCTGGATGAGAACCCCCAGCTTGTCAGGAAAATTAATCCACAAACACCAGAGGTTTATGTCCAAAAAGGAAACAGAGGAGTCCTGTTACTTCATTCTAATAAAAGGAAAGGCCATGGGGCATTCCCCTGGGGTCTCTCAAATATTTAGGGGATGCAGCTCCTAATAATCCTGATTTCCCGACCACATTTCCCTCTCTCTTTCCCTGTTGGCTGAAGTACTCAAGAGGTACAGACTTCCCAAAACACTTAAGACCGAAGGTTCCCTTCTAATGTATACGCCCACCTTTATTTTAATTCTTATGGAATTTATGGTTCTTCCCATTGTTTCTTTCATCTCTCAATATCCAATTTCATTTATCAGCAGACCTATAGTTTATCTGTAAAGACAAATCTCTTTCCGTTCATCAATCAGTGGAATCCTTCCCATTGTTTCTTTTATCTCTCAGTACTAGTTTTATCTTCCAGCAGGCCCACAGCTTATTTGTAAAGACAAGTCCCTCATTCCTTTCACCTATTTCCCTGGGGCTGCCCACACTTCTGGGTTTCCTTCAGCAGAGGCCTTCACAGACATTTGACACCAAGGTACAGCAGCATTAGCCTCTGTATCTCCTTTGACAATATGAATTTGCATTCCCACTTCAGCCACCAAATCCCTTCCCAGTAAATTACAATCACAATTAGGAACAAACAGAAATTGATGTGTTTCAAACCCATCCCTCACATCTACTGATAGTGGTTGAATAAAACACCCCTGCTCATCTTTCCCACTTATTGCCTGAATAATGAAAGAACTTCTTGACAATTTCCCCCCTTAGGTCTCAGATTCGGAGTGGATCAAGAGGCCCCTGTGTCCATCAGGAGTGGCCTTGTCTCGATCCAGAGGCGCCCTGAATGTTCTCAAGGGCTCTGGTGCGGTGGGTCCCTGGTGTGCTGGGAGCTCTGAGAGCCCTGACAATCCATGTCCATCAGGGGTGGACTTGCTGGTGCTGAGAGTGCTGCTGTCTGTGCTTGCAGTGTCCTTGTGGCCTGCAGCTGGAGCCCTGATTCCTTGGCAGGGGCTGTTTGGGTGGGCTCTGCCGTGCCGAGGAGGGCAATGCCTGTGCCAGGTGCTTGTGGCCGCCGCCGTCCCCTGGGTGCTGGGGCCCCCTTGGGCCCTGCGGTTCATCCCTGGGGGGCTGTAGAAACTCTGCCATGGCCTTTGCCTTCACCTTGGCCTTTTGCTCATCCCTTCTTGCATTCCCCTGCTGAGCCTTTCTGGCCAAGTGCTGCAGGGGCTTCTTGTGCCTCTCCTGCAGCCCCCTCAGTGCCTGTGGGTGCTCATCCTCTGACAGCTGCTGAGCTTTCTGCACAATCATTCGTTTCTCCAGTGACCCAAACAAGATCGATGAAAGAAAATCCTGATCCTTCCACATCCCGCAGCCTCCTGGGGGCCGGGGGCCAGTGCCGGCCCTGCCCGGGGGGTGTTGGGGTCAGGCAGTGCCCGGCGCTGAGCCCCGGCTGCCCCACAGCCCCGGCCCGGCCCCGCAGCTCCCCACAGGCCCCCAGCCCGTGCTGCCCTGTCCTGCTGCTCCCCCCCACAGAGAAACCTTATGAAATCCTGAACTTCTTTATTTCCCTGTCCTGGAAGCCAGGAATACAAACGATCTGGATCAGCTGGCAAATTTTGAGGATAAGACGGTGCCGAAAAGCATCCCATTCCCATTTTTTCTCTTCCTGCTCTTTTCCGTCTTCCTTTTCCTTTCTTATCACACACATTCCTCCTGCTGCTGTTTGCCTTAACCATATTCCTGCACCCTCCCTTCAACCAATCCCCTCCCAGCACACCAACACCATCCGTCCCCTGTTGCCCAGACCCGTTCTCGACTTCCCTTTTTACCCCCGCTGGGTGTCCATGTCCTTAATTACCTCTGGGAGAATGTGCAAACTGCCTCAACATTGTCCCCTTTTGTTTGGGACACGATGTCCATGGTTGTGTTCCGGCTTTGTTGTTGTTCTGGAAGTTGAGGAATTGAGCAGGAGCTTGGCTGAGCAGCAGTGTGTGTCAGTCAGTGCCATTTTGTGGAGCTGATGGTTTGTGGTGTCACTTGCTTGTGTCCAAGTCGGTGTGGCTGTGTCCGAGCAGATTGAGAGCATGTGTTTGTAGGGAGGCGTTGCTGTTGTTCCTTGGCTGGGGGTGCCCGGTTTTCGGGCCATCCCCCCTGGAGCAGGGTGTCCCCCCTTGGTGCAGGCGCGGCCCTCAGGCAGCGCTCAGCCAATCAGAAGGCGCGGCGCTGGTGAGTCAGCAGTTGCCAGGCAGAGCCGCAGCGCCCGGCGCTGCCCAGCTGGAGCCCCCGTGTGGCCCGGCCTTGGCGCCCCCCGCGAGGGGAATTTGGGGAGGTGGGAGGGGGGGAGCGCCAAGGCCGGGCCGGCCCGTGCTGTGCTGGCAGAAGTGGCTGCGGCGGGGGCCGAGTGCGGGCAGGAGCGGCCGAGAGCCCAGCGCTGCCGCAGCCCGAGCTGCCGCAGCTGCATCCCTGCTGGTGCTGTGGGATGCGAGAGCTCTGGGGGGCAGAGCGAGCCAGGGGTGGGTGCTGGGCCTGGGGGGAGGAGGAGAAAGGCTGGAGGAGCAGGGCTGGAGAGCAGAATGGTGAAAGGATGGACGTGGGAGCAGCAGGTGGGATTCTGCAGGAGAAGGAGTAGTGTGAGGAAGAGGAGTGTGAGGAAGAGTAGGGACACAGAAGGAGGAGGAGGAGGAGGAGCAGGAAGAGGAGGCACAGCAAGGTTCCAGCACTCGCTGTATCTGCAGCCTCCCCCCAGCCCCAGGAGCGTTGCCCCCCACAATCCAGCCGGTGATCAGGGAGGGGGATCGATGATTTTCCTGGGAGTGAATCTTGGTGTTTCTGAGGTTTCTTGGGCTCCATGTTGGTGCTTTGGTTTTTTTGTGGGGGCTGAATATTTATATTTTGGAGGGGATTTTGTCTGAATCTTGATGTTTTGGGAGTTTTGGGTCTGTGTCTTGATGTTTGGGGGCATTTTGGTCTGAATCTTGGTGTTTTGGAGGTTTTTATGGACACAAGATGCCCAGTGTTAGGCTTGGGCAGGAGGAACTCCCAGCCCAGGGCTCTCACCCCTTTTTTTTCCCCTCAAACCAGGATTTGTCATTCCCAAGGTGTGGCCGGATGGAGGAGGAGGAAAAGCTTCAGACATGCCACACGAGGAGTGGCTGCAGATGCAGCCCAGAGAGATCCAAGGAGGAAAGAGCCCCCCTGTGCCGGGAAGGCGGCCGGAGATCCAGGGGGAGCTCTGAGCTGGGGGAGAAGCCTCAGGGTGGGGAGAAGCCCCACAAGTGCTTGGAATGTGGGAAGAGCTTCAGCTACAAATCTCGTCTGATAGAACACCAGAGGATCCACACTGGGGAAAAGCCCTATGAGTGTGGAGAATGTGGGAAGAGCTTCAGCCAGAACTCCAACCTGATCCAGCACCGGAGGCTCCACACTGGGGAGAGGCCCTATGTGTGTGGGCAATGTGGGAAGGGCTTCACCAACAGCTCCCAGCTGATCCAGCACCAGGTGGTTCACACCAGGGATCGGCCCTATGAGTGTAGGGAATGTGGGAAGAGCTTCTGGCAGAGCTCCAGCCTGAGGGCACACCGGCTCACCCACACCGGGGAGAGGCCCTACGAGTGTTCTGAGTGTGGGAAGAGGTTTCCCAGCAGCTCCAATCTCCTCAAGCATCAGCGCATTCACACGGATGAGAGGCCCTTCCGCTGCCCCGACTGCGGGAAGGGCTTCAAATACAATTCCATCCTCGTCACTCACCGGCGCATCCACACCGGGGAGAGGCCCTACGAGTGTCCCCAGTGTGGGAAGAGCTTCTCACAGAGCTCTACCTTGACCCAACACCAACGGAGGCACCGCTAAGGGAAGCCCTGCGAGTGCCCCGAGTGCGGGAAGAGCTTCGTGTGCTGCTCCAGCTCCATCCCCTGTGGGAGGATCGGCGTTGGATGATCCCCAGTGACCCCCGTTGGGCAGAGCCCTGGTTATCCGTGGTCCTGGTGATCCGTGTTGTGAAGACACCTGACTGAGGAGCTTCACATCTTCCTGGCTCCCTGTGTGCACATGGATGATCCCAGGGGTAAGAACATCCCTCACGATGCAGACGACATCGGAAATTCACTGGGGAGAGAGGATTTGTTGAATATTGACCCCGAATAATCTTTTCTGTTCAGTCTTTTTTTCTGGTGACATCAAGGAATGCTGGATGGTCTTGGAGGTCTTTTCCAACCTCAGTGATTCCATGACTCCAATTTTCTTTGGCTCAAGGGCATCTTCCACAGCCAAATGGTGATGGACTGGAGCAAAGACCAAGATTCTGGAGACAATGGGGTGGAAATCCCTCCAAAGCCGGTTCGTCCCTCCCTCCCACCCAAGCACGAGGATCCTCAGCCGGCACGGACACAGAAATAATTTTCTTTTGGCCTTGGTTTTCTTTTCATTTTTTCTTCATCCTCTATAATCACCCAAAATTGGGGTAAAAATAAAGACATTGAACTGAGACATGGGTGGGGACATGGGAGGACATGGACATGGGGGGACACAGACATGGAGAGGGACATGGGGACACATGGACCTGGACTGGGCCGTGGCCATTTGTGGGGATATGGGGGCACACGGGCATGGATGGAGACATGGGGGATATGACATGGATGGAAACATGGTGGGAACATGTGTTGTTCCCACATGGTGAGGAGACAGTGGGACAGGGCCAGTGACATGTGGGGACATGGCCATGGCCAGTGCCATGGGGGGAACTTGCAGGGGATGTGGGGGATGCTGGGTTTGAGGGAGTTGAGGGTTCCTGGGAGGGATTTGGGGCTTGCTGAGGGCTTTGGGGCCCCCAGGCTGAGCAGCTCCGGCTGCGCTGGGAGACCCTGGCAGAGGTTCTGGGGCAGCTGCTCAAGGACCCCCTGAGCTGGACCCCCAGCCAGCATTGGGCTCCTGGAAGGGAATGAAGGTCCTTGTCCCCAGGAAGGAAATCTCAGCACCCCCAGGGTGTCAGGGGCAGCTGAGAGGCCACAAGAGGGAGGGGAGAGCCAGACAGAGCTGTCCACCTCCAAAACTGCACCCCAAAAATCAGGGATTCCTCCCAGGAAAAATCTGCCAGGAACTGCCTGAATTGAGGGAAAGGAGGGATGGGACCCCCAGACTGAGCCAGAGGGGCCTGGAACCCCCAAAACCAAGCACAGGGGAGGAGGACTGGGGGGACTGCGGAGAGAAACAATGGACTCTACACGATTCAATGTCAATCCGGCAGAAGCCATTTTATTGATGAACTGCTGTCCCTAATACACAATTCCTGCTTTTCCTACATGCGATTGTGCATAATTATTATTGGTTAAGGGCTATTTTCACACAAAGCTGCTTTATGCTTTATGATTGGCTCTTGTCTGTGTGTCACATCGTCCGTCGTGTATGTCACAACTGTCCTTCAGTTTGCATTTTCTCATCCTTTTCTTCCTTTGCTTATTCTTCGTTCACATCCTCCCCAATGCTGCTTGTTCCTTTCTCACAACCTCCCCAGGGACTTTCTCCCCTGTGCACGTGCTCAAGTCCTTCTGTCTTACGTGCTCTGGTTCTTCTGTTTTGTGGCTGGCTCACGGTAGGTCCATTTTCTAGTAAAAATGTGGTTTCCACATTTCCCCATCTCCTTGAACCAGCCATATGCTTTGTATTGATTTCTGCACCATTCTAGAAATACAAGTGATTAAACATGGCAAAACAATTAAAAACCAAATAAGCGCACCCCCTATAATAAGGATTTGTTTGACAATATCTTTCAACCACCCAGTAGCCCAGATCCTTCCAACCACGTGTCTAGTCTGTGTCCTGTTGTGATCTTTGTCATGTTTTCCTGTATTTCCTTAAGCCTTCTATGGATGGATACAGAGTGATCAGGCAAATTCATACAACACGGTCCCTCAAAGTCCTCACAACCACGTCCCTGCGCCAGCAGCAGAAAGTCAATAGCAGCCCTATTCCGTGATAATGCGTGCCTTACACTGTCTGCATCAACTAACGCGTCAGTGGTAATATTCAATGTGATGTTTAATTGTTTGGCCGCCCAGCAAGCCAGCTTTTCTAGGTTACAGAAGGCTCTGGCTGCAGTGACACCTGATCTTAATAAGGAAGCAATAACCCGTGATGGTGTTTGTCAGGAATGCCTATCAAGCAAGTATGGAATGGATCAGCTGGCGTAGCCACAGACAGACAAAAGGAATCCTGCTTAGTGACATCAGCAAAGGTAACCCACACATTGTGTCTTGGCACTACTTCCAGAATATTGTGTGTTTTGACTGCTGTCATAAGGCTTAACAGTAAAAATGTGATCACTGGAATTTTCCCACTGCACCCCATTTTTCCTGCATTCTCTCCTTCCAGTGCGCTAAAAGCCATGGCCAGTCATCCTCAGGTACCCACCAATCTTTAGCCTCTTTTGGCAAAGAGATCTTGTTCCAACACAAAACTTGTTCTGCTCCTACTTTATGTTCCTCTGCAGTGTGTATTTCTTTACATTTCTTCATAACAAGGTTAATACTACTGCAATACCATCTTGCATCGCAAGTTAAGCATACACACGATACCCACGGTTTACCCTTTCCACAGTCTGAATCAGGACATTTGAGCTGTAGCTGAGGTGAGATTCCAATTTTCGGCATCAGCACGCAGGTGGGATCCCTGTCTTTCCCCAGCCACGGTTTCACCCACTTAACAGGCACCCAGTGTGATCCTGTGCCTGTGGAAACTCATGCATACCCCCTTCTGCAGGTTAGTAATTGCATTGGTCCTTCCCACTGCCCTGTAGCCCCATTTTTTACCCATACTTTCCTGCTCTCCCGTGGAGTTTCATTCAAGTCCCCTATTATTCTTGCCCCGTGTTTTACCGCAGGAGGAACAAGATTATCCCCTGGGATACATCAATAATTCATTACATAGACAGCTTTTTCCAAGCAGGCTTGAGGCGAAGGTGTTACGGTGGGGAAACTGCAACACGCGTATCAAACAAGGAGTCCTGTGGAAAAGAAATATATATGGACTGATTCTTGATAGCTGTTTCAGAGATGTTTATTTCTCCAGCCGCATGGCCAGGATCTGCCGAGGAACTGCAGCAATCACGGGACCCGAGGGTCCTTGCCCGCGCAGGGAAACACAAACCAACCAATGGGGAACGAGGCTGACCAGGGGCGAGGGAAACCCCATCTCTGTCCCCTCAGGGCCCCTCTCCCAGGGCTCCATGGCAGGGGGGAAGGGACCCCGACATTTCACCCGTTTATTTTAAACAAAAAGAGATTTAAAACTTAACATTGAAAACAACTGGATAAATGTAACAAGAACAGTTTCAAAACAAAACAAGCCACCCTCCTGGGTCTTTAAATGTCCCAACAGATTCTCTGGAACATCTTAAGGCTGACAGAAGGGAGACAGGACTCTCCATACATGCTTTGTGGGGAAACTGATGCAGGAGAGGGTTTCTTCCAATTTTACCTGTTGGAACTCTAAACAATAATAATAAATTTCTTCCCTCCCCCTCTTCATCCCCCACTCGGCATTGGAAAGGGATTTTTGGGGAAACAATTGGCAAAGGCATGGTTTTGTGAGGGAAACCATGGGTGAAAAAACAGATTGGGAATACACTGGGGGTAATAGGATATAGGGTAAAAGGGAAAGGTGGGATCAGGAACGGGAGACTGTAGGGGGGGCTTATAATGGAGATATTGTCTAACATGACTACGATTTTTAGCATATATACTGCCTTTTACAGAAACACCATCAGGCCCAGTGGCCTCTGCTGCTTGTAACCCTTTTCTGCCTTGCACAATTTTGAACTCTACTACTTCTCCATCTCCTAAGCTTGGGATGTATTTTTCAGGGTTATTCTTTTTAACAGCTGTTCTATGAACGAATATGTGTTCTTGGTTGTCACATCTTGTTATAAAACCATAATTTTGTTTAACATTGTACCATTTTACTATTCCTGAAACCTTAGCTATGGTGATTTTTTCCTTTTTCTGAGTGGCTGCTGTTTTCTGTCTTGCTGTGCTCCTGGTTTCACTTTTGTTTTCGCTCGCTCCCGCATTGGAGCCATCAGGGCTGCTTGTGCCTGTGCGCTCTTCCCGGGGTCGTATTCGGGGCCGCGCAGGCTGGGCCGGGCCACGCTGCATAGCTCTCTGTGTGCCGCTGCCTCTGCTCTCAGCTGCGCTGCCACTGCCTGGTGCCGCACCCACGTCTTGGCCCAGGCCCCCGGGCGACAACCCCCCACGCCCTGCTCCAGCATGCGTTTCGACTGGGCACGGCTCCGTTCCACCGCTGCCACTGGCCACTGCCCGCACACCGCCCCTCTCGGTCAGGTGTTCATGGGGCTCGCTCCACCACGCTCTGCGCGGGGCCGGGCGGGCTCCTGCCACGCCTCGCTCTGCTGCCAACACTGCAGCTCGCGTTGCTCCGCCCGCGCACAGGAACTGCCTCGCTGCTGCTCGCAGAGTGTCCACGTGGTCTGGGTCACACGGTCCCTGCGCCAGGCTTCCCTTAGCCAAGACACAGCTGACATTGCTCAACAGTCTTGGTAATTAAATAATATTCATGAAAATATTCTTCCATCAGCATATATTTTGACTAAGAAATTAACTGTGTCCAAACGTTCCAGAAGTCTTTGGTAAGAACTAAATCCCAAGAAACGTAGCTTAAACAACCATGAAAGGAAATGTTTCAGTTCCTTTTGAGCTTGAATTAAGCTAAAATTTACAAATCGTTGTTCAAGAGTCTTTTCAAGTTTAAGGTAAATGTTCATATGTGGCTCAGAGAGCCAAGAGTCTTTCCACGGTTCCTCCATAGTTTAGAGATGAAGCACCAGAACAAAACAAGAAAAGAAATCCAGCATTTACTCACAAGTCAGTCACTGTAGGGATCGGGGATCGTTCTGCTCGCATTATCCATTTGTTACCGCGGGGATACTGCAACACGTGTATCGAACAACGAGGCCCATGGAAAAGAAATACATAGACCAATTCTTGATAGATGTTTCAGAGAGATGTTTATTTCCCCAGCCACATGGCTGAGGATGCTGAGGAACTGTCACAATCATGGGACCCGAGAGTCCTTGCCCGTGCCAGGGAACACAAAACAACCAATGGGGAACGAGACTGACCAGGGGCGAGGGAAACCCTGTGCCTCCCCCCAGGGCCCCTCTCCCAGGACCACATGGCAGGGGGGAAGGGACCCTGACAACCACCTCCCCCCAGAATGGGGTGACGTGGAGGGTACACACAGGGGTCCCCACTCCCAAACCATCCCCACATTCTGCCTCCCCCAGTCGCGGGCCCCCCAAGTCCCTCCCCAGTGCCCTCCAATAAACGGGACAGGTGAACTGGGAAGCTTTATTGGGAACACTGGGAGCAGCCAGGCAGGGGCAGAGTGACAGCGGGGCTGGGGGGGCACATGACCCCCCCAAAATCAGCGCCGGGATGGAGTGGGGGGTCCTGGCCAGGCTCGAGGCCACGGGGAGAGGCTGCGGCTGCCGGCGGCTCAGGAGCTCTGTGGGCAGAGCAAAGGGGGTGACACCGGGCTGGGGGGCCCCAGGGAGAGCACACATGCCATGGGAAAGGGGGACATGACCCCCGGGCCACCCCCCCCCCCCCATCACATGCTTGCACAGGTAGAAGCCGAGCCCCAGCACCAGGAACATGAAGTCCCCGATCCCCATCCGCATCCCTCTGCAGGCAGCGTCTGGCAGCATCTCTGGGGGTCTGCAGGGGTCAGCACCCCCAAAATCCTCTCACAGACACCACAAGCCCCTCCAAGCACCCTCCCAGTCACCCCCAGCCCACCCAGGACCCCCTGAAACCTCCTCCCAATCCCTTGCCAACCTCCCCAGGACCCACCAAAGCCCCTCCCGTTCCTGCCAGTTGCCCCCGCTGCCCCAGGACCCCCAGACCCTCTCCCAGTCCCTTCCCAGCCCCACCAGGACTCACCAAGACCCCTCCCAGTCTCTTCCCAGTTAATCACCGAAACCAGGCCAAGAGACACTTCAGAGGCAGAAGCAGAGCAGCGGGTTCTGCTTTATTCGGCGCCGGCTGCATGGGGGATCTCTCCTCCTAACACACACACCCAGCACTCCATACAGTCCAGCATTATGGGTGAAATGCATGAATGTTCATCACAATTCTTGGGATAGGAGTGGTTATACAAATTAGTTCTCTGAAATCATTAATATCATTAGCATATGTGTCACACATGAGTGGTGTGTCCTGGTGGTCGCACTGAGGAAGGCTCCTCTTCTTCCTCGCGGGTCTTTCCAATGAAGATCAGTACTCTTCATCACAATGCACTTTTCACCTTTCTTTCTGGAGTATGGGCAGTCCTTTGTGGGGTGACTCAGCAGTTTCTGCGCTGGTTTCAAACAGATTCTTGTTCCTCTTACCTTGACAAGATTAGGGCGAATCCTGCTTCTTAGGTTTTGTGTTTAACATTTGCTGTCTCCCAATAGTTAACTGTGCTTACATGAGTTAAGTACTGATCACCTGTTTCTCAATCTCCCCTTTTTCTTTGGTCATCTGTAATTCTTCACAAATCTCGCATGTCTTGAAAGCAAGTACCCTTTTCTACCTTGCTTCTAGGTTTGTGCTTTTGCCACTGAGCATAAGCACGGCGATTCCAAGTACATAACTGTTGCTGCTGGAGCTGCCCGGTCACTCGCAGTGACGGGTCCGATGCGCTCCGAAGACCAAGATGAAGCTGGTCTCGCCACAAGAGGCAAAGCTCTCAGGGTGCTGAATGGTTTCCACTTGCAGGCAGAGGCAAGAAGGAAGGAGGGGACTCCAGTAGAGTATCCAGGGCTTTATTGTCCTCAGGGGGACCAGGGACCGAAGACCCTGGGAAAGGGGTTGCACAGCTTTTTAAAGGAGGGTTGGACAAAGGGCAGCAACAATCTCAGGGCCAGTCGGGAAGAAGGGGAGGGTTCACAGGTGGAGTGACATACAATTAGCCAATGAAGGAAAACAAGGGGAGGGGAGAAATTCAAAGGGACCAAGGGGGGGTCTCGAGGGGAGAAGAACTTTCTAGAAGGGGGAGGAGAAAGGGGTGGTGTTCATCAAGGATTGGCAGCTAAGGCAAGGCGTATACAATGCAGCAAGGGGAGGGGAAACTACAAACTGACTGACAATGAAATGAACTGGGACAGACCAAGTATGGGGAGAAAGGTGCATGGCAACATCTCCCCTGTTTTTGTTTAAAAAAATAAAGAAAACTTAAACTGGGGTTTTTTGGGTATCATCCCACCAAGATGTTTCTCTAGTAGCCATGGCTACGGCTACCTGGGTGTTGGGGTTTTAGTTTAGTCCTAGTTTTTTTTCTGTTAAAGGAATTTTTCCCTATGCACGTTGCTAGAGGAACAAATAGCTAGGTGCTTAGGAAAAACAAAAGACCTGGCTGCTCCTTTTGTTTCACCTGAGTATGTGGGCAGTTGGGTCTCCGGTGTTTGGACAGAGGAGTCTGCTTGCTTCGGCTGCTTTTCCGTCTGCTGGAAAGCCCCCAAGATCCCAAAGCCGCCTTCCCTGCCCTGCTGGAGGCCAGGCTGTGGCCGCCCTGCCCTGCCGCTGCTTCAAGCCTTCACTACGTTGTAGCTGTGCTCACCCTGCCTGCCCAGACCTCTGGGGGGTTCCCCGCTTGGATACATCGCATCTGCCACCCGGGATTTCTGCTCGTCCCTGCCGTTCCAGCCTGCTGTTCCCGAGAGTCCGGCCAGGGGTTTGTGAAGCCTTTGTTCCATCCCTTCCCGGGATCCCAGGCCGCCAGTGCCGCGTGCTCCCCGAGCTCGCTCCGGAGCGCCCCCTGCAGCCGCGGGGGAACCATCGCACCTGCCCTGCTCACCGGGAGCCGCCAGCGCCCCTGCCGGCTGTGGGCAGAACTGCACCCGAGGGGAAAGGGCCTGACAGCCGAGAAGGCTGGGGCTGGGTTTGTGATTGTTTGCTGTTACTGCCATAGTTATTGCTGTTTGTTTGCCTTGTTATACACATATAGATATATAATAGTAAAGAGCTGTTATTCCTATTTCCCACATCTTTGCCTAAAAGCCCTTGATTTCAAAATTATAATAACTCGGAGGGAAAGGAGTTACATCTGCCATTCCAAGGGAGGCTTCTGCCTTCCTTAGCAGACACCTGTCTTTCAAACCAAGACACTGGGTATGTCTCGTACCACTGGTACACTTTAAGAAGGTTTTCTCTACTGCTGTGAGTAGGAGTCTTTTGATGCACCCAAAGAGTAAGAATACAAGAAAAATAATGACAAAAATCCATAAGACAGTCTTTAAAATTGAGGAAATCCATCCCAACAGCCCCCAGTCTTTGAAAATGTTATCTAGCCAGTCCTCTGATTCTATCTTGATGTCTGATACCATCTCCTTGATTCCCTGGATGGTGGACTGTATGCTTTCACTGTGTGATGATTGATTGAAGCAGCACATCCCTTCAAACTCCTGGAATCCATGACCGTGTGCTAAAAGTAGAAAGTCTATGGCAGCGCAGTTCTGTAACGTGGCTTTCCAAGTTATTTCTTTGTCTTCCAGGAGGTCACTTAGCGCAGTTGAAGTACGATTAGCTATTTAGCCTCCCAACCCTCTAGGGTGCCCGATTCTCCTACAGCTTTTGCCGCTGCTACCCATGGGTTAAAGAGGGAAACGGCAGATCTTTTTAAATGAGATCAATGAAATATTTCGGAATCATAATTTTCATTGAATTCTTTAAGATCTCTTTTTTTCACAACAGAAAAAAGCGAGCCAATTGGGTTCTGTTCCTCCAATTAATAATTTGCGTCGTGTTGGGGGCAAACAGCGTCAACCAGCCTAATGTGCATGGGCCTCCCTGAATACGAGAAGGGATGCCCACTCAAGCTCGATCCCCGCAGATGAGAAACTGTCCTTTAGGAAACTTCTTGGGATGGTTAGTGCATGCCGAGAGGGAGAACTCTGTAACGTTGCACCATTCAGGCGAGGTGTACTGCCTATGGTGGGGGTTAATTATGGTATATTTCTTTCCTTCTTCTTCTGCCTTGTAACAGAAGTGAAGGCAGAAAGGAGCTGGAGCGGACCCCAAAAGCTCGAGCTGCTGTGGTTCCCTCTCAGCATTGGGCACAGTTTTTGGCCATGCATCCCACCGCTGCATGGGATTTGCTGGAGGCAGCCCCTTTTTGAGCTTTGAATATTCGGTATAGGGGATCCCAACTAGGCAGGTGGAAAGTGGGTCACTCGCGGCTGCCATAGACAAGCAGAGGTGGTCTTGTTGTAGCGCATTGGCCAGGGTGACCCAGACATTTTTCCGAGGTTGAGGGATGAGCCACTCTGATAACAGGGGAATGATCCAGGGAATCAGGACAGTGAGGAATCAGAGGCTGTTGCTGGCTACCATGGCTATCAGGATGAACTCTAAAAGAGAACAGAAAAACATAAGTAAAGGGCAAAGCAGGCAATGAGGGAAATTAAATAAGGAATTCTTGGGGGGGAAGAGGGGGAGGATTTCCTGTCGCCTTTCGGCGGCATCACTTCCACGCCGCTGCTGCCGTGTCTCTTGGAGAAACAAGTGGTTGAGGGGAAGCGCTATCTCAGGTTGGTACTGTTGGCGCATAGGGTTTCAGCCACTTTTTTGGGACCCAGCACAGCCTAGAAGGCGTGGGTCATGCGTACCCGCGTCCCCACATAATCATTTCAAAGGAGTCTTGAATTTGCTGGGTTTCCGGGTCTTTAAATAATGCAGGTGCCTTTTCAGCCAACTTCATTTGTTTGTTGTTTGAGAAGTGTCTCAACACAGGTGGATTTAAGTCTTCAAAGAAGACATTTAAAAAGTTGATAGTAAAGAGCGCTTTAGCCAGCCTCATTCCTGGCATGGAAAATTCTGTTCCTCCTTTTTGTTACTCTAAAACCCTTTTCAGGGTTTGATGAGTTCTCTCTATTATGGCTTGGCTGGTTGAAGAATGAGGGATCCCGGTGGTGTGGGAAATTCCCCACTGTTGAATGAGATCTTGGAAGGCTTTGGAGATGTAAGCAGGTCCATTGTCCATTTTGAGTTGCCTTGGTACCCCTAGCGTAGCGCACGCCTGCAGCAGATGTTTCTGTGCGTCCGTTGCTTTTTCTCCCGCATGGGCAGAGGCGTAGACAGCTCCCGAGAAGGTATCCACTAACACGTGCATGTATTTGGACTTCCCAAATTGGGGGAAGTGGGTGATATCAGATTGCCACACCTCGCAACTGCCCAGTCCTCTAGGGTTCACCCCAGACCCTAACGATGGTAAGCCAAACTTTTGGCAGTTGGGACATGTCACCACGATAGCCCTTGCCTGCTCTCGGCACAGAGGGAACATGCGCACGAGTGCAGGCACATTCTGGTGGAACATCTGATGGCTCAGTTTGGCTTGTTGGAAAACATCGGGGATGTTTACAAGTTGTGTTGTCATGGCTAGGGCATCTGCCTTCCTGCTCCCTTCCGCAATTGGTCCTGGAAGGTCGGTGTGTGAGCTTACATGCATGACATAGTACGGCTGCTCATGGTGGGAGACCAAAAAGATTAGCTTCATGAGCAGCTGGTACATGGCAGCGTTGGATACCTCTTTTAGAAGTGAATGTTCCGCCCTTGACACTACTCCTGCAGCGTAGGCCAAATCAGTTACTAAATTAAATGGTTCTTGGAACCTCTCAAAAGCTCTGACCACCGCGGCTAATTCAACAACCTGTGGTGATCCCTCTACCACTTGAATATCAGACTCCCACTTCTGAGTCTGAGGATCCCTCCAAGTCTTTACAGACTTTTGGGATGCTCCTGAGCCTTCCATAAAAATGGTCACAGCCTTGAGAGGCTTCCTGCTTTGGATTTCTTTTGGTATTAAATGGAAGGCCGCATGAAATAACTTATGCTTTGGATAGTGAATTGATATTTGTCCTGGGTAACTATCTTGGGTGTAGAAGAGGTTCTCGTTATATTGGAGTAAGTGCTTTACTGCCCCCGTCGTTAAAGGTAGATAAATGCATGTAATATCACAACCCACCAAGGTGCATAGGCATGCCCTAGCCTTGATGATAAGCTGAGCCACCAGTTCTGGTGGCGTGGTGATGCTTTTGGACAAGCAACGGGAGAGGAATACCCACTCTGTAATCAAAAGAGGGTCCCTCTGTCCCTTGTCCCATTGAAAGATCAGCCTGTGGAGGTGTGGCGCTTCCCCTAATACAACAAATTGAAAACGGAAGTCCCGGTGGTACCTGTGCACTTGGCGAGTTGACAGCGCCTTTTGCACCTTCTTCATGGAGTGTCTAGCCTCTTTGGTCAGGGTCCTCGGAGAACCGAGCTCATCATTCCCCCGCAACAAATTAAAAAGTGGGGCAAGCTCCTTGGTGGTAATACCTAAGAGAGGTCTGATCCAATTTATTGAGCCACACAATTGATATAATTATTTTAAAATGCAGGGATTATCATTTGTCTGGACTTGCTGGGGTATAGTGGTTCTTTCAGTTATTTTGAGCCCCATATACTTCCAGGAGACTAACCTTTGGACCTTTTCTTCCTGTAGCTCAAAGCCTTCACTAGCTAATGCTTTAATTGTCACATCCAGTACTTTTTCTAACAGGTTGTCGTTGGGAGCACACACCAGCACATCATCCATTGTTGGAGAATGGTTAGAGGATCAGGGACATGGATCATTGATAAAACCAGATCAATAAAAAAGCCTGCAAGCAAAGGCCTGCACGAGAAAAAGCCTACATGAGAAAATGCCTGTGTGAGAAACAGGCCTGAGAACCAAAAGGGAGTTTTAAGGAGGTACAGTCCTATGCTGATAAAATGTACTGACCATGAGAAGGGAGGAAAATCTTTGATCTCTCAAGACAAAACATAAATAATAGAAGCTTGCCAAATGTAGTCTTTTATCTAACCCAATTATGTAGAAGTAAGAATGCGCTTTTGTAAGTTTAAACTAATTAAAGAACTGATAAGCATGTACTTTCACACTATATAAGTGCCTCTGTATTGCTGATAAACGAAGCTTGCATTACCAATCCCATTGATTGTCTGCATGTCTTCCCCTGCCGGAAAGTCAGCATTTGGCACCCGAGCAGAGACTGGGACTTCGTTTTCTTGACTAGGTGGGAGACTGAAGAGGCACCGATAAGCAGCGATCAGAGGGCAAAAGATCAGCAGCTACAGGCAAGCGTCTGATCCGTGCCTGGACTGACCTAACAACAGGGGTCTGCCGTTACGGCTGACAAGGGCAAACCTGGGAAAAGACTGCACAACTCCTGTCGACAGGGATGCGGTAGGACGCAGATATGGAAACAGAGGTGACCCTTGATTTATTTTTACGCTTTTTAGAAAAGTGGGGAGTTGAAGAAGTAAACCTTTGTAAGGAACTAGCTGATCCAAGATCGTTCAAAAAGAAAGCTAAAGAAGCAAAAGCTCTCAAATTAACCTGGAGAGCAGTAACTGGCACTCTCACAGAGATGAAAACAGAGAGGACAGTGGCCGCAGCCGCCATAGAGGCTTTAGAGAGTGGCAGCTCCGGGTATGGTGGCTCCAGGAAAGGAACAGACGGGGGTCTTACAGAGCGCCGCCCGACACCAGAGCGGAGTCCAGGGTAGCACGGTCCTTCGGGCTGGCCGCGAGAAAACCGATTAAAGGCGCAGCAGCACCCGTCCGCTCACTGCAGGAGCTGCTAAACTTGGCAGAGCAGGATGTTATCCTTCTGATGTCTGAGAAAGAAATGGCCGCGAATGCGGAAGCAGAGCCACCCGACCCAGGGGGCAGGGCACAGGCGGGCCAAGGAGACACAGGCAGTCCGGGTGCCCAACCAAAAGCAGCAAGCAGATGTGCAGTCCTAACTCCTGGCCAAAAGCAGCAGAGAGCAACCCCCCCCGCCGAACAGCGGATGGTCCGGCACCAGAGCAGCTTCTGCGGTTTCGTCGCCTGCAGAGCCAGAGCCAGCCAGGGCTGCCAAGAGTCAGCCCCAAGAGGGGGAGAAGCACCAAGAAATGAGCAAACATCAAAGTGACACACAAGACCCACTGTATGCGCTCCAAGCTGACATGCTAACTGGGAGCGGAGCTTACGGGGCAACAGTAACACAGCTGACCATGCCCATAGTCATTCATCAGTTGTCACAGACTTTTGCCCACAAAGCCTTGTTGTCAGCAGCCTTAAGATGCAGCTGAGCTCTCTGAAGAGCTCCAAGAGCAAATGTTTGAAACACTTGCCTTTGAAGATGCTAATAGGCAAACTAAGACAATTCTTGCCACGCTGCCCCAAGGAGCAGGTGTAGACAAGATGCTCGTACATGCTACCTGTGCAGAACAGTCATCTCAAACAGCTGCTTTAACTGCAACACTGCAAAATGTGCTGCTACAACAGGGACAAGTCATCGCCGCAGCACTGACCAGAGGGGTGCCCAGCAAGTGGTGCCATGCTACGCATGCAAGACCCCGAAGCGAGAAGGCGCAGTCAGCATCGGCTCCTGAGGAAAGTGACGCCACTACTTCAACAGCTGGAACTCTGGGACCTGGGGAGGGAAGGGGAGGGGAGGGGAGGGGAGGGGAGGGGAGGGGAGGGGAGGGGAAGGGAGGGGAGGGACAGGTGAGACAGGTGGCTGTGGGGCCCGTGTGGGGGCCAGTGGGCCCAGCCAGGCCCTGCTCGGGCCAGGCCGGGCTGGGCCATGGCCATCCTGAAGCCATGGGCCTGTTCCATCCGTGGAACCCCCCCCAGTGCTTTACTGTGGGCAGCAAAATTCCAGCTGCAAGGCTAAAGTGAGATTAACCCTTTTATTGCTGTGAAGAGCTGAAAACCTGAAAGAAGAGAAAGAGGAGATGCTTAAATCTGAAAGTCTGTTGTGAAGCTATGATATATCATGAGGGGAGGGGAGGGGAGGGGAGGGGAGGGTCACAGCACCCAGTCCTGCTCCCTCGGGGGTGGGGCCCCACACCCGCAGGACAAAATGGATCCATGGCTCCCAGAGCTTTCCCCGCTTTGGGCCAAACACAGCAGGTTCTAGGCAGACTTTGGCCACAGGGCCCAGGAGTTCAGCCCAGCCCGGCCCAGGGGTCCCACAGGGTGAGGGTGTCAAGGGTCCTGGGGGGGCTCCAGGAGAATCCAGGAGGGTGCCAGGTGGGGATCCAGGTGAATTTCCTGCTTCCAGTGAGGGATCTGTATTTTAAGAGAGGTGGTTTGTGGGAAATGAAGTTGCAGGGAGCTCTCTCACAGAGACCCCGCAGGTGCTGACAGCATACATAAACAACATTGTGCTTGAGCAGATAGAAATGGATACGTTTCGATTTGCGGCCTTGGTGAAAACTGCCTGACTCAGAGCAATAAGCTCTTGCAAAATTAAAGCAAATGCAGTTCTGTAGTTTTGAAATAAATATGCCTTATAAGAGTAGAAATGTAGTAAAAATATACTTTATACAGAAATAATAGTGATAAATAAAAGAGTAAAGAGTTTTGAGTTTAATAATAAGTTTTATAGTAAAGTTTCCTAGAAAGTTAAGATGTATTAGTATAAGCTTGTGCAATAGGCTATAATAGCAATGTTTATTGGATAAAAAAGTACGCATTGCGGCAAAATTATACAGTGTTGATTGGTACAAATGTGTAGCAAGCTTTGTGACATTTGCTTATTGGCTAAAAAAGTTACAAAAAGCCTTGTAGAGATATAGTGAGGCAGGCTGCTGCTTCTTCAGCAAGCTGTTGCTACCTCACTGAATTGCTGCTACCTGGCATCTGTACCTGCTGCAGCTGCCAGGCGTTCCGCTTCTGCTATTGTTACTGTAACTACTGCCTTTGATATCAGAGATGCTGTTCGTAATGGCTCTTCTGTCTCACCCTTCGATAAACATGAGACTGATTCAGCAATAAATCATCTCAGTGACATCTCGTGCATACTTTAATCCCAGGACAATCCTGGAAATCCTGGCAGTGGTTGATGGTGCTGTAAAGGAGCAAACTGCAGAAGAAGTCACAGAGAAGTAATTTAAGCAGGGATTACCCGTGGTTAATTCCTAAAACCAAAATAAGTCAGTATTTATTTTGAGGGAAAATGATTTCTAATGGCATTTTGAGGGTCATCAGGATCAATACACAGAAATAAATACAAAGAAAATACAAAGAGGTGAAACAGGAGTGGAGCTCTCTGGACTGATCCTGGGCAGAGCCTGGCCAGACCCTGCATGAATTTGGCTGCCTGAATGCAGCTCTTGCCTGGGCCCCAGGGGTGGCCCCCTCTGGGTGTCTCTCCCAGCACCACAGGGATGCTCCTGCCCCTTCCCTGGTGCCCCAGGGTCCTGCAAGCACCTTCTGGGGCCACCCAGACACCTCCCTGGGTGGCCCTGCAGACAGGGATCGAATCAAAGCTTCCTTGGAAGATGGAGGCAGGAGAATATTGCCCACAATCTTCTTTCCAGCTGCCCTCCACACTCCTGCAAATCCTGCTGGGACACTCAGGCTCTCCATGCTGGGGCTCTGCAGTTCCCCTGCAAACCCATCCATCACTGTGTCCCCTCTCACATGGATATCAAGGAAATGACACAGCAATGTCCAGAAAACTTGAACTTGATTAACTCGACTGCTCTAAAAATCTGCAGCTGGGAGGTGACTGGAAGACTACGGGGCGAGAACCTTATGCCTCTATTTCCACAGGCCTGGTTCCTACGGTATATCACCGTGTCCCGCAGCCATAGGGAGGAGGAGGAGGAGAAGATCCAGCAGGCAGGAATTGTGCAGCAAGATTGATTTATTTAATTATTTTACAAACCTTTTATAGACTTTTTTTCTTCATAATCTAATTGGACAAAGGACCAGCCACCCCTTGGAGGTGATTGGCCAAAATCCTAAAACATCCATTATCAAAATATTTTTCTACTATACCATAAACAAGACTTTCCAAGGTTGCAGGTGGCTTGGTTGTTTACATTCCCTGCTACCTCTTCTGTGAGAGAGAAAAGTCTCTCACGGACTTAGAAAATAACAAGGAAATCCTCACTAACAGCATTTTTGTACCTACATGCCTCCAAAAAGGGTCAACAGTTTGAAACTGGAACACTCAGGGAAACTTCAGCTTCTGGGGGAAAAGGTGGCTGGGAGCTCTGTGGCTGAGGACGGGAGGCTTCACTGACCCCTAAGCTGGGGGATGTCACAGTGCCCGGGCTGAGCACTGGTCACGCATCCCCCGCGATGCCCTGCAAGCTGAGCGCCGAGCTGGAGCTGGAGAGTCAGCGCTGAGGGGAGCCTCGGGGTCTCCTCCTCCTGCAGCTGCCCCCTTTTGCTGGTGTCTTGGCTCTGGGCCTCTGCAGAGAGCGGTGGCGCCGGCACAGCCGCATCCGGGCGCGGTTGTGCCTCAGCAGCCGCAGCAGCTCCTTGGGGCAGCCACGTCCCTGCAGCGCGTCCTGCACAGCCCCAGGGGCTCCGGCGCTTCTCCTGCACGGCCCGGCCCAGGGAGCCCCATGGAAGGGGCAGAGGGGCCGAGCGGGGCTGAGCCCTCTGGCGCTGCCCTTGGCCTCTCCGTGAGAGACTCGGGCCTGGCTGGGCTGCCCCGGGCAGAGGCTGCAGCAAGAAGAGCTCGGCCGCCTCTGCCTGGTGTCCCTGGGGCTCAGGCTGGGCCCGATTCCCGCCCAGGGGCTCAGCCCCCACTGCTGAGAGGCCGTGGCCAAAGGGCTGCCCGGGAGGCCCAGCACCCTCGGGTCCAACCCGGCTTTGCTCCGCCACGGGGGCTCTCAGGCCTCGCCCAACACTGGCTTGGCCCAAGGCTTTGGTGGCTGCCAGCCCTGGCACTGTCCTGCCTGCCTGACCCCCCTCCCTCACCTCTCCCCAGCGTCTCCAGAACCATCCCAGGACAAGGCCCATGATCAGCAGCTCCAGGGCCGAGCGTGTCCAAGAAACCAGCACCACGTCCACCAAGGGGGTCATCCCAGGGCCCGTGGCGTCCTGTGGCTCCAGCTCCTCGCAAAGCAGAGCCGAGGTGCCCATGTCACCCCTCAGGATGGCTGGAAGGGTCGAGGGGATGGGCCAGCATCAGCAGCACACAGAACTGCAGCAGCCAGGAGAAGCCCTGGCTGGCCATGGTGCTCTGTGGGATGAGCCGCCACCTCCACGCTGGCTCTGGCCGTGGCTCCGCGCCGAGTGCTGCCTGGGCTCTGGGCACGGCGACGGGCTGGGGACAGCTGACAGCCACCACGCTGTCCCCAGAGCCTGTGATGTCACAGAATCACCAAATGCATTGGCTTGGAAGAGCCCTGGGAGATCATCGACTCCAACCTGTGCCCCATCCCCACCACGGCAACCAGGGCAGAGCCCTGAGTGCCACACCCAGGCTTTCCTTGAGCACCTCCCCAATGGTGGCTCCACCCCCACCTGGCCAGCCCATTCCAATATCTAATGCCCCTTTCTGGGAAAAAGTTCTTCCTAATGCCCAACCCAAACGTCCCTTGGTGCAGCTCAAAGCCCCTGTTGGCATCTGCTCTCTCCTGTCCTTGCCCAGCTCTGACAAGGCTGGCCCTGCCTTGTCGGTCCCTTGCCTGAGGGCAGGAGAAGAGGCTGTGCCAGTGAGTGCTGCTCCACTCTGAGGCCATTCCAAGGGGCTGCTTTCCTTCTGCTTTGCAGATTTGCATTGAAGAAGAAAGCATTGGTTCAGCAAAGAAGGACTTACTGGGACAGACAATTTGTACAATAAAGGTCAGTAAATAGGCCAGGAAAAAGACAAAGAATGGAAAAGAGAATGTGGATACAAAAATGCTGCTAGCAAGAATTTTCTTGCTATTTTCTAAGTCCATGAGAGACTTTCTCTCACAGAAGATAGCAGCAGAGTTCTATAAACAATGAAACACGTGCAACCTTGAGAAGCCTTGTTTATAGTACAGTAGAAAAATATCTTGACAATGGATGTTTTAGGATTTTAGCCAATCACACCAAGGGGTGGCTGATCCTTTGTCCAATTAGACTATGAAGAAAAAAGTCTATAAAAGAGTTTGTAAAATAATTCAATCAATCAATCTTGCTGCATATTTATGCCTGCTGGCTCTTCTCTCCTCCTCCCTACGGCTGCAGGACACGGTAATATTTTACAGCATTTAATAAGAGAAGAGGATTCATAAGTGTCTGAAGTACAGTGTTCTGGAAGAGCTTTTCAGTCAGCAGCACCTCGAGTTTTAAGATGGAGTTGGAGCAGTGCCCGAAGCTCTTTCCACACTCGGGGCACTCGCAGGACTTCCCTTACTGGTGCCTCTGCTGGTGTTTCCTCAAGGACGAGCTCCAGGAGAAGCTCTTCCCACACTCGGGACACTCTAAGGCCTCTCCCTGGTGTGGATGCGCTGGTGGCTGGTGAGTTGGGAGCTCCACTTGAAGCTCTTCCCGCAGTCTGTGCAGCGGAAGGGCCTCTCCCCTGTGTGTGTTTGCTGATGTACAATGAGATAGGAGATCCACTGAAACATCTTCCCACACTCAGGACACTCAAAGGGCCCTCCCCTGGCGTGCATCTCCTGGTGGCAGGTCAGGCTGGAGCTCTGGCAGAAGCTCTTCCCACACTGCAAGCACTTGTAGGGCCGTTCCCCAGTGTGGATCCTATAGTGGCGGATCAGGCTGGAGCTGTGGCTGAAGCTCTTCCCACATTCCAAGCACTTGTAGGGCCATCCCCCTGTGTGTATCTGGTGGTGGATGAAGAGGTGGGAAGTGTGGCTGAAGCTCTTCCCACATTCCAAGCACTTGTAGGGCTTCTCCCCAGTGTGAAGCTGCTCATGGACCACCAGGTTGGACCTCTGGATGAAGCAGAGAGGGGGCCTTTTCTCCTCAGAGCACCCTGGGCTGGCTTTGGAGCCCCTCCTTGTGGGGGATCCCTTTGGCTTTTCCTCCCTGTGTGATTCCTGTGCCATTGAGCCACTCAAAGCAGCCTCTTCCACGAGGTTCTGCCACAGGGATTTGTTCTCCCTGGTCTCCATCTGTAGCTCAGTGCCTGGGGGAGCAAGCACAAGGAGAGGAAGGGACAGGGAGAGGAAAGAAGGAGGAAGGAAAGAACAAGGAGAGGAAGAAGGGTAGAGAAGGAAGAAGGAGAGGAAGGAAGAAGAAGAAAAAGAAACAAGAAGTGGAAGGAACAAATAGAGAGAGGGGAAGGAAGGAAGGAAGGAAGCAAGGAAAAGGAACAAGGAGAAGAAAGACAAGGAGAGGATGGGATTTGCCTCCGTGCCACAGGGAAGGGGAAGGAGATCCCCCCAGTCCGTCCCCGGCAGGACGGCGTCGGCAGCGGGGTTGTCCTGCAGCCGGGGGCGATCCTGGGCTGGGAGATGGAGCAGGAGAGAAGGGAAAGGGGCACTGACTTCCTCCTCACCTGCCTGGGGCTCCCGGGGCATCTTCCTCACTGCCTCCTCCTCCATTTGGCCAAGGCTTGGGAATGAGAAGTCCTGTTTTGGGGGGAAAAACAAGGTGAGCACATTGGCTTGGGGGTTTCTCCTGCCCAAGTCCATCTCTAGGAGTCACCACATATCTTGTGTCCATGAAAACCTCCAAAACATCAAGACTCAGAGGAAAATATCCCTCACTGAGGTTCCCCCTCTCTGGTCTCTCCACTATGGGGTTCTGGGGGTCCCCCTTGTCCTGGATGCTGCGGGCCCTGCATATATTGAAGGTCCCTCCTCTGCAGGGTCTCCGCCCGCTCCAGACTTCCAGGGAACCCCAGGGGTGCCCCCTCTTTGGTCTCCCCACTTTGGGGTTCAGCGAGTCCCCCTTCTCTGGGGCTGCACTAAGGGATGCCGAGGGTTTTGGGGTCCCAGGGGTCCCTCCTCCCCTGGCTCTCTGCTTCGGGGTGCCGGGGATCCCCCCTCTCTGGGGTTCCCTCTTTGGTGTCCCAGGGGTTCCCCCTCTCCAGGCTCATCCCTTCTCGGGGTTCCCCCTTCTCCAAGCTCACCCCACTCCCGGCTGCCGGGGTCCCCCCTCTCCAGGCCCCCATTTCAGGGTCCGGGACTCCCGGGGCTCCCCGCTTTTCTCTCTCCCCCCTCTCAAGGCTCCTCCCCTCCTCCCCCGCCGGTACCGGGCGATCGCCACGTGGCTCCCGGGACCCCGCACCCGCCACCCACCGCCGGGGCTCTGCCGGCAGCCGCCACCGCGACATCCCCAAAAAACACCTCCCGGGGACCCCGCAGTATCCACCCAAAGGGCATTTCGGGTCAGCTTTGGAGTCCTGCAAGATCCAAACCTCGCTCCACCCTCCCCGTCCCGAAGAAAAGAAACAGGGAGCCCCAAAGTACTTCGGCTGAACTCCAAATATCCCTCCCCCCTTCAAAAGAAACCCTCCCAGGACCGCCCACGATACCCGGAGCGAGGTCCCCCTTCCCGGTCACCTGCGGGATGCGGCGGGGGCAGCGACGCTCCCGTATTGGGGTCTCCCCCCCGCGCCATGGAGCCCTGGGAGAGGGGCCCTGAGGGGACAGAGATGGAGTCTCCTGGCCCCTGGTCAGCCTCGTTTGCGATTGGTTGTTTTGTGTTTCCCTGCTCAGGCAAGGACCCTCGGTCCCAGACTGTAGGAGCTCCTCGGCAGAGCCCGGCCATGTGGCTGGAGAAATGAATATCTCTGAAACATCTACCAAGAATCTGTCCATATATATTTCTTTTCCATGGCCTCCTTGTTTGATACATCATGTTACAGAATCCCCACTGTAACCCTCCTGGCTCGAAGGGGCTGCAGATCCAGAGAGCTCTACAGTCCTGTGTCTTTAGTTACAAGGGTGTGGAAGTGTCGATGGGTCCTTTGGTAATCGCACAGTTCTGTATCGGTTCCCGCCATGTGGAGCCATTTTTATACAGAAGTCAGTGTATTCACACAGCACAGATTGTTGTGTTTTCCTGTGTATCAATTTCTGTGTAAACCTGCATCCCGTTGTACAGTTTTATCGATGTATGAATTTCTGTGTGAAGCTGCGTGGCCTTGTAGAGTTTGGTTCAGGCTCTGTGGGTGTTGAGAGAGTGCGATGAATGTTTGGCTTTCTCTCCAGACGTGTATCTGTACAGGCACCACCGTGTGACCCGTCAGACATTTAACTGTGTGAACCGAAAGGGATCTTTGTATCTTTCCATATGGTCAGCAGAGATGGAACAATCTGCAGGAAGCTCGTAACAGAACTTGTTAATTGTATATAAGCAGTGTGGGTAGAGTGAGCTGTAATAAATGTCCTTTTCCAACTCCCGCTGGCTCGGGTGCGCTTCTCTCTAAGCAGCGCCGCCGCAGCAATGTGCAATCAGTGACAGTCTGCAGCTGGAACAGGCCTTGATTTGTGTCATTCGGAGCAATGAGCAGATGTGCGCCTTCAGACACTGCAGGATTTTGGCAAGGAGAGGTGACGGGGGCTGGGGGGGAACAGGCAGGTGTGCCCCGCTGATCCCCCAGGTGCGTAAAGGCGGGTCAAGGGACCATAAAAGTGTCTGGGGAGGCAGCGGAGCCACACGTTCAGGGAGAGCGGCTGCAAGGGCCTGCTGAGGAAAGCTGCAATTGCCACCGGGAAAGTGGGCAAAGGAAAGAAAGCCTCAGTCAGAGAGGGCACCTCACCTCCTTCGGGACACACCAGCCCAAAGCGGTCTATGCTTCCAGGCCTCTCTCATGTCCCGTTTTTCGGTGTTGAGCATGGGGAAATCACCTGCCCAACAACAGCCACCCTTGACTTTTAGCCTTGGCAAAGGCACTGGGAGAGGGTTTGGGGGATCATTGGGGGTCAGGGCGCAACTGGGATGGGGTTTGTGGAGTCCTGGAGGGGATGAGAGTGGGTTTGGCATGTGCTAAAAGGAGGTTTTAACAGGATTTAGGACAGACCCTGGGGATTTCCCCTGGGGGAAAACAAAAGAGGGGCTTGGGGGGTCATGATGGCTCTCTGGGAGGTTTTTGAGAGGTCCTGACCCCTGCGGAACCCCCAGAGATGCCACCAGGCACTGCCCACAGAAATATGCTGATGGGGATCAGGGGCTTCGTCCTCCTGGCGCTGGGGCTCGGCTTCTACCTGCGCAAGAAAGTGAGGAGGTGTCCCCGGGGGTCGTGTCCCTGCTCACCCAGAGAGTGTGTGCTCTGCCTGGGGACAGCCAGCCCGGTGTCACCCCCTTTGCTCTGCCCACAGAGCTCCTGAGCCGCCGGCAGCCACAGCCCCTCTCCGTGGTTCCCACCCGGCCGGGACCCCCCGCTCCGTCCCCGTGCTGATTTTGGGGGGGTAGCATGTTCCACCCACCATCGCTATCATTCTGCCCCCACACAGCTTCTCCTAGTAAGGCTTCCCAGTTCGCCCCGGTCCCGTCTATTTGAGACAGTGGGAAGGGACCTGGGGGGACCCCGCTGGGGGGCCGAGAGTGGAGGGGGCAGAACCGGCCGCGGGATGGATCGGGAAGGGGGGCCCCCCGTGTGTACCCCCCGTGTCACCCCGCTCTGGGGACTCCTCGGGAGCCACCTTCACCCCAAAACGGTACCCAGAGAATCCCAGAACGCGCCGGGACCCCCTAAGCCGCCCCACAGCTCCCAAGGACCCCAAACCCCACAGAAAAATTACCGCCAAAAAGCCGCGCAAAAAGGAGCCAATCAGAGAAGGCGATAAGTAGGATTCAGCCAATCAGAGCGCGCGACGCTGGTGACTCACCAGTTGCCAGGCAGACCCGCAGCGCCCAGCGCTCCCCACCCGGACCCCACCTGCGCCCCCCCCTCGCCCCCAGCGCCCCCCGCCAGGGGAATTTGGGGAGGGGGCGCGTGGGGGGTTCCCAGCCCGGGCCCACAGCCCAGCCCTGCCCCAGCCCGACCTATCCCGGCTCCATCCCGGCTCCTCCCGCGGGATGCGACCGCGTCCGGAAAAGGGGGGCCAAGGGTGGGCGCTGGGCCCGGGGGGAGCAGGAGAAGGGATGTGGGAGGAGGAGGAGGGGTGAGGAAGGAGCGGGAGAAAGGGCGGAGAGAGGAGCAGAAGGAGGCGGGATTAGGAAGGAGGAGGAGCGGGAGGAAGAGGAGCGAGAGAGGCAGAGGAGGAGCAGGAAGAGGAAAAGCAGCAGGGGAAGCGCAGGGTCGGTGCCCGCTGTGTCCGCCGCGGCGCCGGGAGCATCCCGCAGGTGAGCGGGGAGGGGGAGCTCGCCCCAAATCTCTCGGGGGTCCCCGAGCGGCGTTTTCTTTGGGGGGTGTTTGGAGCTCGCAGCTTCAGGAATGGAGCCCCAAATCTCCTTGTGGGTCCCTGGGAGGGTTTCATTTTGGGGGGGGCAATGTTTGGATCTTGCGGGCACCCAAAGCTGAGCCGCAAATGGCCCTTGGGGGACTTTTTTGAGCACTCCGTGCTGGTGCCGGGGTGGGAGGGGGACATCGTTCTTGGGGCCCCCCGGGAGAGCGGTGGAGGGGAACGCCGGGAGCCCCGGGATGGGGTGAGGGGAGAGGGGCGATCCCGGAGCTGGGGGACCCCGGCAGCCTGGAGAAGGGGGTGAGCCTGGAAAAGGGTGAACCCCTGGGATCGCTGTAAGCCTGGAGCAGAGAATCAGGGGAGAAGGGACCCCTGGGACCCCAAAACCCCCCGGATCATCCCTGAGCAGGATTTTGGATTGGGGGATCCCCATCAGTCCAGGGAAGGAAGGCCCTCAGAACCCCAAAGTGGACAGATGAGAGAGGGAAAAGTGCTGGGAGGGTTTTTTGGGCTGAATCGTTCTGCTTTGGGGTTCTTACGGACACAAAATCCTCGGGGAGTTCCAGAGATGGACCTGGGCAGGAGAAACCCCCCGCCCAAGGTGCTCACCCCTTTTTTTTCCCCAATCCAGGATTTATCATTCCCAAGGCGTGGCCGGATGGAGGAGGAGGAAAAGCCCCGGAGATGCTGCACGAGGAGGGGCTGCAAACGCAGCCCAGAGAGATCCAAGGAGGAAAGAGCCCCCCTGTGCCGGGAAGGCGGCCGGAGATCCAGGGGGAGCTCGGAGCTGGGGGAAAAGCCTCAGGGTGGGGAGAAGCCCCACAAGTGCTTGGAATGTGGGAAGGGCTTCAGGTGGAGCTCCAGCCTGATCCAGCACCAGAGGATCCACACTGGGGAGAGGCCCTATGAGTGTGGGAAATGTGGGAAGGGCTTCTCCAGCATCTCCCAGCTGATCCAGCACCAGGTAGTCCACACCAGGGAAAGGCCCTATGGGTGTAGTGAATGTGGGAAGAGCTTCTGGCAGAGCTCCAGCCTGTGGGGACACCAGCGCACCCACACTGGGGAGAGGCCCTACGAGTGTTCTGAGTGTGGGAAGAGGTTTCGGACAAGCTCCCATCTCCTCGAACATCAGCGGATTCACACGGATGAGAGGCCCTTCTGCTGCCCCAACTGTGGGAAGGGCTTCAAACGCTATGCTCACCTCACCCTCCACCGGCGCACCCACACCGGGGAGAGGCCCTACGAGTGTCCCCAGTGTGGGAAGAGCTTCTCCAGCAGCTCTGCCTTGACCAAACACCAACGGAGGCACCGCTAAGGGAAGCCCTGCGAGTGCCCCGAGTGCGGGAAGAGCTTCGTGCGCTGCTCCAGCTCCATCCCCCGTGGGAGGATCGGCGTTGGATGATCCCCAGTGACCCCCGTTGGGCAGAGCCCTGGTGACCCCCGTTCCGGGTGATCCCCGCTGGGTGGGGGGAAGGTGTTGGAGAGATTTCTTTGCCTTCTCCTTGTGCTGCTGGGATTTGGATGGGAATAAATTCCCTCCCTGTGCCCAGGCTGGCTCTGTTGTGCCCGTGCCAGTTGAAAGGGTTCAAATCATTGTACCTGTGCAAGTATAAGGTACAGGGTAAAAGTTAGCAAATGTTGGCCACAAGCTTAAGGCACAGAATGTAAGTTGGCAAGAAATAGGGAACAAAACTCCCAAAAAATGAGGAATAAAGCTTGCTGAGACCAGTAGAGAAACTGCAGAAGCAGCCAACGAGAGACTGCGCCTGCCTAGGAAAGAAAGGTGAAAAGTGCAAAGTGAGGAAGACTGTGGCACCTGGGGAGGTGATGGGGGTTGGGAGGAATTTTTTTTACCTCCCCGAGTAGGAACCCATTTCCACTCCCCTTCATCCCCCAGGTCTCCTCCCTCAGCCTGATGGTGAGAAGCATGGGAGTGCTCTGACTGCTGGGGGGCTTCTCTCAGGGATGGAAGGGTGAAACTCCACCAGTCTATTTCCCTTTCCCTTTCTCTAATGCTCCTTAGTCTTTGCACTTCCTCCTTAAGCTCGGCCACCAGGGAAAGGAGATCGTTCACCTGTTCGCACCTCAGGCAGGTGTCTTTGACAGCGTCCCCTGGTGCTACTGCCAGGCTCAAACACTCCTCACAGGAAGGGGGCTGGACAGACGCGTCCTTCTGCGAGGGTTCTGTTTGCCTGGTGTTGCAGTGGGGATACTGCAACACGCATATATCAAACCAGGAGTCCCGTGGAAAGGAAATATATATGGACAGACAGATTCTTGATAGCTGTTTCAGAGATGTTTATCTCTCCAGCCGCATGGCCGGAGCTCTGCCGAGGAACTGTTCCAGTCACGGGACCAAGGGTCCTTCTGCCCGCGCAGGGAACACAAACCAACCAATGGGAACGAGGCTGAGCAGGGGCAGGGAAACCCCGCGTCTGTCCCCCAGGGCCCCTCTCCCAGGGCCACACGGCAGGGGAGGGACCCCAACACCTCACCCGTTTTATTTTAATAAAAGGAGAATGAAAACAACTGGATAAACATAACAAGAACAGTTTCAAAACAAAACAAGCCACCCTCCTGAGTCTTTAAATGTCCAAACAGATTCTCTGGAACATCTTAGGGCTGACAGAAGGGAGACAGGACTCTCTGAGCATGCTTTGTGGGGAAACTGAGGCAGGAGAGGGTTTAACTTCTTCCCTCCCCCTTTTCATCCCCCACTCGGCATTGGAAAGGGATTTTTGGGGAAACAATTGGCAAAAGCATGGTTTTGTGAGGGAAACCATGGATGAAAAAACGGATTGGGAATACACTGGGGGTAATAGGACATAGGGTAAAAGGGAAAGGTGGGATTAGGAAAGGGAAACTGTAGGGGGGGCTTACAATGGAGATATTGTCTAACATGACTACGATTTTTTGCATATATACTGCCTTTTACAGAAACACCATCAGGCCCAGTGACCTGCGATGCTTGTAACCCTTTTCTCCCTAGTACAATATTAAATTCCACCACCTCTCCATCTCCCAAGCTTGGGATGCATTTTTCAGGGTTATTCTTTTTAATAGCAGTTCTATGCACGAATATGTCTTGCTGGTTGTCACACCTTGTTATAAAACCATAATTTTGCTTAACATTATACCATTTTACTATCCCTAAGGTCTTAGTTACTATGATCTTTTTCCGAGTGGCTGCTGTTTTTTGTCTCGCTGCGTCTTTGCTCTCTCCTTCGGTCGCTCCCGTGTTGGAATTGTCGGGGCTGCTCGTGCCTGCGCGCTCTTCCCGGGGTCGCGTTCGGGGCTGCGCGGGCCGGGCCGGGCCGCGCCGCTCAGTTCTCCGTGCGTCGCCTCCTCTGGTCGCAGCTTCGCTGCCAATGCCGGGCGCTGCACCCACGTCTCGGCCAGGCCCCCGAGCGATGACCCCCCCGCGCCCTGCTCCAGCGCGCGTCTCGGCTGGGCGCGGCTCCGTTCCACCGCCATTGCCGCCAGCCGCCGCCCGCGCGCCTCCCCTCTCAGTCGGGCGTTCACGGGGCTCACTCCACCACACGCTGCACGCGGCCGGGCGGGCACCGCCGGGTCCCGCCGCTCCTCGCTCCGCCACCGACACTGCGGCTCGCGTGGCTCCGCCCGCACGCGGGAACTGCCTCGCTGCTGCTCGCAGAGCGCTCGGTGCACGTGGCCTGGGCCGCACGGTCCCTGCGCCAGGACACAGCTGACATCGCTCAACAGTCTCGGTAACTAAATAATATTCACGAAAATATTCTTCCATCGGCATATATTTTGACTCCAGTATTAACTGTGTCCAAACGGTTTTCCAAAAGCCCTTGGTAAGAATTAAATCCCAAGAAACATAGAAAAAGTTCTTAAACAACCATGCCAGGAAGTGTTTCAGTTCTTTCTGAGCTTGAATCAAGCTAAAATTTACAAATCGTTGTTCAAGAATCGTTTTAAGTTTAAGATAAATGTCCATATGCGGCTCGGAGAGCCAAGAGTCTTCCCACTGTTCCTCCATAGTTTAGATATGGAATAGCAAAGCAAAACCAAGAAGAGGAATCCAAAGTTTCCAGGGTTTACTCACACAAATCAGTCGCTTAGGGATCGGGGATCGTTCTGCTCACAAATCTCCACCATTTGTTGCAGTGGGGATCCTGCAACACGCATATATCAAACCAGGAGTCCCGTGGAAAGGAAATATATATGGACAGACAGATTCTTGCTAGATGTTTCAGAGATGTTTATTTCTCCAGCCGCATGGCCGGAGCTCTGCCGAGGAACTGTTCCAGTCACGGGACCAAGGGTCCTTCTGCCCGCGCAGGGAACACAAACCAACCAATGGGAACGAGGCTGAGCAGGGGCAGGGAAACCCCGCGTCTGTCCCCCAGGGCCCCTCTCCCAGGGCCACACGGCAGGGGAGGGACCCCAACAGCCTGGGTACACTTTTAGTGGCTGGAGCTTTTGATCGTGTGAGGACCATTGCTGAAAAACCCAACCAACCAAATCTCAACACAAAAACAAACTCAAACCCCCACGGGCAGGAGAACACTCGCAGCCCTGCCCTCGGAGACGTGCCACAGCTCTATTTACCCGCTCCGGTTCCCCGTGCTCCCCAGAGCCCTTTTTGAATCCGAGCGCCGCTGGCCGGAGGAAACCTCAACCTATGTGGGGGTGTCACCCCCTTTGCTCTGCCCACAGAGCTCCTGAGCCGCCGGCGGCCGCAGCCCCTCCCCGTGGCCTCAGGTCCGGCTGGGACCCCAAGCTCTGTCCCCGCGCTGATTTTGGGGGGGTCGTGTGTCCCCCCCAGCCCCGCTGTCACTCTGCCCCTGCCCGGCTGCTCCCAGTGTTCCCAGTTCGCCCTGGTCCCGTTTATTGTGGAGCGGTGGGGAGGGACTTGGGGGGCTGAGAATGTGGGGGGTAGAACCTGGGGATGGATTGGGAATGGGGACCCCCGTGTGTTCCCCTGTGTCATGCTGCCCTGGGGGGTTTTGGGAAGCACCTGAACCCCAAGACGGCACCCAGAGAACCCCAAAAGGTGCAGGGACCCCTCTAAGAGGAAGGAGCAGGAGAAGGAACAGAGAGAAGAGGAGAAGCAGGTGGGATGAGGAAGGAGGAGGAGCAGGACCCCTCCCAACTCAATTTGAGGGTCCCATCCCTCCTTTCCCTCAATTCAGGCATCTCCTGGCAGCTTTTTTTTGGGAGGAATCCCTGTGTTTTGGTGGGTTTGGGGTGTAGTTTTGGAGGTGGACAGCTCTGTCTGGCTCTCCCCTCCCTGTTTTGGCCTCTCAGCTGCCCCTGACACCCTGGGGGTGCTGAGATTTCCTTCCTGGGGACAAGGACCTTCATTCCCTTCCAGGAGCCCAATGCTGGCTGGGGGTCCAGCTCAGGGGGTCCTTGAGCAGCTGCCCCAGAACCTCTGCCAGGGTCTCCCAGCGCAGCCGGAGCTGCTCGGCCTGGGGTCCCCAAAGCCCTCAGCAAGCCCCAAATCCCTCCCAGGAACCCTCAACTCCCTCAAACCCAGCATCCCCCACATCCCCTGCAAGTTCCCCCCATGGCACCGGCCATGGCCATGTCCCCACATGTCACTGGCCCTGTCCCACCGTGTCCTCACCCATGGCTGTGTCCCCACCACGCTTCCATCCATCTCTTAGTTCAATGTCTTCATTTTTACCCCAGTTTCAGGTGGTTTTAGAAGATGAAAAGAAATGAAAAGAAAACCAAGGCCAAAAGTAAAGGATTTCTGTGTCCATTCCGGCTGAGGATCCATGTGCTTGGGTTGGAGTGAAGAACCTTTTTTGGGGCAGTTTCCACCTCACTGTCTCCAGAATCTTGGTTTTTGCCCCAGCCCATCACCTTTTGGCTGCAGAAGATGCCCTTGGGCCAGAGAAAATCAGAACCATGGAATCAGTGAGTGTCACAGTGACTGCTTTCTTCAGGCCGGCCAGCACTCTGCGGTGTGCAGCAGGAGTGGGGAGCAGCCAAAGGCTCGAGGCTTTAAAGCTGCTCCTCTGGAGTTTAGCTCTGCCCAGGGGAGCCGAAGCTCCAGATGCTGTGGCTGTCAGCAGCCCCAACAAGGGACAGGATAAAAAGTTTCGGGGAGGCTTGCCTTTGGATACAGTTTCAGGTTTATTGCCCCAAGGGAGTCCAAGGAGCACAAGCACAGATCAGATCTGTGCAGCAACTTATAAAGGGAGGTGTTATAATGGGGATGGCCTGACCATGGGCCAATATGGATTTCTGGGGGAAGGATATGGATAGGGATGGACATTCACATGGATCAATAGTCTTAAGGGGTGGAGGGACAGGGATCACATGCCCCAATGGGGCATTGAGGTATCAGGGGAAGTATCAGCAAGGGGCAGGATCTCAGGGGACTGACAAGGGCCATATAAAGATAAACAGGGAGTGCTTAGGTGATGGACACCGAACTTTTGGGAATAACAGGAGGGGTTTGGGTGATTGATGGAGAACCAACTGGAACAAGGGGAGGAGAACAACCATATGGGGAGCACTGTGGAAGCAGCTAGAGCTTGGGGTGTACCAACTGGGAATGGGGGCAAGGGAGTAACCGGGTTAAACCACTAAAACATATAACCACATTACCACAGGCTCCTGGAAGGGAATGAACATCCTTGTCCCCAGGAAGGAAATCCCAGCACCCCCAGGGTGTTGGGGGCAGCTGAGAGGCCACAAGAGGAAGGGGATGGCCAGACAGAGCTGTCCCCCTCCAAAACTGCACCCCCAAAATTGGGGATTCCTCCCAGGAAAAAGCTGCCAGGAGCTGCCTGAAATGAAGGAAAGGAGGGATGGGATCCTCAAATTGAGTTGGGAGGGGTCCCGCTCATCCTCCTTTCTCATCCTGCCTGCTCTTCCTCTTCTCTCTGTCCCTTCTCCTGCTCCTTCCTCTTAGGGGGGTCCCTGCACCTTCTCCTGCTCACTGGGTGCCGTCTTGGGGTTCAGGTGCCTCCCAAAGCACCTCCAGAGCAGGGTGACACAGGGATGACACACGGGGGTCCCCATTCCCGATCCATCCTGCGGCTGGTTCTGCCTCTACCAATCATGGCACCCCCAAATCCCTCCCCAGTGTCCCCCAATAAACGGGACCGGCCCGAACTGGGAAGCTTTATTGGGAATACTTGGAGCAGCCGAGCAGGGGCAGAGTGACAGCGGGGCTGGGGGGGACACACGACCCCCCCAAAATCAGCGCGGGGATGGAGCGGGGGGTCCCAGCCGGGCCCGAGGCCACGGGGAGGGGCTGCGGCTGCCGGCGGCTCAGGAGCTCTGTGGGCAGAGCAAAGGGGGTGACACCGGGCTGGGGGGCCCCGGGGGAGCACACACGCCTTGGGGAAGGGGGAATACACCCCCCGGGACCTCCCGTCACCTGCTTGCTCAGGTAGAAGCCGAGCACCAGGAAGACAAAGCCCAACACAAAGCCCCCAGTCCCCGTCAGCATCTTGCTGCAGGAAGCATCCAGTGGCATCTCTGGGGGGTTCTGAAGTGGTCAGGACCCCCAAAATCCTCTCACAGACACCCCAAGACCCTCCAAGCACCCTCCCAGTCACCTCCAACCCAGCCAAGACCCCCTGAAACCTCCTCCCAGTCCCTTCCTGGTCTCCCCAGCACCCACCAAAGCCCCTCCTGTCCCTCTCAGCATCCCACAGTCCCCTCCCAGTTGGTCTTCACCACCCCAGGACCCCCAGACCCTCTCCCAGTCCCTTCCCAGCCCCACCAGGACTCACCAAGACCCCTCCCAGTCTCTTCCCAGCACAACCAACCTCATTCCAACCCCCCCTTTCCCAGCCCTGATCTCCTTCCAGCCCCTCCAGGCTCACTCAAATCCCTCCCAGTTACACCCAGAATCCCAAGACTCCCTCCCAGTTTCCACCAGCACCCCTGGAACCACATCCCACCCTCCCCAACATCCTTCAAATCCCTTCTCAGACCTTCCAGATCCCTGACCTCCTCTCCCAGTTTAAACCAGGCTCTCTCACACTCCCTCCCAGTTACTCCCAGCACAACCCAATCCCCCTCCCAGTCCCCCCAGTAACTCCTTCTCTCCCCTCGGTTCTGTGAGGGCCAGGCCATACCCCAGTGCCGGTTCAGGGGCTGCTCCAGGCTGACGTGCTCCACCCGGCAGCTGGAGCTGACCCCGCGCTGGGGCCGTTTCCAGCAGCACCAGGAGCTGGTGGGTCCAGACCCCGTTGGGGACAATGTCGGTGGCCACCACGTGCCCTGAGAGCCCCTGCTGGCCCTGGAACCACCTGAGCTGCACCTGCACAGGGTAGAAATCCATCCCGGAGCACAGCAGGCAGCTGGGGCCAGGCTGGGAGCTCGAGGGCACCAGCGAGATGGACACACTGGGGGGCACTGGGAGAGAGTGGTGAGGTTTCGTGTGGCATTGAGAGGGACTGGAAATGGAGTGGAAGTGACTGGGAGAGACTGGGATGGACTGGAATGGACAAAGAGAGGGATGGGGGTCACTGGGGGGGGCAAGAGACCCCGGGAATGGGCACAAGGAAACCTGAGGGCTCTGGGGTGATTCCCAGGGAGGTTTTGAGGGGCTCCAGGGTCATTCCCGGGGGAGGGCCCGAGGGGACACGCTCTGCCCCACGCTCACCTCTGCGGCCCATGAGGAACGGGGTGAAAACCTCATAGTTGTGCCGGCAGCAGGTGTGCACTGCAGCCTGCATGTACTCCATCCATTCCGGGTCGCTGTTCCAGTACCTGGCAACCTTCTCCCCATCCGGGGTGTCCCCCACAAACACCCCCACATCGCTGTCCAAGTGCACGTACTGCTGCCGGTTGTAGATGTGCCTCTCCACAAAGCTCACCCGGGCGGTGCCGTTAATGAAGTGACACTCAGACTTAACCATCTCCTGCAACACCCCTGTGTCTGCGGGACACCCCTTCCAAATCCCCCCTTTTCCCCTCCACCCGCCACAATCGCCAGCTGCTCCCCAGATCAGTTTTGGGGTCCCAGCTTCCCCTTTCCCCACTTTCCACCCCCTCCCACCCCTTCCCCATCTTCCCCCAATCCTCAGCCCTCTCCCGCTCTTCCTTTACGGGGTCTCCTCCTCCTCCTCCCACTCACTTTGGGGATCTCACACGCCCTTTTCCTCCTTCTCCCCCCCTTTCCCATCGCGTCCCGCCCCCCCCCCGCTCACCCGAGAGCTCCGTGCCCGCAGCCGGGGGGGCTCCCAGCACCACCAGTGCCACCAGTACGGCCCCAGCTGCCGCCACTCGCCCCATGGCCAGCGCTGGGCAGGTGCCGCCAGCCCCAAAGCAGCCGCGCTGCACTGGGAGCTCCAGTCCGGACCAGTGCGTGGTCAGCAGCGCTGCCCGCTCTGATTGGCTGGAATTTTCAGGGAGCTCTTTATCCCAAGGCTCAACCCGGCAACCGATGACGACACAACAATGCCGTGCTCCCATTGGCTGAGCGATTTTTGGGTGCTGTGCCCCCACTCCCAGTCCCCCCCCAGTTCGCCACCGCTTTACTGGGAGGAGCACCGACCCTTCCCGGGCTCCCGGCATCCCGAGGCACCATGGACGGAGCACAGAGCATCCCCTGGGCGCTGCTGCTGGCCCTGAGCCTGCCCACCCTTTGGAGGGTCCAAGGTGGGGTTGGGGGGATCCTGGAGCCACGGGGTTGGGAATTGGAGTGCCCTGGATCCTTGGGATTGTAGGAACCGGGAGGGTTAAGACCGTCCAACCCTCTTCTTTGGGGAATTTTGGGGAGAGGCGTAAAAAGGTTTTTTTCCCTATTCTGTGATTTTTGGGGTTGGCAGGGGCCAAACTCCTCTTCTTCCATGATTTAGGGGTCTGGGTTTTCCTCAACTCCCCTGCTCCCAGGATTTTTAGGGGCTGGAAATGGCCAAACCTGCGTAAACACACGATTATGGAGGAGCTGGGTGTGGCCAGACCCCGCTGTTCCCATGGCTTTGGGGGCCTGAGGGTGCCCAAACTCCCCTGTTCCAAGGATTTTTGGGGCCTGTCTGTTCCACAAACCCCCATTACTGGGATTTTCAGTACTTGGAGTCCCCAAAATCCCATTTCCCAGAATTTTTGGCTCCTGGAGCTGCCACGTCCCAGGTGTCCAGAAGCTCAGGTGTACCCAAAATGGGGATGGAGATGTCCAGGGGCTCAGGTGTGCTCAAAAATGAGGCCCCAGCTGAGGGCATTCTCTGCTTGGCTGAGCGCTGCCTGAGGGCTGGGGATGCAGCAAGGGGGGACATCCTCCTCCAGCGAGGATGTCCCGAAAACGGGGGACCCCCACAAGCCCCTCACAACCCCCGGGGCTGGGCTGGCCCTGCCTGGATGCCGGGAGACACCAAAACCGCTCTGTCCCTGCCCTCTGCTGCTGCACAGGGACAGGAAATACAAGGAAAGGCCCAGGAGCTGAGAGAAGGACTGGGAGAGATCCCGCCCCGAGCACCGGCACGGGCACAACAGACCCAGCCTGGGCACAGGGAGGGAATTTATTCCCAACCAAATCCCAGCAGCACAAGGAGAAGGCAAAGAAATCTCTCCAACACCTTCCCCCCACCCAGCGGGGATCACCCGGAACGGGGGTCACCAGGGCTCTGCCCAATGGGGGTCACTGGGGATCATCCAACGCCGATCCTCCCACAGGGGATGGAGCTGGAGCAGCGCACGAAGCTCTTCCCGCACTCGGGGCACTCGCAGGGCTTCCCTTAGCGGTGCCTCTGTTGGTGTCGGGTCAAGTGAGAACTCCTGGAGAAGCTCTTCCCACACTGGGGACACTCGTAGGGCCTCTCACCGGTGTGGATGCGCCGGTGCCTGATGAGGTGGGAGTTGCGTTTGAAGCCCATCCCGCAGTTGGGGCAGTGGAAGGGCCTCTCATCCGTGTGAATGCGTTGATGTACGAGGAGGTTGGAGCTGCTTGGAAACCTCTTCCCACACTCAGAACACTCATAGGGCCTCTTCCCAGTGTGGGCACGTTGGTGTGCCCTCAGGGTGGAGCACTGGCTAAAGCTCCTCCCACATTCCCTACACCAATAGGGCCGTTCCCCGGTGTGGATCATCTGGTGCTGGATCAGGTTGGAGCTGCTGGTGAAGCCCTTCCCACATTTCCCACACTCGTAGGGCCTCTCCCCAGTGTGGACCCTCTGGTGCCGGATCAGGCTGGAGCTCTGGCTGAAGCGCTTCTCACACTCCCCACACTTGTAGGGCTTTTCCCCAGTGTGGATCCTCTGGTGTACCCTCAGGCTGAAGCTCCACCTGAAGCCCTTCCCACATTCCAAGCACTTGTGGGGCTTCTCCCCACCCTGAGGCTTCTCCCCCAGCTCCAAGCTCCCCCTGGATCTCCGACCGCCTTCCCGGCACAGGGGGGCTCTTTCCTCCTTGGATCTCTCTGGGCTGCGTTTGCAGCCCCTCCTCGTGCAGCATCTCCGGGGCTTTTCCTCCTCCTCCACCCAGCCTCACCTTGGGAATGACAAATCCTGGTTTGGGGGAGAAACAAGGGGTGAGCGCCTTGGGCTGGGGGTTGCTCCTCCCCAAGTCCATCACCAACCATTTTGTGTCTGTAAAAACCTCCAAAACACCAAGATTCACTCCAGAAGTCCCCCAAACATCAAGACACCGACCCAAAACTCCCAAAACATCAAGATTCAGAAAAAAACCCCTCCAAAATATAAACATTCAGCCCCCACAAAAAAAAAAAGCACCAACATGGAGCCCAAGAAACCTCAGAAACACCAAGATTCATCCCCAGGAAAATCGTGGATCCCCCTCCCTGATCACCTGCTGGATGGGGGGGGCAACGCTCCTGGGGCTGGGGGGAGGCTGCAGATACAGCGAGTGCTGGAACCTTGCGGTGCCTCCTCTTCCTGCTCCTCCTCCTCCTCCTCCTGTGTCCCTACTCTTCCTCACACTGCTCTTCCTCACACTACTCCTTCTCCTGCAGAATCCCACCTGCTGCTCCCACGTCCATCCTTTCACCATTCTGGTCTCCAGCCCTGCTCCTCCAGCCTTTCTCCTCCTCCCCCCAGGCCCAGCACCCACCCCTGGCTCGCTCTGCCCCCCAGAGCTCTCGCATCCCACAGCACCAGCAGGGATGCAGCTGCGGCAGCTCGGGCTGCGGCAGCGCTGGGCTCTCGGCCGCTCCTGCCCGCACTCGGCCCCCGCCGCAGCCACTTCTGCCAGCACAGCACGGGCCGGCCCGGCCTTGGCGCTCCCCCCCTCCCACCTCCCCAAATTCCCCTCGCGGGGGGCGCCAAGGCCGGGCCACACGGGGGCTCCAGCTGGGGAGCGCCGGGCGCTGCGGCTCTGCCTGGCAACTGCTGACTCACCAGCGCCGCGCCTTCTGATTGGCTGAGCGCTGCCTGAGGGCCGCGCCTGCACCAAGGGGGGACACCCTGCTCCAGGGGGGATGGCCCGAAAACCGGGCACCCCCAGCGAAGGAACAACAGCAAAGCCTCCCTACAAACACATGCTCTCAATCTGCTCGGACACAGCCACACCGACTTGGACACAAGCAAGTGACACAAGCAGAAACCATCAGCTCCACAAAATGGCACTGATTGACACACACTGCTGCTCAGCCAAGCTCCTGCTCAATTCCTCAACTTCCAGAACAACAACAAAGCCGGAACACAACCATGGACATCGTGTCCTATACAAAAGGGGACAATGTGGAGGTAGTTTGCACATTCTCCCAGAGGTAATTAAGGGTGGGTGTAAAAACGGAATGTGAGAATGGGTCTGGGCAACAGGGGACGGATGGTGTTGGTGTGCTGGGAAAGGATTGGTTGAAGGGATTGTGTAGGAATATGGTTAAGACAAACAGCAGCAGGAGGAATCTATGTGGTAAGAAAGGAAAAGGAAGATGGAAAACAGGAGGAAGAGAAAACTAATGAGAATTGGAATGTTTTCCAGCACCTTCCCTGATGTTATCTTCAAAAAGGGCCAAAACCCTCTTATCCTCACAGCCAGCTACAGCTCCTTTGTATCCCCGGTTTCCAGGACAGGAAAACAAGGAGGTCAGGATTTCAGAGGGTTTCTCTGTGGTGGGGAGCAGCAGGACAGGGCAGCACGGGCTGAGGGCCTGTGGGGAGCTGCGGGGCCGGGCCGGGGCTGTGGGGCAGCCGGGGCTCAGCGCCGGGCACTGCCTGACCCCAACACCCCCCGGGCAGGGCCGGCACTGGCCCCCGGCCCCCAGGAGGCTGCGGGATGTGGAAGGATCAGGATTTTCTTTCATCGATCTTGTTTGGGTCACTGGAGAAACGAATGATTGTGCAGAAAGCTCAGCAGCTGTCAGAGGATGAGCACCCACAGGCACTGAGGGGGCTGCAGGAGAGGCACAAGAAGCCCCTGCAGCACTTGGCCAGAAAGGCTCAGCAGGGGAATGCAAGAAGGGATGAGCAAAAGGCCAAGGTGAAGGCAAAGGCCATGGCAGAGTTTCTACAGCCCCCCAGGGATGAACCGCAGGGCCCAAGGGGGCCCCAGCACCCAGGGGACGGCGGCGGCCACAAGCACCTGGCACAGGCATTGCCCTCCTCGGCACGGCAGAGCCCACCCAAACAGCCCCTGCCAAGGAATCAGGGCTCCAGCTGCAGGCCACAAGGACACTGCAAGCACAGACAGCAGCACCCTCAGCACCAGCAAGTCCACCCCTGATGGACATGGATTGTCAGGGCTCTCAGAGCTCCCAGCACACCAGGGACCCACCGCACCAGAGCCCTTGAGAACATTCAGGGCGCCTCTGGATCGAGACAAGGCCACTCCTGATGGACACAGGGGCCTCTTGATCCACTCCGAATCTGAGACCTAAGGGGGGAAATTGTCAAGAAGTTCTTTCATTATTCAGGCAATAAGTGGGAAAGATGAGCAGGGGTGTTTTATTCAACCACTATCAAAAGATGTGGGGGATGGGTTTGAAATGCATCAATTTCTGTTTGTTCTTAATTGTGAGTGTAATTTAGTGGGAAAGGATTTGGTGGCTGAAGTGGGAATGCAAATTCCTATTGTAAAAGGAGATACAGAGGCTAATGCTGCTGTACCTTGGTGTCAAATGTCTGCAAAGGCCTCTGCTGAAGTGAACCCAGAAGTGTGGGCAGCCCCAGGGAAATAGGCAAAATTAGATATGGAGCCTCTCCAAATTCCTCTGAAGCATTCAGGACAAGTGGTGTCTAAAAGCAATACCCTGTTCCAAGGGAGGCAAGGAAGGGGTTACAGCCTCTTACTGAGGCCCTGCTAAAGGCAGCGCTTCTGGAGCCAGGCATCTCTCCCTACAACACTCCTCTCCTGCCAGCCAAGAAACCCCATCATGGACACCAGAAGGAAAGCACAAGTTTCAAGGCTTCAAAAGCAGATTAACTGAGCCTCCTGCCCTGGCCCTCCCAGACAATCGACTCAGACAGGGGAACTCATTTTAAAGGAAAGACCCTTCAGGCCGTTCTGGCTGCTTTAGGAACACAGTGGGACGTCCAGACCTCCTGGCACCCCCAGAGTCTGGCTCGGGTAGAAAGAATGAATGGGGAAATAAAGAAACACCTTCTGAAGCTGCTGAGAGAAACCAAGATGCCACGGGTACGGCTGCTGCCATTGGCTTTGGCAAGAAGAAGAGCCAGACCCAGGGCAGATACTCAATTATCTCCCCTGGAACTGATGTTTGCAATTCCTCACCCTGCTCATTCTCGACCTACTGGGGGGTGGAGACCAGGGATGTCTGTTTCAAGCAGTCTGTGGCCACAATCCTGTCTCTTGTGAAATCTCTTCCACAGGAAGCTCGGCTGGCACAGACCCTGCCTTGGGACTTTAAGGGATGTTACACCACTCAAGGGAGATGAGCTTAACATCTCAACAGACTGGGAATAGCCCAAAAGATACCCCAAAAAGATAACGCCCATCAACAAAACATCAACGCCCATCAGCAAACACCAAGGAACAGCTACCCCAGACACTGCCCCCGGCACAGCTGGAGACCCCTGCTCTGGAAAAGGCTGAGAAGGAAATCAAGGAGTGTGCACCTAATTAACATCAGAGGCCAAGCAATCCGGGGCCAATAGGAAACCAAATACTAAGAACTACCCAACTTGGAACCAATGAACATTAAACCTACGGATTTCTATGGGTTTAGACTGCATAAAGTTGAGGAAAACTCGAGTAAAACTCGTGTGCCATGGAATGATTTTCTCTGCATACCTGGGCTATGTGTGCATGAAATGATTTCTGTTGCACATCCTGGCCAGAATAAAGTAATGCCTTGATTCTCTAACACTAAAAAAAGGTTGTTGGAGGGCTTTTCTTCTTCCCACAGTTTGGGTGCCAAATTACACCATTAGAATATTTTTTCTTAATAATCCTACTTCGATATTGTCAGTTGGGTTTGCGCCAAAGGTGTGAGAGTCAATTTATAGTCTTAGGGGAAGAAGTAGAAAAAAATCTTTATTACTCTGGGGTTTTTTTGTGTATGTGTGTGCGTGGCTGTTAGTGATGGCAGAATTTTGGAATGGGTTTTTCGATGTTCACCTGAAGGTTGCATTTTGCAAACCTGGAAGAGCTTTAAAACTGACCCTTTAACTCATAAACAGTTAGTAAAATATTAAAAGAAAGAAATGCGAAAAAAAAAAAAGCAGCTGGGGGAGGGGGAGGGGGAGAGACACTTGTGAGTCATCTGATGGCTGCCCTGGAGGAGAAGCTTCATTCCAGGCAGCCAGCAGAGGAGCTTTAGAAATTCAAATTATCTCTGCTGGGGGAAGTGGGCACAATGTCCCAGGCTCTCCTTGCCTGCCACAGGAATTGGGCTGATTCCCTCTGCCCCTCACCCCAAGCTCTGCCTCCCTGCACTGACGGAATTTGCATCGCTAAAGGCAGAGCCCACACTGAGCATCTCTGACTCTGCAACAGAAATCCCTGAAGCTGCAAAGGAAAACAGCAAACGGAGAATGTTGGGAGAACTTCACTCACAAAAGCGGGGGGGAATCATCCCTCTCCCCACTCCAACATCTGCTGGCACTCTCTGTGTTATACAGGGTGGGTTTGACCACTGGGCTGCTTTTGCTGCCACAAGTTCAGCGAAATCACTTGGGAATGCAAGGATGTGATGATTTAATCAGAGAAAAGCGGTCAATTGATGCATCCCTGGAATTTTTGGCAGCGCCCAAAAATGGGGAAAAGATGAACAGCCACCAGAACAAATCCTACAACACCATGGAGCAGCCCCTGGGAACCCAAACAAATTCATACCAGGTGCCAGAGAACCCACTGATCATTTCAATGCATCATTAGATCACAAGCTGTCCTCCAAATCATAACCAAGCACACAGCTCCAGCTCCTGACCTTCTCACCCACCAATCCACTCCCATGAGCAACGCCACATTTCACCCTGGGATGGCATCAGATTCTCTTTCAGCAGAAGGACCAGGAGGTTGTGGAAAATTAAATGACTCACACTGCTTTTGGCAAAGAGATGGCAAAGTGATGAAACAGAGAACAAAGGAAAGAAGAAAGCAGCTCATGTACCACTCCAAACGTGGAAAGGATGGGAATGGGACACGTTTTCATGGTTCCCTGGCAGACCATGGGTTAAACCAATGCTGTTTCTCCTCTCAGGTGCTGCAGCAACTCTCATCTTTTTACCATGCACCACACCTTGCTCAGTGCAGCTCATTCAGCAGGGGATCAAGGGCATGCAGGTGGCAGCCAGGCCTCCTGACCCAGAAACGGCCACAAAAGGACACAGAATGAGGTCACTGAGAATAATCCCAAAACCAAAGGCGGCCCAGGAAGAACAGATTAAGGCATTTTTAAAGTTTGTAAAGAGAAGTACTGAGAAAATAAGAAGACAAGGGACTAAAACGGAAAAAAATGAACGTGTCTTTACAAACAGATGGTGTGAATCCCATTGGAGATAGGGCCAGGGATTTGGAGATAAGCAAGCAATGGGAGAAACCATAAATTTCAGATAATGTTACTAATTGACACGAACTGCTGCTCAGCCAAGGTCCTGCTAAATTCCTGAACTTCCAGAAGAAGAACAAAGCCTTCACAGAGCCATGAATATCGGATGTTATACAAAGTGGGGGTGCACATTAAGGGGCACATGCAGCAGGCGGATCGGGAAGTCTGTACCTTCCAAGGACCTCAGCCACTGCGGAAAGGGACACGGAGATGCGGCCGGGCAAATCGGCATAAAAAGGAGGCTGCGTCCTCCAACACTTGGACAGACCCCACGGGAAATGCCCCGTGGCCTCTCCCTTTGTCCACGAATAAAGTTACTTTTACACGACTCCTCCGGCTCCTCTGGGGACACAAACCTCTGGCCACGGGAACTTTCCCGCACACTGCCGGCCACGGGGCAGCCACCTCTGTCCTACCCACAGCAGCCGGGACGAGCCAGCGCTGCTCCGGCACCGGCTCCTGCCGAGGCAGCAGCGGGAAGGAGACCGCGGGCAGCCGCTCCCGCAGCGCCCTCACGCCAGGGCGAACACGGCGCCCACACGGCACAACGAACCCGCCACAGCCCCCTGCCGCCCCCTCCGCCCGCAGCCAGCCCCGAGCCCCGCCAGAACCGAGCGCGGCTCCCACCTGCGCTGGGGCCGCCTCCGAGCTCCGCCGCCGCCTCACCGGGCTCCGGCCGCCGCCGCCGCTCCCGGGCCCGCACAGACGCTCCGCCAATGGCGCCTCTGCTGCGCCACGGCCGCCCTGCCGGCGGCTCCGGGCCCGGGCTGCTCCCCGCTCCGACCAATCAGCGCGCCAGAACCACGACTGACGGCAGCACCGCCCAATCGGAGCGAGGGGCGGGCTCTTCAGCGGCGCTGAGGCCAATAGAAGCAGAAAAAACAGCTGCGGTAGGGGCAGCAGCCCATCTAGAGCCAGGCAGTCCCGCTGCTGCCTTTCCGACGTAAGCACGAGAATTCTTTGGGGGAGTAGACCCAGTTATACCGTCCCTGCCTTCTGCACCCGCGGAGACGGAGTTACAGGCTCCGCAGCCCGCGCCAGAACCAGAGAAAATGGAAGTGGATGAGCTCCCCTCTCCGCAAGCACCAGAACTGCCTCGGAGGTGTCCCGTGGTGTCCCCCGAAGAGTTAACTTTAGCACTGGGGGGGCGTGTGTGTCCCCCGCTGCCCCCATCGCCGTCTGCCTCACCGCGGCTTAGCCAGAGCGGGGATTCCAATGCGAACGGCGGGTGTTCAAGGGCAGAGCGATTGAGCCGCTTGGAGAACACAAGCGGCAGGAGAAAGAAAGAGAAAACCAGAAACCGCCACTGGTGGCGGAGGGGAGAAAGAATCCTGAATCAGCTGCTGAATGTGTGTCGCGGTGCCGAGTTTTCGGCCGGCGTTGGCCGCGGGGATCGCGGGCCCGGCTCCCCGGGGGGGTGGCCCCGGTGGGGGTCCGTCCGCCCTGTGACTCCTGCCGAGGAAACAGTTTGGCGAACAGAGAAGGGGGGAAACCGCGGGAGCGAGAAGGGGATGCGGGGAAATTCCAACCGGGGCAAAAGCTGGAGCGGAGCCGGGGAATGCGAAGAACGACTGATCCCCCGGCTCAAAGGCCGGAGCGGAAAAAAGAAAGTCCTGCCCGCGGCTCCCCAAGCCGCCCTGCTTCCGACAATCCTGCTCGGCGGTGGCAGGGAATCATACGGGAGGCTTTGATTGAGGGTGAATTTATTGCACAAGCGTTCCCGGGAATTGCTGCCCCCGGTAATCCGAACCAACGCCAGGTTGGGCGGGGCTCAATTGGAAGCTCGTCCGAGAAGGACAAAAAGCTGGGATGCAGTATGGATTAACCAACCCGGACGTGCAAACTTTGTTGCACCATATCTTTACGAGTGGTTTAATGACTCCGTTTGACTGTAGAAAGCTGGCAGAAATCTTTTTGAAACGCACACAGAGACTGCTATGGCAAGCGGGTTGGGAAAGGCGTATAGATGGTGCCGTGATTGAAAATCTTGAGCTCTTGCAGGAGGGTGCCCCAAAACCTCCTCAGTGACGGGACCCCTTCAAACCTCTTCATCCCAACATGTGTCTGTCTCATTCCAGATCCCATCCCAGCCATCCTCCCTCTCCCAAATACAGCCTCGTTCTTAGGGGGACAGAGCTGCTTCAGGAGGCATCGGTGAGTGCAGGGGATCCTTTATCCCCCTCGTGCCGCTCCAAGCTGCCGAGGGCAAAGCCCTGGTTTCTAGGGCTGTCCCCGCTCCTCAAATCTGTCGGATTTAATACCCAAGTGTGGCAAGGACACGGCCCCGGGAGCTGCGCTAATGCCCGGCGGTGCCCGGGAGGGTCTGAGGGGAGGGGAGTTCATAAGGACTCCCCGCGCACCCATTGCTTGCGCACGAAAAGCTTTTTTAGTGCATGCCAGCGATTTTTCGTGGTTTCTGGGCTCGGCGGGGCTGAGGCGGCGGCAGCGGGAGCCGCGGGGCCCGGCCCGTGGGGGCGGCCGGGGGTGAAAAGTGCGCGGCGACCCCAGCGCGGTGCCCGAGGGCTGAGCGGAGCTGGTCGGGAACAACCCCCGGAACCCCCCGGTGCCCGAGGGCTGAGCGGAGCTGGTCGGGAACAACCCCCGGAACCCCCCGGTGCCCGAGGGCTGAGCGGAGCTGCTCGGGAAGACCCCGCTCGTCTCCGCCGCTCCAAGCCGCTTTCCCGGCTCCGGCTGCCGCCGCCGCCCGGCCCCGGCGCGGTCCCGCGGGGTCGCCGCTCGAGGCGCAGCTGGAGGGGCTCGATCCGGGCCGCGCCCCGCCCGTCCCTCGCTGCGGCTCCTTCAGTGACGCGGGGCGGCCGAGAGCCCTCGGGCCGGCTCCAGAAGACCCCAGAACTGCCCCCGGCTGCGGCTCTTTCGGTGACGCGGGGCGGCCGAGAGCCCCCGCTGCTGCCCCGACGGTCCCTCGGTGCGGCTCTTTCAGTCACGGGCAGCGGCCACTCCCGGTGCGGGGTTTGTGTTATTTTTTTATTCTATTCTCTAGTGTTTAGTCCATTCCCACCTCCCATGCCAAGCCCCTCCAGTGCGGCTTTTTCACCACCGTCACCTCTCGCTGCTCTCTCGGTGCAGCTCTTCAGTGGCTCGGGGCTGCGGAGATCCCCGGGTGAGGCTCTTTTCTTGTATTTTATTTCATTCTCTCTATTTTTTTGTTTTTCTATTCACACCTCTCTCCCTCCTCGGCGCTGCCCTTCTGGCCACACCCGACAGCGCCCGTCCCGCCGTGCGGCTCTTCAGTGACACCGGGCGCCGCGGACATCCCGGTGCAGTTTTTTATTCTATTTTACTCCATTCTCTGGATTTTATTCTACTCACCCTCCGCCCGTCCCTCGGTGCAGCTCCTTCAGACGCGGGCGGGGCAGACGCGTCTCGGTGCGGCTCTTTGATTGTATTTTATTCTCTTCTCTGTATTTCCTTTCGTTCCCAGCTCGCCCGTCCCGCGGAGCGGCTCCTTCAGGGACCCGGGGCGGCACAAACCCCTCGGGGCGGCTCCAGCAGAGCCCCGCCCGCCGCCGCTCCCCGAGGCCTCCCCGCTGCTCCCCGGCCATCGGACACCGCAGGCCGACCCGGCCCCTTCTTCCTCTTCTTCTTCCTCCTCCTCCTCCTGCCGGGATTCAGCCCCCGCCGCCGCCCGGCTCCTTCTGCCGCTCCTGCCCGGCACGAAGCGGCGGTGCCGCTGACGGGGCCGGAGCGCGGCTGCCCCGCGACTGCCCCGCGCCTCAGGGCCGGGCCGGGGAGTGACCGCACGGCTGGGGAGGGACCCCCGCTGGACACGGCAAGGATTCCTGTCCCTCAGGGGGAAGCACGAACTCACCGAAACTCCCATCCCTTCTCCGTGCGCTGCTGGCCAGAGGAGGGAGGGAAACGGGGATTGCTCTGGAGTTTTACATTCAATCCTTACAAAGCAGAGTCCCAGACGGAGCTCCGCTTTCAGCTTCCAACGAGGGAATCCAACGGGAGCGCTGGCGCTTCTGTAACCTCAAGCTCTTCCTTGATCCTCGACACTTTAGTTCTGGCCATAGGAAGCCCTTCTTTGGGGTTTTTTTCAGAGTTCTTTTTATTATATTTTACATATCATCTATATATTTTTTTTCTAAAATCTCGTGTTTATTCTCTCTTTGCCCCCTCCAGCCCTTGTCCCCCTCCCGGAGGTTTGTGGGGCGCTGCTGTCCCTCAGCCCTTCCTGCCCCGGCACCCGCGGCCGCTCCGGTGCCCTCAGGCCCCGGCTCGAAGCGAAACCACAAAACCCTCTGGAAAGAAAGCCGGTCTGGGCGAAAACCCTGCAGGGGAGATTGAATGCCACGGACAGCGATTGCTGAGAGTTGGAGATTCCAAACGCTCCAAGGGGCCCGAGGGAACCGCGCTGCGGCCTCGGGGCCTCCCTGGGGCACCGCGGGGACCCCCGAGCAGAGCGACTCTTCCCACCCCCCAAAATCCGCAGCTTTGGGTCAGCTGAGGAAAAGAGCTGGAAAAAGGGGCTGGAAAAAGGGGCTGGAAAGGGGCTGGAGCCCGAGGGGACCCCTCAGCCATGGCCTGGAGCAGCCGCAGGAAAATGCCCCAGAAACCAAGGAAATCGATGGAAGTAATGAGGAATTTTTGAACTCTTCCTGCTGCTGTTTCCAGAAGGTCCCGGCCGAGTCCTGCCGGGAGGAGCCGGGGGCGGGGAGGGGCCTCAGGGCTTAACTGGGGAGAAAAGTTGAATTGGGGCAAGGAAACTTTAATGGTGGGGAGAAAATGTGAACGGAGGGGATTTGAATGGGAGGGGATGATTTGAACTGGGCAGAGAAAAGGAAGTGGGGGAGGAGCCCCCCAGCCCTCGGCTGTGGCCCGAAGGTGCTGCCAGCGGTTCCCCTGCTCCCACCCCCCGGGCTGGGGGCGCGGAGCTGCCGCTGCTCCCCGGGAATGCCACGGGATAAAAACTCCACTCAAGCTTTTATGTTCCCAGTCACTCCCAATAAGATCCCACTTGCCCCCAACATGGTCCCAGTTGTTCCCAGTCATGCCCTGTATGGTTCCTTTCACTCTCAGTCCCTCCCAGTAGAGTAAGGTAGGGCCCCCATCACTTCCAGTACGAACCCAGCCACTCCCAGTCAGTCCCTCTATGATGCCTTTTGTCCCATCATGGTCCCAGTTGCTCTAAGCATGATCCCAGTATGAGTTCAAACACCCTCAGTATGATTCCAGGTAACTTCCCAGTATGAGTCTGGTTTGATCCCTGTCAGTCCCAGTATGATCCCAGTCACTCCCAGATACTCCCAGAACTATACCAGTCACTCCAACATGACCCTGTCACTCCCAGTATGGCCCCAGCATGGGCCAGCTGCTCCCAGGATGATCCCAGTTGCTCCCTGCATCTTTCCAGTTGCGCCCTTTCACCACCACTGTGGTTCCAGTCACTCCCAGAACAATCCCAGTCATTCCCAGTATGATGCAAATCACTCCCAGTATAACCCAGCAGCACCCATTTGCCCTCAGCATGTTCCCAGTAGCCCTCAGTATGGTCCCAATATATCCCAGTATAATTCCTGGTGCTCCAAATCTGGCCCTGCCCAGTCCTGGTACTGGTCCCAGTGTATCCTGGTGTCCTATTCTGTCCCAGTTCATCCCATTCTGTCCCAGTCCATTCCGGTCCCTTCCCGGCAGCCACCGCCGTTTCTTGGATCTGTGTTCCTCGCCCCCCCCACCCCAAAGCTGCACCCCCGCCCCCCAAGATGCTGACGGGGATCGGGGACTTCATGTTGGGCTTCGTCTTCCTGGCGCTGGGGCTCGGCTTCTACCTGCGCAAGCAGGTGACGGGAGGGGCCCGGGGGTCGTGTCCCCCCTCCCCCGGAGCTCTGTGCTCCCCCCGGGCCCCCCAGCCCGGTGTCACCCCCTTTGCTCTGCCCACAGAGCTCCTGAGCCGCCGGCGGCCGCAGCCCCTCCCCGTGGCCTCGGGCCCGGCCGGGACCCCCCGCTCCGTCCCCGCGCTGATTTTGGGGGGTCGTGTGTCCCCCCCAGTCCCGCTGTCACTCTGCCCCCACCCGGCTGCTCCCAGTGTTCCCAGTAAAGCTTCCCAGTTCGCCCCGATCCCGTTTATTGGGGAACAGTGGGAAGGGACTATGGGGGATCCCGCGGGGGGACCGAGAGTGGAGGGGGCAGAACCGGCCCCAGGATGGATCGGGAATGGGGACCCCCGTGTGTCACTCCCGTGTCGCCCCCCCCGGGGGGTCCTTGGGAGGCACCTCAACCCCAAATCGGCACCCAGCGAACCCCAAAGGCGCAGAGACCCCCCCCTAAGCCGCCCCACAGCCCCCAAGGACCAACCAAAATTGCCCGCGAGTATCAGATAATCAGAGAAGGCGCTGAACAACCTTCAGCCAATCAGAGCGCGCGGCGCTGGTGACTCACCAGTTGCCAGGCAGACCCGCAGCGCCCAGCGCTCCCCACCCGGACCCCACCTGCGCCCCCCCCCTCGCCCCCAGCGCCCCCCGCCAGGGGAATTTGGGGAGGGGGCGCGTGGGGGGCTCCCAGGCCGGGCCCACAGCCCAGCCCTGCCCCAGACCGACCTGCCCCGGCTCCATCCCGGCTCCTCCCGCGGGATGCGACCGCGCTGGGAAAACGGGGGGCCAAGGGTGGGCGCTGGGCCCGGGGGGAGCAGGAGAAGGGATGGGGGAGGAGGAGAAGGAGAAGGAGAAGGAGGCATCTTTTAATGATATTTTATTGAGTCTCATTTTTTAGAGACCAGGATCAATTCTCCCCGGGCATCAGGGCGAGTCCCTCAGGGCTGTGGGGCCCTGCTGCCGGCTCACCCCGTGCCAGCCCAGCGCCAGCGCTCAGCGGGGCTTTGGCTTCCCGTGCCCTTTCCCGTGTCCCCAGCCCAGCGTCACCACCCCCGTGTCCCCAGGTCGCGCCCCACCCCTCCTCTCCTCCCCCTTTGTCGAGACACGGAGGATGAGAATTTCCCCACCATCCACCCCAAAGGTTCCCCCGAGGCCATTTCCTCTCGTCCTTTCCCTTGGCAGCAGAGCCCCAGCCCTCCTGGCTGCCCCCTCCTGTCAGGGACTTGGAGAGAGCCAGCTCCCCCCTGAGCCTCCTTTCCTCCAGGCTCAGCCCCCTCACATCCCTCAGCTGCCCCTCAGAAGTCCTCCAGACCCTTCCCCAGCTCCATTCCCATCTCTGGACGTGCTCCAGCCCCTCCATGTCTTTCTTGAAGTTTGAAGGCCAATCGCTGCCCTGTCGCTGCAGGTGCCAAAACCCCAGGGAGACTCCTTGGAAATGGGGGTAGAGAGGAGCCCTTCAAAGGGAAACGGGTGCAAAAATGCTCCCAATGGCCGAGCGGGTTTGGTGTGGCTGCGGGAGGAAGAGATGCTCCGGGACTCCGCCTCGGCCCCGGAGCGGAGCGGCCCGTGCTGCCCCGGGGCGCGCGGGGCTCGGCCGTGGGGCGCGCGGGGGGCAACGGACACACGGGCACCGGACACACGGACACGCGGACAAACGCTCCCAGCGCTTCAGCGGCAGCGGCAGCAGCGGCAGCAGCGGCAGCAGCGGCACAAGAGCAGCACAAGAGCAGCGAGTCCACGAACCCTCTGCGTCCCTTCTCCTGCTCCTCCTCTCCCTCTCCCAGTGTCTCGCACCCTCTCCCGCTCTCCCTTTCGTTCCCCAACCCCCCCTCCCGCGGCCTCCCTCTCCCCACGCCCGGCCGGGCCATGCCCCCGGCCCGCCCCCGGCCCCGGGCGGGGCTGCCCCCTCCCCGCCCCCGGGCGTCCCGCCGCGGTCCCGCCTCCGCCCGGCTCTCGCCGTCCTGGCTGTGGCGCTGCTGGGCGGGCATCAGCGCCTGGCTCCTGGGCACCATCGCCAGCCCCTGGCTCCGGCTGGCCCGACCCCGACCCCGGCCCCGGCCTCGGCTCCTCCCGGGGCCCGCCGGGGACACAGGCGGCGCGGCCGCTCCCGCCGCCTCCTCAGCGTCTTCCCCCCTCCGAACTCCGCCGCTCTTCAGCCCGGCCGCCGGCCCCGAGCCGCCGGTGTCCGCTTCAAAAGAGCCAACATGTGGGGATGGCCGGCCCGGGGCGGTTGAGCGGCGCTCGGGGGCCGTTCCTGGCCCCGGGCCGAGCGCTGACGGCCGCGTCTCGCCGGCACGGAAGGCGCAGCAGGGCCTGAAGGAGCGCTACCGGCTGGGTTCGCTGCTGGGGCGCGGCGGCTTCGGCAGCGTCTTGGCGGCGACGCGGCTCTCGGACGGCGCCCCGGTGAGTGGCGGGGCCGGCGGCGGGCGCAGGAGGCGGGGGGCAAAGGAGGAGGAGAAGGAGCACGGGGCTCGGCACGGCGGGCGGCGAGCTCAGCCCGCTGCTCCCCTTGCCTTGCAGGTGGCCATCAAACGGGTGCCACGGAACCGCATCCACCATTGGGGCCGGCTGGTGAGTGAGCGAGGGGCAGCGGGAGAAGCCGGGGCGCGACGGGCGGGGATGAGCCGAGGCCCGGCAGGGTGGAAGCCGCCAGGACGCCTCGAGGGAGAGCGGCCGTGGGGCCAGCGGAGCGCGCAGAGCGTCCCCGGCTGGCTGAGGGCTTGCCGAGCCCCGGCACGGCATCGGCCCCGCTGACGGCATCGTGCTCCTCCCACAGCCCGACGGCACCCGAGCACCACTGGAGATCGTGCTGCTGCACAAGGTGTCCGCTGGCTTCCCCGGCATCGTCCAGCTCCACGAGTGGCTGGAGCTCCCCAACAACGTGGTGATGGTGCTGGAGCGCCCGGAGCGGTCTCAGGACCTCCTTCACTTCATTCGGGCACGGGGCTTCCTGTGCGAGGAGGTGGCGCGGCACCTGTTCCGCCAGGTGCTGGAGGCCGTGCGGCACTGCACCAGCTGCGGGGTCCTGCACCGGGACATCAAACCGGAGAACATCCTGCTTGACCTGGCCACCGGGCAGGCCAAACTCATCGACTTTGGCTGTGGCACCTACCTGCAAGCCGCAGCCTACACCAGCTTTGCAGGTGAGCCCACGCAGGGGGAGGCTCCTGGTAGAGGCATCTCACAGCCCAACATCTCACGGCCCAACATCTCACAGCCCAAGCCGGCTGTGGCAGGGGGGATTCTCCCTTTTGCTGCCAGTCATGGCAGCCGGAGTCTTCAGCTGAGCTGCTTTTGAGCGGCGCTGGCTGAGGGGCCATCTTCCAGCCCTGCTGGCAGCCTTTGCCAGCCACTCTGCCCAGGACTGGCGCTGGGGCTGGGGCAGCCAGCGCCACAGAAACACCCGTGGCTGGGGGTAGCAGAGAGGGGGGGCCAGAACCTGTGCTCCAGCCCGTTTGGTGTGCAGGCGAGACAGGGCTCGGGCTGCTCTGCTGCCCGTGCTTGCCTTGCCTTAAGAATGGTTTCTGGGGCAGTGCAGGCAGGGAGGATGAAAGCGTGGTTTTTCCCCAGCACCAAGTGGGTTTTTCCTTTGCATGGAATGCTCGGGCCTTGCCAGGGCTTCCGCTGCCCTCTTGCGACACCAGCGGCTTCTTTTCCAACCCCCAGTTTGTACACAAGTCCCAGGTGCTGGCGAGAGGGCAGCGGGTCACGCCGCGTGCCGCTGCTGCGGCCCCCGCATGCCCAGGGATGCTGGGGCGAGGCTCTGGGAGCAGGCAGCGTCCCCCTGAAGAACTCCATCTCTATTCCATAGGAACACCGTCCTACAGGCCCCCAGAATGGATCCAGTTCGGCTGGTACTACGGCAAGGCAGCGACCGTCTGGTCCCTGGGCATCGTGCTGCACCAGATGGTCTGCGGGGAGCATCCTTTCAGGAGGGGCTGGAACAGCACCTGGGGCCGGCTCTCGCTCCCACGACGGCTCTCTCCAGGTGGATCCTCGTCTCTGCAGCACGGGGGGAATAGCAGTGCTGGGAGACAGCAGCGGGCTCAGGAGCATCCCACACTGGCAGCTGCTGAGGAGGTGGCAATGTCCTGCTCTCCTCCAAAAGAAAGAATTGATGGCAAAGTTTAGGCACAGCCCTGAGCACACGCAGCACGGCCTGGCCATGGCAAGAGTGGGGCAAAGCGGACAGGAGCCTTCTGCAACTGACTGGCGCTTTCTGCTTTCTCTCCGCAGAGTGCCAGGATCTCATCCGGCGGTGTTTATCCGTGCTCTCCTCGGAAAGGCCCTCATTAGAAGACCTGTCCTGTGATCCTTGGATGCAGGATATTCACGTGCCATAGGAGAAGGGAGAGAGCCACACGCACGCTTTGACCCAGGGAGCCGGTAAGTTCCAGCTGCACACGTGCCTTGGCAAGAAGCAGCAAAGAAAGGCAGAGTTTTTGTCCTGCCTGAATCGCTGCGCAGGGCTCCTCAGCTGGGCACGCGCAGCCCTGCTGCTGGAGCTGAGCTGCTCTTCCCAGCACTGGTGGCCCCCATGCCAGCTGCTTTTGCTTGTCCTGCTTCAGCGACAGCCGGGGCCCTGGGCAGAGCACTGACAGCCTGCTCCAGCCCCAGGGAAGAAGGAGCCCCTGGAGAAGCTGTGCCAGCTGCGGCTGCTGCTGCTGGAGACATGGAGGGTGACATCAAGGATGACAAGCTCTTCCTCCACCTGGCAAGCTGAAGATGATGGACTTCAATTGTGGCACCTTCTCCAAAGCCAGGCTCCACGGCGAATTTGCAGATGAGTCCACACGCAGGGGGATGCTCCCAGATTTGGGCATTGCACAGCCTGGCCGGGAAGCAAAGGTTCCCCCCTTTGCTGGGGCGGATGCAACCAATTCTTCAGTCGGCTGCCAAGCTGCTTTTTGGCAGGGCTGGGGGGATGGGCTGGGCTGGTTTTGAACTGGGAGTCTGCTCCTGGCCCTGCCAACAGCCCCCAGCACCCACCGTGCCCCGCGCTGGGGCTGGGGGGCAGCCAGCCCGACACAAACAAAGCCCCATGGTGGGAGCAGAGGTTGGACACCAGAAGCTGTGCATGGGCTGCTTTGCTCTGCAGGCAAGGAAGGGCTTGGGCTGCTCCACTGCCCTTGTTCGCTTTGGGCTCAGCATGACTTTTGGGGGCAGTGCAGGGGGAAGGGAGAAAGCGTGGGCTGCCCTGGCCCGTGGGTGGGTTTTTCCCTCGCATGGTGAGCTTGGGCCTTCCTCAAGGCCCCAGCAGAGAGAAGATTTTTTACCTTTTTCCTTGTTTCCCCTTTTTGTCTGTAATCTCTTTTCATTGATTTATGGTTTGTTTTTCCAAAGGAAGCGTTCTAGGTGCTGTCTGGTCCGGATGGCGAAGTGCTTGGGAGCAGCTGCGGCGTGGGTGGGACGTGCCCTTGGAGAAGGCTGAGGACAGCGTTTGGGAGCAGCTTTTCTTCTGGCGGCGGGAGGCGTGAGGTGGGTGCCCGTCCTCTTGGCACGGCTGGGATAAGGGCTTTTGGGAGACGGCAGCGAGCGCAGCAGCATCCCGCTCTGGGCAGCTGCTGAGGAGGTGGCTGTGCCACGGCCGGCTGCAGGCTGGGCACGTGTCCTGCCCTCCTGCTCTCCTGCCAGAGGCAGCAATGCTGGGCAGCTTTGGGCAGCGCTCTGAGCACGGCCAGCACGGCCTGGGCACCGCGGGCGGCTGGGACAAGGGGGACGGGAGCCTTCAGCTGACGGGCGCTTTCTGCTTTCTCTCCTTGCAGCCCGGCTCTGTGGATGCTGAGGCTGCTCTGGGCTCCGCCAGGGCTCTGCTGCGGCTCAGCCCCGGGGCCACGAGAAGCCAAAGAAGAAACGCCGTGACCTGCAGCAGAGACGTGCTTGAGCAGCTCGGCAGTGCAGCTCAAGTTTGCAGAGCGTGCACCTGCAGGGGAAAATATGACACCCCCCCCAATAACAAACTTGTTCAGTAACTTCTGAAATGAAATCAGTCTGGGATGACCCCCAATGACATTTTTCAGCTTGCTCAAGCTGAAGCTCAGCCCTTCTCTGAACAGTTCTCTCCCCCACCTGCCTTTTGCTCCACAAGTGCTCCCTCTTTCCCCCAGTGAGTTCCCAGCTCACCGCAGTCCCCATTGCACTGTAGCCTTCCTTGATGCCCCTGGCCATGAGGAAGAGTGAGCCCCAGGTTCACTCTTTGTGTTCATTGCTGGCTGAAGAACAGCAATGTCTCAGAGGTCTGGTGAGATTTGAGTGTCATTCCGAGCTGCTCTCCAGGCCTCAGCTCTGCTCACTGCTGGGTTCCCACTCCCTTTTCCTCGTTCTTCACAGAGCAGGATGAGCTCTGTGAATGCCCTTGACTCTCGCCACTCTTCCCAGCCCAGCCACCCAGCCCAGTCAGGCTTAAGATGGAGCTTCTCTGTCTCCTCTGGCACCCCAGTGCAGTCCCCTCTGTGGGGAGCAGCAGCCCCAGAGCGCAGCACACAGCAGTGCAGGCTGCACCTGGAGCAGCTCCCTGCAGCCATGGCCTGGCTCTTTGTGGCAACCAAATGCTCCCTGTGTGCAGCTGTCCCTGGAGGATGGTCCCAGGGCAGAGCCCAGCCGGGCTCCCACTGCATCCCCTGGAGCCTGGGGCAGACAGCGCTCGCAGAGCTGAGGTTCATGGTGAGCACCCAGAGCTGTGGCTCGCAGTCGGTGTTTGCAAGCGTTGTGATCTCATCTCCTGTGACCTGTGGGGAAAACGAGCTGTGCAGCCAGGCCAGCGCTGCCCCTCTGGGCAGGGACGAGGCTGAAGGCCTTTCCTGTTGCCGAGGAGGCGGCATTAAGCCTTAGCGGGGCCTGGCAGCTGTGGAGCCGGATCTCGCCCGCTGTCCGGGACTCGCTGCCCACCAACCGCCCCCACCCGCCGCGCTCCGTTCTGCAGGGACAGAAGGCTCTGGCTGTGCGAGGGTTTCCATCACGTCTGTGTACCCGTGGCTCTGCAACGCACACGGAGAGGGAAAGTGTCAGTCACGGTGCTGGCACACTCCTTCCTTTCCATACAGGACACGTCCCTGCGCACCCCGGCTGCGGATCTATTCAAAGGAGAGGCGTGGATAGAGATTTCCCACAGAGCTCTGACTCTGGCGGAACTCACCTTGGCAGCCAGCAGCCAGGGGATTTGTTTCCCAGCTCTGTGTCAGTCGGTGCCCAAGAGCTGAAGGGAGCAGCATTTAGAAGCCGTTCCCAGATTTCTAGGCAGGCAGTGGAGCTGACAAGCATCCGCGTAACTCGCCGTGTTCATCGGCAGGGGCTGCTGCTTCTTTGGGAATACGGCACAACGGAGACACGAGACTTGGAAAAATCCCAGCTCTCTGTGGATTTGTGCAGGAGGGGGAGCAGCAGAAACACTTGGTGTCTGCTTGTGGGGACACAAGGTGCAAGGAGCGGGGCTGGCAGAGGGTGACCTGGGCTGCTGGCAGCTCAAGTCCCGTGTGTTGCGTCTGCCTGAGGGAAAGTTCACGGGCCTTCCAGGGCTGTGCTTTGCATTGGTAGCTGGACGGGTGCTGAGAACAGAGCGGTGTTCTGGCTGCTGCCCAGCAGCGCTGTCCCTCTGCCATTCCTTCCCCCAGCAGAGGGGATGGGAGTGGGCAGGATCCTGGCAGGGGACACAGCCAGGCCAGCGGACCCAAATCAGCCAAGGGGATGTTCCAACCATATGACTCCAGATCAGATGTATAAAGCAAAGGGAGAGAGGAGGAAGGGCAGGGGGAGCTTTCGTGATTCCTCAACGTTTCCCTCCCGGAGAGACCATTCTGTGTGCTGAAGCCCAGCTTGCTGGGAAGTGTCCAAACATCGCTGCTAATGGCAAATAGAGCTTGGCTTTTTTCCTTAGCCTGCGCACATGCAGAGTCTTCTTTCTTTCTCTTTTTGTCTTTTCTCTTTTCTTTTCTTTTTTCTTTTCTTTTCTTTTCTTTTCCTTTTCTTTTCTTTCCTTTTCTTTTCCTCTTTTCTTTCTCTGTAATAAAACTGCCTGATCTCACCCTGCTGGTTGTTCTCCATCTTATTCTCTGCCCTGGGCCATTGGGAAAGGGACTGATAGAGCCACTTAGTGGGCACCTGGCACCCAGCCGAGGTCAGCCTGCTCCCTCCTGTTTCATGTCAGCAGAGAGTGGCACAGGACAGAGCTGTATGGCTGAAAAACAGGACTCACTTCACACACTCAGCCCTTTGCCTGCACTGGACCCAGCGCAGAACGGAGCAGCCGGGTCTTGCTGACGAAGCACTGATGTCAAGACTCCAATGGCAGAACACCTTCTTTTTCTAATTGAATCTCTCCAGCAGAACAGCAGTCACCCACAAACACCCCTGATTCCTCAGAGCCTGCCTGGGCTGCCCTGCACCAAACTTCAGAGGAAGAAATGATCGCGTTTCCGCACCCTTTCACTCACCGTGATGCGCCATCGGGATGCTGCTGTTGCCTTTGCCTTGGGAGTTGGAGATCACGGCTGCTGTTGTGCCCTTCTGGCTGCCGCCTGAAGTTCTTCAGCCAAACTGCAATTGCCTCTTTCAGTCAGGGCTACCCACTGTGCTTTCATGGCACTGAAGTCAGTCTTTTTGTCACAGGCGTAAGGATCAGCACACACTGGAATGCCCACCAGCCCCCGAGCACGAAGGCGAGGAGAATGAAAGCCATACAGGCCCCATTGCCAGCGCTCAAACACAGTCCTGTTGCTGCTGCTCTTGAAATAGAACCAGCTGACAGAGGCCAGCACAGCAATTGCTTCTGGAGCATGGAATGAAATTAAAAAATCCAGCAGGACAAAGAGAAACCAGAACTTCTCGACTCGCTTCCATGCTTCTTCCCAGCAGCAGGAGACGTGCACGTCCAGAGGCATTTTCCGCTGCTGCTGAGCACAGCGAGAGCACAGCCTGCTGCCCGGTGCCAGCGGGAGCCTGAGCCCAGCCCGGGGAGCTCCCGCAGCGTCGGCAGCTCAGCGGACGCGGTGCCAGGGCCGCAGCCCCGGGGACACGGCCGCCGATCGCGGGGCAGCGGCGCAGGTGGAATGTCCTGCGGCCCAGACTTCCTGCTGCTGCCACACAGCGCCCATCCTTCCCCCCTCCTCCTCTCCCGGCACGGCACAAATTCCACCTGGCGGGAGGCTTCCCCAGAGGGTGCTCGGGCGCCCCGCTCCCCTTTCCACCCGAGTGTTGCTGCGGAGGAATCTTTCACGCAGTTCTGTGAGCCCGGGCTTCTCACCTCATGCTGAAGCTGGGATGCAAATGGCCTTGTGAAGAAAGTCAAAAGCCAAGGGAAAGGATTAGTAATTCTTAGAGAAAATTACCCTTCTTCCAGGCAAGGCTGACCAAGTCATTTCCTGCATTTCTCCTTTGGTTACAACTGGCCCTCTCCCACCAGCTCTGGGAAAAAATATGGTTCCAATCTATCTGTAACACTTCTATCTTTGCAGCCTGATCTACCTGCTTGTTGTTGCGATGTTCCTCATTAGCCCTACTCTTGGGGACATGAGCATCTACATGGGGGACTTTCATAACCAGCTTCTTACTCAGGCAGCGATGTCTTTCCACTCCTCAGCAGCCCAGATTGGTTTTCCCCTACACTGCCAATTCGCTTTTTCCCACTTTTCCAGCCATCCCCACAGAGCATTGGCTACCATCCATGAATCAGTGCAGAGGTAGAGCTTTGGCCACTTCTCTCTTTCAGCAATGTCCAGGGCTAGTTGAACAGCTTTGAGTTCAGCGAGTTGGCTTGATCCACCTTCTCCTTCAGTAGCTTCTGCAACCCGTCGTGTGGGACTCCATACAGCTGTTGTCCACTTTCGTTTCATCCCTACGATTCAACAAGAGCCGTCGGTGAAAAGAGCGCAGCGTGTGTCTTCTGATGGCAGCTGGCTGTACGGTGGAGCTTTTTCAGCACGTGTCACTTGTTCCTCTTCATCAGTGGGACCAAAGTTTTCACCTTCAGGCCAATTTGTGATTATTTCCAAAATCCCAGGGCGATTCAGTTTTCCGATACAGGCGCGCTGTGTGATGAGAGCAATCCATTTGCTCCATGTGGCATTGGTGGCATGGTGGGTAGAGGGAACCTTTGCTTTGAACATCCACCCCAGCACCGGTAGTCGGGGTGCCAGGAGGAGTTGTGCTTCAGTGCCGATTACCTCAGAGGCAGCTTGGATTCCTTCATAGGCGGCCAAGATTTCCTTCTCTGTTGGGGTGTAGTTGGCTTCAGACCCTCTGTAGCTTCAACTCCAGAATCCCAGTGGTCGACCTCGAGTCTCATCAGGCACCTTCTGCCAGAGGCTCCAGGACAGACCATTGCTCCCGGCGGCAGAGTAGAGCACGTTCTTCACTCTGGTCCTGTCCTGACTGGGCCAAGGGCTACGGCGTGAGCGATTTCCTGCTTGATTTGGGCAAAAGCTTGTTGCTGTTCAGGGCCCCAAAGGAAATCGTTCTTCTTGTGGGTAACCAGGTAAAGAGGACTCACAATCTGGCTGTACTCAGGAATATGCATCCTCCAAAAGAGCAGGATCGGCATTGGATGATCCCCAGTGACCCCTGTGGGGCAGAGCCCTGGTGACCCCCGTTCCGGGTGATCCCCGCTGGGTGGGGGGAAGGTGTTGGAGAGATTTCTTTGCCTTCTCCTTGTGCTGCTGGGATTTGGTTGGGAATAAATTCCCTCCCTGTGCCCAGGCTGGCTCTGTTGTGCCCGTGCCGGTGCTCGGGGCGGGATCTCTCCCGGTCCTTCTCTCAGCTCCTGGGCCTTTCCTTGTATTTCCTGTCCCTGTGCAGTAGCAGAGGGCAGGGACAGAGCGGTTTTGGTGTCTCCCGGCATCCAGGCAGGGCCAGCCCAGCCCCGGGGGTTGGGAGGGGCTTGTGGGGGTCCCCCGTTTGCGGGACATCCGCTTGGCTTGGGTTGTTCTTCCCAAGCTGGGCATAAACGACTTTGGGAGTTTTCTGCCACAAATCTCTCCCCTCGTGCACTCAGCCAAAGGGGTTTGGGGCGGTTTTCCCTTTCTCGGGGAAATCAAAGCCATGCACTGAGGCTCCGAATTAGGGGCGGGAGTAGCGAGGCTGCAGGGCTTCCCAAGGAGCCGGAGGCACCCGACACGCAGGGCTGGGCAGGTCGGGCCGGGAGCAGCGGAGAGCTTTGTTTCTCTTCTCAGCTGAATGGCGGCTCGGGCCGGGCCCGTTCCAGGGCTGCTCCTCAGCTGCGGCTTTCCCCTCACGCAGCCCGGGGGGCGCTGGGAGCGCGGGGCGGGGCTGGGCCGTGTGCAGAGCCCGCCCCTCGCTCCGATTGGGCGGTGCTGCCGTCAGTCGTGGTTCTGGCGCGCTGATTGGTCGGAGCGGGGAGCAGCCCGGGCCCGGAGCCGCCGGCAGGGCGGCCGTGGCGCAGCAGAGGCGCCATTGGCGGAGCGTCTGTGCGGGCCCGGGAGCGGCGGCGGCGGCCGGAGCCCGGTGAGGCGGCGGCGGAGCTCGGAGGCGGCCCCAGCGCAGGTGGGAGCCGCGCTCGGTTCTGGCGGGGCTCGGGGCTGGCTGCGGGCGGAGGGGGCGGCAGGGGGCTGTGGCGGGTTCGTTGTGCCGTGTGGGCGCCGTGTTCGCCCTGGCGTGAGGGCGCTGCGGGAGCGGCTGCCCGCGGTCTCCTTCCCGCTGCTGCCTCGGCAGGAGCCGGTGCCGGAGCAGCGCTGGCTCGTCCCGGCTGCTGTGGGTAGGACAGAGGTGGCTGCCCCGTGGCCGGCAGTGTGCGGGAAAGTTCCCGTGGCCAGAGGTTTGTGTCCCCAGAGGAGCCGGAGGAGTCGTGTAAAAGTAACTTTATTCGTGGACAAAGGGAGAGGCCACGGGGCATTTCCCGTGGGGTCTGTCCAAGTGTTGGAGGACGCAGCCTCCTTTTTATGCCGATTTGCCCGGCCGCATCTCCGTGTCCCTTTCCGCAGTGGCTGAGGTCCTTGGAAGGTACAGACTTCCCGATCCGCCTGCTGCATGTGCCCCTTAATGTGCACTCCCACTTTGTATAACATCCGATATTCATGGCTCTGTGAAGTTTTATTCCCTTTGTTCTCTGTTTCACCACTTTTCCTTGGCCATCTCTTTGCCAAGAGCACTTTGCGTCATTTAATTTTCCACAACCTCCTGGTCCTTCTGCTGAAAGAGAATCTGATGCCATCCGAGGGTGAAATGTGGCGTTGCTCATGGGAGTGGATTGGTGGGTGAGAAGGTCAGGAGCTGGAGCTGTGTGCTTGGTTATGATTTGGAGGACAGCTTGTAATCTAATGATGCATTGAAATGATCAGTGGGTTCTCTGGCACCTGGTATGAATTTGTTTGGGTTCCCAGGGGCTGCTCCATGGTGTTGTAGGATTTGTTCTGGTGGCCGTTCATCTTTTCCCCATTTTTGGGCGCTCCCAAAAAGGCCAGGGATGCATCACTTGACCGCTTTTCTCTGATTAAATCATCACATCCTTGCATTCCCAAGTGATTTCGCTGACCTTGTGTCAGCAAAAGCAGCCCAGTGGTCAAACCCACCCTGTATAACACAGAGAGTGCCAGCAGATGTTGGAGTGGGGAGAGGGATGATTCCCCCCCGCTTTTGTGAGTGAAGTTCTCCCAACATTCTCCGTTTGCTGTTTTCCTTTGCAGCTTCAGGGATTTCTGTTGCAGAGTCAGAGATGCTCAGTGTGGGCTCTGCCTTTAGCGATGCAAATTCCGTCAGTGCAGGGAGGCAGAGCTTGGGGTGAGGGGCAGAGGGAATCAGCCCAATTCCTGTGGCAGGCACGGAGAGCCTGGGACATTGTGCCCACTTCTCGCAGCAGAGTTAATTTGCATTTCTAAAGCTCCTCTGCTGGCTGCCTGGAAGGAAGCTTCTCTTGCAGGGCAGCCATCCCAGGAGGTGCATGTGCCCCTCCCCCCTCCGCTCCCTTTTTTTTCCCCCTTTTTTAAAATGGTGTTTCATTAACTCTTTATGAGTTAAAGGGTCACCTTTAAAGCTCTTCCAGTTTTGCAAAACGCAACCTAAATGTGAACCTCGAAAAACCCATTCTAAAATTCTGCCATCACTAACAGCCACGCACACACACACACAAAAAAATCCAAACCAATAAAGATTTTTCTACTTCTTCCCCTATGACTAAAAATATATTCTCACACCCCTGGCCCAAACCCAGCTGACAATGTCACAGTAGGATTATGAAAAAAACCATTTTAATTGTGTAGTCTTGTCACTGAAACTGTGGGAAGAACAAAAACTCTCCAGTGACCTTTTTAGTGTTAAGGGTCAAGGCATTACTTTATTCTGGCCAGGATGTGCAACAGAAATCATTTCATGCACACAGAGCCCGGGTGTGCAGAGAAAATCATTCCATGGCACACGAGTTTTACTCAATTTTTCCTCAACTTTATGCAGTCTAAACCCATAGAAATCCATCGGTTTAATGTTCATTGGTTCCAAGTTGGGTAGTTCTTAGTATTTGGTTTCCTATTGGCCCCGGATTGCTTGGCCTCTGATGTTAATTAGGTGCACACTCCTTGATTTCCTTCTCAGCCTTTTCCAGAGCAGGGGTCTCCAGCTGTGCCGGGGGCAGTGTCTGGGGTAGCTGTTCCTTGATGTTTGCTGATGGGCGTTGATGTTTTGTTGATGGTCGTTATCTTTTTGGGTATCTTTTGGGCTGTTCCCAGTCTGTTGAGATGTTAAGCTCATCTCTGTTGAGTGGTGTAACGTCCCTTAACAAACACTTTAAATTCCTTTTGCCAAGGCAGAGGCAAACCAAGCCTGAGTAGAGAAATAAAATTTTAAAACAATTCTGAACTTGGTATATTTTCCAGCAATCGAATCCCGCCCAGCCCAGAGTGTGAGTGTAACTGAGAGCCAGAGTGGAATTCTCCCGCTGTCTCGCGCAGCAGCTGTGGCGAGTGCAGGCACAGAAAGCTCTGAAGGTCGCCCGGTGCCAGCGAGGATTGGCCCCCAGTGCCTGGAGATGCCAGAGGAGGTGCCCAGCCAGACTATTCCAGCAGAGGATCTGTGAGCAGCCCCCGGGGCTTCCCCCGCTGTGGAGCCCTGGCTGCTGCCGCGGCCCCTTCTGTGCAGGGTCAGTGGCGGCCTCGCATGGTCCTCCTGCAGCCGGGGAGTGCAAATCCGCGGGGCTTCAGAGAGCTTGAGGCGAGGGTGAGGGGTCCCCCCGTGTTCAGCTGTGCTGGCGGCTGTTTCTGTGCTCGGGGACACTTGGAATGGGCCACGCCCTCGGCCACCAGTGGTGCTTCTTTGCGCTCCTCAGGCAGGACCCGATGTCCTGGTTGGATGTTGTGGGCAGCAAAGTGCCAAGGCAGGGTCTGTGCCAGCCGAGCTTCCTGTGGAAGAGATTTCACAAGAGACAGGATTCTGGCCACAGACTGCTTGAAACAGACATCCCTGGTCTCCGCCCCCCAGTAGGTCGAGAATTCCCAGAGTGAGGACTGGAAACATCAATTCTAGGGGAGATAATTGAATATCTCCCTTGCATCTGGCTCTTCTTGCCAAAGCCAATGGCAGCAGCCATACCCGTGGCATCTTGGTTTCTCTCAGCAGCTTCAGAAGGTGTTTCTTTATTTCCCCATTCATTCTTTCTACCCAACCCGAACTCTGGGGGTGCCAGGGCGTTTGGAGGTGCCACTGTGTTCCTAAAGCAGCCAGAACGCCCTGAAGGATCTTTCCTGTAAAATGAGTTCCACTGTCTGAGTCCATTGCTTCCACAATCCATATCTTGGAATTGTTTGTTCCAAACATGCCTTAAGAACTGATGCAGGGATTGCTGAAGCAGTCGGAAATGCTTCTGCCCCGCTGTGAGCTGCCATGCTGTTAGCAGAAGATATTGAAGCCTTCCTGCTCAGGGCATTTCAGTGCCAGGCTCTTCCAAGCACCCCCAGCTCGGCCCTTTGAGCTGAGCATGCGGGCGCTGAGCTGCGCTTTGTCTCATTCCCTTTCCTTCAGAGCAGCGTGTCTTGTCACTCTTTTCCCTTCTGCTGCCCTTGCAGAGCCATCCCTAAACACCTTTTCTCCCTCAGGCCAGGGAATGTCTGGTAAATCTTTCATAGCCCAGGTCTGGAGCTCTGTCACTTGGCTGCAGCCATGGGTTTCTTGCCAGCCCCGTGTCCAGGGCCGTTCAAACAGGAGGCTGGGTTCAACCCTTGCCCTGTGCTCAACTCTGAATCCTCCTGTTCCATCCAACAAGTTTCATTCTGTAAGAACCGAGCGCTGCTCATCCATTTAGAGGCTCCTTTGGTTAACAAAGCTTTACCTTGATGCCAGGCTTGAACAATCAGAGATTGTGCTGCTGTCAGTTTTCAGGCCTCAGTTCCCATTAACGCTGGGGCTGCACAATTCTGCAGACAATGAGGCCACTCTCTGGCCACTGGCTTAAACATTTGAGCCCAGGAATTCCTTTGGCATGGCCCTGTTTAACATCCACATGCAATTCAAATTGTTCTCCCTGTCTGGGAGGGCCAGGGCAGGAGGCTCAGTTAATCTGCTTTTGAAGCCTTGAAAATTGTGCTTTCCTTCTGGTGTCCATGATGGGGTTTCTTGCCTGGCAGGAGAGGAGAGTTGTAGGGAGAGATGCCTGGCTCCAGAAGCGCTGCCTTTAGCAGGGCCTCAGTAAGAGGCTGTAACCCCTTCCTTGCCTCCCTTGGAACAGGGTATTGCTTTTAGACACCACTTGTCCTGGATGCTTCAGAGGAATTTGGAGAGGCTCCATATCTGATTTTCCCTATTTCCCTGGGGCTGCCCACACTTCTGGGTTCACTTCAGCAGAGGCCTTGGCAGACATTTGACACCAAGGTACAGCAGCATTAGCCTCTGTATCTCCTTTGACAATATGAATTTGCATTCCCACTTGAGCCACCAAATCCCTTCCCAGTAAATTACAATCACAATTAGGAACAAACAGAAATTGATGCGTTTCAAACCCATCCCCATCTACTAATAGTGATGGAATAAAACACCCCTGCTTATCTTTCCCATTTATTGTCTGAATAATCAAAGAACTTCTTGACAATTTCCCCCCTTAGGTCTCAGATTTGGAGTGGATCGAGAGGCCCCTGTGTCCATCAGGAGCGGCCTCGTCTCGATCCAGAGGCGCCCTGAATGTTCTCAAGGGCTCTGGTGCGGTGGGTCCCTGGTGTGCTGGGAGCTCTGAGAGCCCTGACAATCCATGTCCATCAGGGGTGGACTTGCTGGTGCTGAGGGTGCTGCTGTCTGTGCTTGCGGTGTCCTTGTGGCCTGCAGCTGGAGCCCTGATTCCTTGGCAGGGGCTGTTTGGGTGGGCTCTGCTGTGCCGAGGAGGGCAATGCCTGTGCCAGGTGCTTGTGGCCGCCGCCGTCCCCTGGGTGCTGGGGCCCCCTTGGGCCCTGCGGTTCATCCCTGGGGGGCTGTAGAAACTCTGCCATGGCCTTTGCCTTCACCTTGGCCTTTTGCTCATCCCTTCTTGCATTCCCCTGCTGAGCCTTTCTGGCCAAGTGCTGCAGGGGCTTCTTGTGCCTCTCCTGCAGCCCCCTCAGTGCCTGTGGGTGCTCATCCTCTGACAGCTGCTGAGCTTTCTGCACAATCATTCGTTTCTCCAGTGACCCAAACAAGATCGATGAAAGAAAATCCTGATCCTTCCACATCCCGCAGCCTCCTGGGGGCCGGGGGCCAGTGCCGGCCCTGCCCGGGGGGTGTTGGGGTCAGGCAGTGCCCGGCGCTGAGCCCCAGCTGCACCACAGCCCCGGCCCGGCCCCGCAGCTCCCCACAGGCCCCCAGCCCGTGCTGCCCTGTCCTGCTGCTCCCCCCCACAGAGAAACCCTCTGAAATCCTGACCTCCTTGTTTTCCTGTCCTGGAAACCGGGGATACAAAGGAGCTGTAGCTGGCTGTGAGGATAAGAGGGTTTTGGCCCTTTTTGAAGATAACATCAGGGAAGGTGCTGGAAAACATTCCAATTCTCATTAGTTTTCTCTTCCTCCTGTTTTCCATCTTCCTTTTCCTTTCTTACCACATAGATTCCTCCTGCTGCTGTTTGTCTTAACCATATTCCTACACAATCCCTTCAACCAATCCTTTCCCAGCACACCAACACCATCCGTCCCCTGTTGCCCAGACCCATTCTCACATTCCGTTTTTACACCCACCCTTAATTACCTCTGGGAGAATGTGCAAACTACCTCCACATTGTCCCCTTTTGTATAGGAAACGATGTCCATGGTTGTGTTCCGGCTTTGTTGTTGTTCTGGAAGTTGAGGAATTGAGCAGGAGCTTGGCTGAGCAGCAGTGTGTGTCAATCAGTGCTATTTTGTGGAGCTGATGGTTTCTGGTGTCACTTGCTTGTGTCCAAGTCGGTGTGGCTGTGTCCGAGCAGATTGAGAGCATGTGTTTGTAGGGAGGCGTTGCTGTTGTTCCTTGGCTGGGGGTGCCCGGTTTTCGGGCCATCCCCCCTGGAGCAGGGTGTCCCCCCTTGGTGCAGGCGCGGCCCTCAGGCAGCGCTCAGCCAATCAGAAGGCGCGGCGCTGGTGAGTCAGCAGTTGCCAGGCAGAGCCGCAGCGCCCGGCGCTCCCCAGCTGGAGCCCCCGTGTGGCCCGGCCTTGGCGCCCCCCGCGAGGGGAATTTGGGGAGGTGGGAGGGGGGGAGCGCCAAGGCCGGGCCGGCCCGTGCTGTGCTGGCAGAAGTGGCTGCGGCGGGGGCCGAGTGCGGGCAGGAGCGGCCGAGAGCCCAGCGCTGCCGCAGCCCGAGCTGCCGCAGCTGCATCCCTGCTGGTGCTGTGGGATGCGAGAGCTCTGGGGGGCAGAGCGAGCCAGGGGTGGGTGCTGGGCCTGGGGGGAGGAGGAGAAAGGCTGGAGGAGCAGGGCTGGAGAGCAGAATGGTGAAAGGATGGACGTGGGAGCAGCAGGTGGGATTCTGCAGGAGAAGGAGTAGTGTGAGGAAGAGGAGTGTGAGGAAGAGTAGGGACACAGGAGGAGGAGGAGGAGGAGCAGGAAGAGGAGGCACCGCAAGGTTCCAGCACTCGCTGTATCTGCAGCCTCCCCCCAGCCCCAGGAGCGTTGCCCCCCCCATCCAGCAGGTGATCAGGGAGGGGGATCCACGATTTTCCCGGGGGTGAATCTTGGTGTTTCTGAGGTTTCTTGGGCTCCATGTTGGTGCTTTTTTTTTTTGTGGGGGCTGAATGTTTATATTCAGGAGGGTTTTTTTTCTGAATCTTGATGTTTTGGGAGTTTTGGGTCGGTGTCTTGATGTTTGTGGCACTTTTGGTCTGAATCTTGGTGTTTTGGAGGTTTTTACAGACACAAGATGCCTGGTGATAGACTCTGGCTGGAGGAAGCCCTAGCCCGAGGCACTCACCCCTTGTTTTTCCCCCCAAACCAGGATTTGTCATTCCCAAGGTGTGGCCAGATGGAGGAGGAGGAAAAGCCCTGGAGATGCCACAGGAGGAGGGGCTGCAAACGCAGCCCAGAGAGATCCAAGGAGGAAAGAGCCCCCCTGTGCCAGGAAGGCGGCCGGAGATCCAGGCGGAGCTCTGAGCTGGGGGAGAAGCCTCAGGGCGGGGAGAAGCCCCACAAGTGCTTGGAATGTGGGAAGGGCTTCAGGTGGAGCTCCAGCCTGATCCGGCACCAGAGGATCCACACTGGGGAAAAGCCTTATGAGTGTGGGGAATGTGGGAAGAGCTTCAGTCAGAGCTACAGCCTGAGGGCACACCAGCGCACCCACACTGGGGAGAGGCCCTACGAGTGTTCTGAGTGTGGGAAGAGGTTTCAGAGGAGCTCCCACCTCCTCGAACATCAGCGCATTCACACGGATGAGAGGCCCTTCCGCTGCCCCGACTGCAAGATGGGCTTCAAACGCAACGCCCACCTCACCCTTCACTGGCGCACACACACCGGGGAGAGGCCCTACGAGTGTCCTGAGTGTGGGAAGAGCTTCTCACAGAGCTCTAACTTGACCCAACACCAATGGAGGTTCCACTAAGGGAAGTCCTGCGAGTGCCCCGAGTGCGGGAAGAGCTTCATGCGCTGCTCCAGCTCCATCCCCCGTGGGAGGATCGGCGTTGGATGATCCCCAGTGACCCCCGTTGGGCAGAGCCCTGGTGACCCCCGTTCCGGGTGATCCCCGCTGGGTGGGGGGAAGGTGTTGGAGAGATTTCTTTGCCTTCTCCTTGTCCTGCTGTGATTTTGTTGGTAATAAATTCCCTCCCTGTGCCCAGGCTGGCTCTGTTGTGCCTGTTCCAGTTGAAAGGGTGAAAATCATTGTACATGTGTAATGCAGTCTTGGTGCTCGAGGCACGAGCTCTGGCGTGCCTCAGGTCAAAGAGAGTCCAGCACAAGCGACTCAGGCATGAGGAAGAGAGCTGCTGGCTGAGCTAGGCTAGCTGGCTTCTTTGCAGAGGGAACACGGCAGGAGCTGAAGGGATCGGCTCACGTTAGCTCGGAGACAAAGCAAGAGAGATGCTGTTCTGGTCTGACTCCTAACAGGTTTACTGTCAGAAGTTTCACAACCCAAACAAGCTCGGAAGGGATGGATGCCATGGGATGTGATGGGATGCCCCCCTCAGGCTTTTCCTCAGTTTTATAGGCAATTTGAAAACCCCGGTGAAAGGGGAAACAACCAATGAGTTTCAAGCCAGGGGGAGGATACAATGGAACAAGAACCACTGTGGTAAACCGAGAGGCAGGAGTTATAACAGAACCAATGAACGACTGAGTAACCGAGAATTTTCCCGAACCGGGGGAGGTGGCTTGGACCCGGGCACCGCCCAGGGGGTGCGGCTTAGGCTTCTGAGCCGCCCATTGACCTCTGAGTCGGCCTCTTCGGGGAACTAGATCCGGGGAGGGGCTGGGATTGATTGGCATTACGCAGCCCCAGCCCTGCAGTGGGCTGGGTCACACCAACATCTCCCCCTTGTTTATTACTTTGAAATGAGGGGGAAGGCTTAAGAGATTTCAAAACCAAACACTTTAAAATGGGAAGGGCTAATAAAATTAACAACACTATAAACAAAACCCCATACAATGTCCTTGATAATGGAAGGAATCCGCCTGCTGGAGCTCCCGGTGCAGAGGAGGAGCTGCAGCAGCAGGTGGGACAGCAGCAGGTAGGATGTCATCATGCTGTCGAGGGAGGTAACTTTAGGAACAGTGTAACACAAAAAGAAATTAATACAAATACAATTAACTTAAATAACAATGGCTCCCTTGGACTCCCCCTCTTTCAAAACGAAACTGAGGGGTCATATTGGGAAAGGAGACACATTTTAAGGAGACTGGGAGGTGGAGGGTTTGTTTTTCAGGCCTGGAGGAGGAGTCTTTTTTAGGTGGTTTGGTTTTTCTTCTTTTCCAGGCTGTGGCAGCTTCTTTCCTTTGCCTGGCATCTGCAGATGGTCTCAAAAAGGGTTTGATCCACTTCCCAGGGATCCATCTTGGACTTTCTGGGGTGGAAACACACCCGTAGCCTCTACCCCGGGTGACTAGGGGGTACGGGCCACGTATTTGTAAAGTATCAGGGTCTTTTATTAGGACCTCGGGTCTCTCAGTCAGTTTATGTTTGGCAGAGTTTGTGAAGTGTCTCATTATGGGAGGATCAGGTTCCTCATAGGAACAGTTTAAAAAGTTCAAAGTGAACAATGCTTTGGACAGTCTTATGATGGGGGCAGCGATCTCACTGCCACCTTTTTGTTGTTCTAGCAGTCTTTTTAGTGTTTGATGCTTTCTTTCTATGATGGCTTGGCCTGTGGGCGAGTGAGGGATGCCAGTGATGTGATCCACACCTCACTCACTCATGAATGTTTTTAACTCTGCAGAGGTGTATGCTGGGCCATTGTCAGTTTTTATTTTATTTGGTGTGCCCAACACAGCAAAGGCCTGTACCAGGTGGTTGATGACATCTTTGGCTTTCTCCCCACGGTGGGCTGAGGCAAAGGTTGCACCAGAAAAGGTATCCACAGAAACATGAATATATTTCTGGCGGCCAAACCGGGGGAAGTGGGTGACATCTGTTTGCCATACCTCACAACTGCCCAGGCCTTGGGGGTTAACCCCCTGACCTAATGATGGAAGCTGATGTTTTTGGCAGCTAGGGCATGTCGCCACAATGGCTTTCGCCTGGTCTCTAGTGAGGTGGAACATTCGAATGAGAGCTGGAGCATTTTGATGGAACATTGCATGGCTCAGCTGGGCTTGCTGGAATCTGTTAGGCAGATTCGCTAACTCGATGGGCATAGCTATGGCATCTGCTCTCCTGTTCCCTTTGGCAATAAATCCTGGTAGGTCAGCGTGTGATCTCACGTGCATGACATAGAATGGGTGCTTTCAGTGGGAGATCAGTTGAATCAGTTTCGAAAGCAAGTTATAAATTTTTGGGTTTGTGACCTCCTTTAGTAAGGCTCTCTCTGCCCTGGAAACTACACCTGCTACATAGGCCGAATCACTTATCAAATCGAATGGTTCACTGAACCGCTCAAATGCCCTGACCACAGCTGCAAGTTCTGTCACTTGTGGGGATCCTTCAACTACCTGCACATCAGACTCCCACTTCTGAGTGTGAGGATCCCTCCAAGTGATGACAGACTTGTGGGAACATCCAGAGCCATCTGAAAAGACGGTCAGGGCATTTAATGGTTTTCTGCTTTGAATTTCTTTTGGAATCAGTTTGAAGACGGAAGGAAACAGTCTGTGTTTTGGATGGTATATAGAAATTTGGCCTGTGTAGCTGTCTAGGGTGAACTGGAGGTGCTCACTGTTTTGAAGGAGGTTATCAAGTGAATCAGTTGCCAGTGGTAGGTAGATGCATGTAAAGTCACACCCTGCAAGGGTGCGGAGGCGGGATCTAGATTTCATCACCAACTGAGCCATGAGTTCCTGTGCCGTTGTGATACTTTTGGACAGCTGGTGCGAGAGGAAAACACACTTGATGATTAACAGGGGATCACTCTGCACCTCGTCCCATTGAAATATCAGCCCGTGAAGGTATGGCATTTCCCCTAACACAATAAATTGAAAAGGCAGACCTGGGGCACAGCAGTGTGCCTGCCAGGACAACAGCACTTCCTGTACTTTACAGATGGACTGTCTTGCCTCCTCTGTCAGATGCCTGGGTGATATGAGGTCATCTTTCCCTCGCAGGAGGTTGAATAGAGGAGCGAGATCTTCTGTCGTCAGTCCTAGGAGCGGCCTCACCCAATTTATGGACCCGCAGAGCTGATGGAGTTCCTGCAAGGTCTTAGGGTGATCATTAATTTTGACTTGTTGGGGAACCACAGATAGTGGAGCACTATTGCCTTTGCTGCTAACTTTCTGATGGGGGACAGAATGCGAGCTACATACCACTGGCAGATGGTGGGTGAGTTTTTCATGCCTTGTGGCAGAACTCACCACTGGTAGCGCTGCATGGGAGCCTTTCAGTTGATGGAAGGTACCGAGAAGGCAAACCTAGGAGCATCGTCTGGGTGCAGAGGGATCTGGAAGAAACAGTCTTTAATATCAATGACTGCTATCTTCCACTGCCTGGGGAGCATGGAGGGTGAAAGCATTCCGGGCTGCAGGGGTCCCATGTCCTCAATGACTGCGTTTATTTTACGCAAGTCCTGTAGGAGGCGCCACTGGTCTTTCCCCAGCTTTTTGATTACAAATACCGGGGAGTTCCAAGGCCTGTTAGATGGTTCGATATTTCCTTTTTTCAATTGCTCCTCCACAAGTGTGGTTAGTGCCTTTAATTTGTCATTTTTCAAAGGCCACTGATCAATCCAGATATGTTCGTCAGAGATCCAATTTAATTTCTGGAAGGGGCGCTCCACAGTGGCCTTTACCAAAAATTCTGGGGTTGGGATGGAATTTCGACTCGAGCCCACCACTGGGACATGAGATCCCTGCCCCACAATGTAAATCCAGAGTCAATTACAAAAGGACGGACTGATGCTATCTGTCCCTCTGGACCCTCAATTTGGACAACTGCCTTGCTTCTCTGGGCAGATATAGATCCCCCCAGACCTGTCACAATACCTTCTGCCAGCTGCAGCTCCCAGTGTGCAGCTCCCAGTGTGACGGGAAGAAATGACTGTCACCTCTGCTCCTGTGTCCATCATTCCTACCAGACTGATGTCCGAGCCTTGGCAAGACAGTTTGCAATTAAACATGGGTTTGTCATTCCCAACTACCTCAGCCCAGAAGACAGAGGGGTTGTAGTCCTGTGGCGGACTACTGGGCATGGGAATAGCTTGGGCCACAACCTGGTTAGCAGCAAGAGAATAGGGAGGGTTAACACACTGGGTATTGACAGTAAACAACCCTTGTGGCCCCACTTGAACAATTTCTGGGGTAACACAAATGTCACCAGGTGTGTTGTACAACATCTTTTAAAACAAACAGTATACAGTCTCTCAGATTCTCGCAACTCACAACAATTGCCTGGGGTGTCACAACAATTCTCTGGGGTGTCACCGAGTCCATCTGAGTTGCAGTGGTCATGGTGACCATTTTCCTGGTGGCAGTTTCTTGATTCATTCCCTCGCGTGGCCCTGCCATTCCACGCGGTCCTGTCAGTTTTTTGGCTGCATCCCGTTGGCGGCAGGCGATGTCATTTGCCTTGGGGAGACAGCTCGGGAACCCTAATTGGAGCCAGAGTGCTGCAGTTTCGGGCCAAGTGCCCTGGTTTGCCACACCTGTGACAGACCTAATTAGCATTTCTATTGCCCTGAGATGCTGTTGCATCAGCATCGGCTGCCGTTCCTATAAAATTTTCCACCGTTTTTAAATTTGGCTGATGAATTGGCACCAATGTTGTGCAAGCACGAATCATTTGACTTAAGGTTGGTGGAGCTTCAAATGGAAGACCCAAAATCACTCTTTTACAAGCATCACTGGCATTAGTCTTTGCAATTTGGGTTATAATATGCTCTCTTGTTTTTGGATCTTCCACTTGTCTTTCCACTACAAGCCTCAGTTTATCCACAAAATCAATAAATGGCTCATTTTGCAGTTGCCGAATCTCAGTATAATTCAATTGAGGTGCTAATTTAGGGGGCATCATTAAGAACACTTGCTGTACTGCCTGCTTTACAGCATTCAGGACCGGCTCTGGTGTATTTTGAGCCTGGTTCTGGGGCTTGGCTAATAACCCCTCACCGGTAAGGTGATCCATAAAAATCCCAGCGTTGTTTGGATTCTGCAGTAAAATTGGGAGGACCTCTTCCAGTTGCTTTCTCCAACCTTCTTCCCACATTTGAAACTCAGATGGGGAAAGCAAGCAGGAGAAAATGCTTTTGAGGTCGTGTGGCACAATCACTGTACTGGTGAGAGTTATCTGCAGAAGGTTCTTAAAATACTGACTCTCCCTCCCAAATTCTTTCTGGGCTTTGCAAAGCTCTTTCAGCCCTGCAGGATTAAAAGGTTTCCATGTGGGATTATTGCCAGTTCGATCATACGTTACAGGAGCAGCAAAGGGGTAGGAGGGGGCTGAGGGGACTCCTGGACCCTATTTCAAGATGGCATCGCTTCTGGTTTCTACTCTGTGGGAACCGGAAGAGGGGACGTGGGAACCAGGAAGTCCTCCACAGGGGGCGGGGTTGGAGGACCAGGAGGAGCGGTCACAGGATGGGCAGGGATTCCCGATGCAGGGGGTGGTACCTGACGTGTGGGAGGAGCCCGAAGGCATCATGTCTGGGGGCGGGGATAAGAAAGAGTTGGGGGTAGGAGGGCGAAAAGGATTGTGGGAAGAAGAAGAGGGGGGAGGGGTGGACAGTGCCATGCGGTCAGTGCCATTGTTCAGACACGTGGAGTGGGGGGGGGACAATGGCAAACGGCATTTAGAACAGTTTTCTGGGCTTACAACTGGGGAAGAGGGCGAGGGATACAGGGTTTGGGAAGAGGCAGCCTGGCCAGGGCTATCCTGACAGGGTGGCTGAAAAGACCGAGAGGGGTCAGAGAGAAGGTAGCAACTCTGTGCCTCTGGGCATATCACCTCATTCGGATTTTTCGATGAAGGGGAAGTGGGATGAGGAGCAGGAGGGAAGGAAGGAAGGGTACGGGAAGAACTGTGAGGGGATTTGTGCTTTTCTTTTACTTTCCGATCCATTTTATGCAAGTCCCGAAGGACTAGAACAAGGGGGAAAAAAAATTTCTCCAGGAGTCCCCTTTTCGCTTTAAATAAGTAATCTTATCCCCCACAGCCTGCCAGAACGCAGGAATTTTAAATTTGCAGGAGACACTTGAGGAAGGTAAAAGAAAAGCCAGAGAACAAACTGTTTGAACAGACCCTTTGAAAATTTAAACCCACTAACTTGAAGGAATTTCGCAACTGGGAGAAAAAGCTCACTTTGGGGCTGAGAGAGTTTTGATCCCATCTCTCTCTCAGCACTTCTTCCACTCACCACCCACAAAATGAAAAAAGAAACAAAATATCAAGGACCGGGGATACTCACACAAGCTTCAGAAATCAGTTAAAAGGCGTCCGGTCCCAAATTAAAAGGCACAGGTGGGGTTCTCCGAGGCACGGCTGCTCTCCAAAGTCAGTTCAGTGCAGAATCAGTGGGAGTTAGCAGCCTTCTCTCAGGGCACCGCTCCTAAAACAGAGCAGACTGCACCGAGAGGCGTCAGCAGGTCCAAAGTCGCTTCTTCTCGCTGTCCACCAACAGCCACGATGTTGCAGGGATCCACTCGTGTGAGCCCCACGCTTGGTGCGCCAACCTAACGTGTTGGGTCAAGTGAGAGCTCTGTGAGAAGCTCTTCCCACACTGGCGACACTCGCAGGGCCTCTCCCCAGTGTGGATGTACTGGCAGGTGATGAGCTGGGAGCTCTGGCTGAAGCTCTTCCCACATTCCAAGCGCTCGAAGGGCCATTTTCCAGTGCGGATCTTGTGGTCCTTGCGGAGGTGGGAGTTCTTGCTGAAGCTCTGCCCACATTCCAAGAACTTGTAGTGCTGTTTCCCGGCGTCGATCCTGCGATGGGTGACCAGGTCAGACTTCCACAGGAAGCTCTTCCCACATTCCAAGCATTAGGAGGGATGTTCCTTAGTTTGGATCTCCTGCTGCTGGATCAGGTGGCAGCTCTGGCTGAAGCTCATTCCACGTTCCAAGCACTTGTAGGGTGTCTCCGTTTGAGAGACAATTTAAAAGAGGACACTCTGGAGTGAGTGTCGCCTCCTCTACAGGGTTCCAATAATCCCTTTCCACCAATAGGAAATGGGTATTAATAGATGAAAGCGAAGAAAACTCCAGCGATTTGTTAACAAACAGAATGCCCTCAAGGCAAGAAAAACCAGTAAATAACTGCTAGATATTAAATTGTCAGCCCTTACCCCCACACATCCCCTGGGACAAAAGACCCAAAACGCCGGAGAAATCCCCGCTCTCCACACGCGGTACAGGACGGCGCCGGCTTCTCCCTCGGGGGAAAAACCAGCCCGGGGCTGTCCCGAAGGCGGTGAAAGCCCGGGGCTCGGCCGGCGCTGAGCTCCTGCCCAGGGCGGCTCCGCGGGCACGGGCCCGGCAGGCGAAGCAGCGGCGCTGAAGCCCCGGGCTGTTTTCTCTCCCGGCTCGGCCCGGCTCGCTGGGGCTTTGGGCTGCAGCGGCGCCGCTCCGCTCCCGCCGGCGCGGAGCCCCCGGGCTCCGACAGAGCAGCTGCTCAGCTCCCTGCGGGCACCCCGAGGCTCGCCGCTGCAGCGTCTCCGAACCGCGGCAAGGAAAAAAATCCTCTCTGTGCCTGGGCCAAAAAAGCTTTTCAGCCAAGCAAAAAGCCTCGGTGGACAGAGAGCGCCGGAAATCCTGCGCAGCGAGGCTTCAAAACGCCCTCGCAGCGAACGAGGAGCCTCTCCCCGCCCCGGCCCCACACACGGCCCGTCCCGGGCTCCGGAGACTCAAAGCTTGTGGCCAATATTTGCTAACTTTTACCCTGTACCTTATACTTGCACAGGTACAATGATTTGAACCCTTTCAACTGGCACGGGCACAACAGAGCCAGCCTGGGCACAGGGAGGGAATTTATTATCAACCAAATCCCAGCAGCACAAGGAGAAGGCAAAGAAATCTCTCCAACACCTTCCCCCCACCCAGCGGGGATCACCCGGAACGGGGGTCACCAGGGCTCTGCCCAATGGGGGTCACTGGGGATCATCCAACGCCGATCCTCCCATGGGGGATGGAGCTGGAGCAGCGCACGAAGCTCTTCCCACACTCGGGGCACTCGCAGGGCTTCCCTTAGCGGTGCCTCTGTTGGTGTTGGGTCAAGTTAGAGCTGCTGGAGAAGCTCTTCCCACACTGGGGACACTCGTAGGGCCTCTCCCCGGTGTGTGTGGGCTGGTGGATGATGAGGCTGTAGCTCCACCTGAAGCCCTTCCCACATTCCAAGCACTTGTGGGGCTTCTCCCCACCCTGAGGCTTCTCCCCCAGCTCCGAGCTCCCTCTGGATCTCCGGCCGCCTTCCCGGCACAGGGGGGCTCTTTCCTCCTTGGATCTCTCTGGGCTGCGTTTGCAGCCCCTCCTCGTGCGGCATCTCCGGGGCTTTTCCTCCTCCTCCATCTGGCCACACCTTGGGAATGACAAATCCTGGTTTGGGGGGAAAAACAAGGGATGAGCACCTTGGGCTGGGGGTTCCTCCTGCCCAGGTCAATCACCAGGCATCTTGTGTCTGTAAAAACCTCCAAAAAACCAAGATTCAGACCAAAAGTGCCACAAACATCAAGACACCGACCCAAAACTCCCAAAACATCAAGATTCAGAAAAAAACCCCTCCTGAATATAAACATTCTGCCCCCACAAAAAAAAAAAGCACCAACATGGAGCCCAAGAAACCTCAGAAACACCAAGATTCACCCCCGGGAAAATTGTGGATCCCCCTCCCTGATCACCTGCTGGATGGGGGGGGCAACGCTCCTGGGGCTGGGGGGAGGCTGCAGATACAGCGAGTGCTGGAACCTTGCGGTGCCTCCTCTTCCTGCTCCTCCTCCTCCTCCTGTGTCCCTACTCTTCCTCACACTCCTCTTCCTCACACTACTCCTTCTCGTGCAGAATCCCACCTGCTGCTCCCACGTCCATCCTTTCACCATTCTGGTCTCCAGCCCTGCTCCTCCAGCCTTTCTCCTCCTCCCCCCAGGCCCAGCACCCACCCCTGGCTCGCTCTGCCCCCCAGAGCTCTCGCATCCCACAGCACCAGCAGGGATGCAGCTGCGGCAGCTCGGGCTGCGGCAGCGCTGGGCTCTCGGCCGCTCCTGCCCGCACTCGGCCCCCGCCGCAGCCACTTCTGCCAGCACAGCACGGGCCGGCCCGGCCTTGGCGCTCCCCCCCTCCCACCTCCCCAAATTCCCCTCGCGGGGGGCGCCAAGGCCGGGCCACACGGGGGCTCCAGCTGGGGAGCGCCGGGCGCTGCGGCTCTGCCTGGCAACTGCTGAGTCACCAGCGCCGCGCCTTCTGATTGGCTGAGCGCTGCCTGAGGGCCGCGCCTGCACCAAGGGGGGACACCCTGCTCCAGGGGGGATGGCCCGAAAACCGGGCACCCCCAGCCAAGGAACAACAGCAACGCCTCCCTACAAACACATGCTCTCAATCTGCTCGGACACAGCCACACCGACTTGGACACAAGCAAGTGACACCAGAAACCGTCAGCTCCACAAAATGGTACTGATTGACACACACTGCTGCTCAGCCAAGCTCCTGCTCAATTCCTCAACTTCCAGAACAACAACAAAGCCGGAACACAACCATGGACATCGTTTCCTATACAAAAGGGGACCATGTTGAGGCAGTTTGCACATTCTCCTAGACATAATTAAGGACACGGACACCCAGCGGGGGTAAAAAGGGAAGTCGAGAACGGGTCTGGGCAACAGGGGACGGATGGTGTTGGTGTGCTGGGAAGGGATCGGTTGAAGGGAGCGTGCAGGAATATGGTTAAGGCAAACAGCAGCAGGAGGAATGTGTGTGGTAAGAAAGGAAAAGGAAGATGGAAAAGAGGAGGAAGGGAAAAATAGTGAGAATTGGAATGTTTTTACAGCACCATTCCCGATCTTATCCTCAAAAAGGGCCAAAACCCTCTTACCCTCCCAGCTCCAGCTCCTTTGTATCCCGGGTTTCCAGGACAGGAAAACAAAGAAGTTCAGGATTTCATAAGGTTTCTCTGTGGGGGGGAGCAGCAGGACAGGGCAGCCCGGGCTGGGGGCCTGTGGGGAGCTGCGGGGCCGGGCCGGGGCTGTGGGGCAGCCGGGGCTCAGCGCCGGGCACTGCCTGACCCCAACACCCCCCGGGCAGGGCCGGCAGTGGCCCCCGGCCCCCAGGAGGCTGCGGGATGTGGAAGGATCAGGATTTTCTTTCATCGATCTTGTTTGGGTCACTGGAGAAACGAATGATTGTGCAGAAAGCTCAGCAGCTGTCAGAGGATGAGCACCCACAGGCACTGAGGGGGCTGCAGGAGAGGCACAAGAAGCCCCTGCAGCACTTGGCCAGAAAGGCTCAGCAGGGGAATGCAAGAAGGGATGAGCAAAAGGCCAAGGTGAAGGCAAAGGCCATGGCAGAGTTTCTACAGCCCCCCAGGGATGAACCGCAGGGCCCAAGGGGGCCCCAGCACCCAGGGGACGGCGGCGGCCACAAGCACCTGGCACAGGCATTGCCCTCCTCGGCACGGCAGAGCCCACCCAAACAGCCCCTGCCAAGGAATCAGGGCTCCAGCTGCAGGCCACAAGGACACCGCAAGCACAGACAGCAGCACCCTCAGCACCAGCAAGTCCACCCCTGATGGACATGGATTGTCAGGGCTCTCAGAGCTCCCAGCACACCAGGGACCCACCGCACCAGAGCCCTTGAGAACATTCAGGGCGCCTCTGGATCGAGAGGATGATTTACCAAAATATGAATATCGATCTAATATCGATATCCAACTGTGATGGACAAAAACTCTGTAACAGTTTACAGTTAGAAAGTGCATGTTTTATTTGGCGCCAGGCACTGCGTGGGATGGCTCCCTAAGTTGCAGAGCCCCGATCCAAGCAAACACAAAGCTTTTTATTTACAAAAATTATGAATATCCAAAATACAAATGCATATTCATAGCGTTAACACCTCCCATTCTCTGCTTTAAATGGAAATGAGCTTAAATGTCATTAAGCATACGTAGTGTGTGTTCTGAATTGAGTTGCTGGTCTTCAATTGGGTCAGTGGTTATATAAAAATGAAGTAACTCATCTTCCTCATTTTGACCTTTTCACCTCTCTGAACTTTAACAATCCTAATTACTTTAGTGGCCTCAAAGTTTCTTCTTGTGTGACTTTTGGACGGGTTCCCACCAAGGGAGGAAATTGGTAATTGTCCTTGTTCCCTACACCAACTTATCAATATTTCTATTCCTCGTTCTAAGCACAGCTAAGCAAACATACAAATGACAGATCATCAGTTATTTGGTAATCAGTTACATCTTAAAACCCATTTCAGGTCCAGCTCTCTTAACTATTTTAATTAACTCTAGCTGGGCCTAAATTCCTTCGCACTAATCTCAACACAGCTAGCCTATAAGTAAAATCTTTATGTTTCTTCTAAACCTATGTTTCATTCCCCACTTCTCTTTTAACAGTGAGTAAATTCTTTTACTCATTACACAGATTCCTCTTCATTTATCCAAGCGGCGTGGTCAGCCTTTTTCTCATTCAAGACTATACCATACACTTTGGATAGTGATGTCAAGGCTGCTATTCTCCACAGCATCTTCCAATACCAAACAAGCATCACCACGGATAAAATCCAACTTGCACTAACTAAAATGAGCAATACAATAATAGGATGAATCAAGGCATTGAGTATACCAGTTGTTGGTGGTGATGATCCGAAAAGCACATCCCACCAATGATGGGACAAATGTCCTTCAAATAATTTAAAAACTGTTTTGTTAGTTTCTGTATCATGATGCACCATGATCCATGTCTTCTTTCCTGTGTCTTCGACTTCCTCTAGAATTTGTCTCAGCTCTTGATGTTTTAGCAGCAGAACCACTAGGGTCAGATTCATTCCTATAGGCACAGGCAAGACTTCTTGGACAGTAATCAGGTTTGCCTTTATATACTGATGTGATATTACAGGTGCCTGATAAGAAAAATTGCATCCTTCAATTTTTGAATATTGCAAATATACAAATTAAACTGGGTCTCATTTACAATTAAATTGTCTACCGTTATGGTGAGACATGCCATCCTGAGGCAGATGCAACCTCTTCTGTATACGCTATGTTGTTTGGTTAATGGAATGCACCTCAAAGTGGCAAATGCTTTGGTCTGTATCCAAACAAATGTCTTTATCTTCTTCTAAAATCCCTTCACATATGTACCCTAACTGCTCCCTCATAGAAGAGGGCTCTAGGTTAATGGTTTGCCACTGGCTTTTAATTTCTCGTGCCCACATCCTATGTTCAGAGTGGTATAATACAGTTCCCTCATGATTTAGTCCTAAAGCGGCTATTGGATGTATCATGCTGATGGAGGCATTGTGTATGGTCAGGACAAAGGCTGTTACCACACTCGTTATGGGGTCATAAGAGAAATTGACCAAAATCCACCAAGACTGAAGCTCTCTCTCTATTTCAGAGGCATTATCCCAGACAATATTTTGAATTTCAGCAGGCAATGTTCCTTCTCCACCTTCCCTAATGACTGCAGTGGCCACTGACTGCATCCACAGTTGTGCTTGAGTACATCCAAGAGCCAAAGAAACATTTTTACTGGTTGTACCTAGGGCATTAATCATCAATTCATGGTCTTGTTCTTCTGTATTCTCCCGGTCTGGTAATATTTTGGACAGTTTCCAATGGTCATCACCCAGGGCCAGTATGGAAGATTGCAACGGTTGCTGTAATTTAATTAAGTCACTCCCTACTGAGGTCAATTTGTTCATTAGCACTTCTGAGTCTGTTGTGCTTAAAACTCCTAATCCTGTTCCTAATAATCCGTTAAGATCTCTCTTTGTTTTAAAATTATCAGACATACAGTTTTGAAGACAAGTCTTCCAATTCATAAAAGGGTTTTTGAGAAATGGGGCGCATTCTGGCTGGATGGTGGATACATTTACCTGCATCCCCATTTCTACTCATTTCAAAGACCATTTTGGGCTATTCAACATTTTTTGAACCCCTCTCCTTTTGACCGCATATGGCCAATTTTGCTGATTTTGGGGGCCATGGACTGTTCTCCTTTTCCCTTTGTCATTTTCACTTTTTTTGATACTGGGGGGTCACCTTATTTTGATCTTTGTAATGTTCAGTACATACTTGGGTGATATTAAAATCAATGTCATGTGCTTTTGTTGCACACCCTCGATTTTGAGTCTGAACTCTGGACACTTGCTCAAGCATTTGTCACAGCATTCAGGGCTGAATCGGATAGGTTTCATGGGTGGATGGTAAGCCTCATGAAACCCATCCTGCATGAATGCATATTTACATCTTCAAACATCCCTTCCTTCCCACAGGCGTGTTTGTGACTCTGAGCATTTTGTTCAAAGCCTTCTGAAAGTGAGGATCATATGCCTTCCCCTGGCATCGGGATATTTCAGTCGCGTTAGACTGCAGTAGTACTACTTTAACTCTTGTTACGATTGTAAGAATAATTAGTAAAGTCCCAACTTTCCACATAATGTCCATCATAACTGAATTCATCCATTGCCTTTTTGGGTCAGCTCCAGCTTCAGTTCGTTGTCGCCTGGCGTTACCTCCCAAACTCCCTCAGGGGCTTTGCACACCCAGGAATGATGAATCCAGGCCTTCTGCTCTTTGATCTTGATTGCAGTGAAGGTGGTGAGGATCACCTGGAACAGTCATTCCCACTGCGGTTCCAAAATCTTCTCTGCAAGAGACTTTACATACACATAATCTCCAGGTTGTACATCATGTACTGGCCCATCTAATTCTCTGCTATGGGCTCCAGCCACATACTTTTCAATTTCTCTGAGTTGTTATTCGAGGCCACCATATATCTGTGCAGGGTTTCTTCTCCCACCTGAATGGGTGAAGTTCCCTCCTGAACCGCATATGGCCTCCCATATAAAATTTCAAATGGACTTAACTTTTCCTTTGTTCTGGGTTTTGTTCGAATCCACACTAATGCTAATGGGAGAGCCTGGGGCCAAGGCAAATTTGATTTTTGTCCCAATCTTATAATTTGTTGCTTAATCAAATGGTTCATCTTTTCTACCTGGCCACTAGACCAAGGGTTATATGGGGTATGTAACTCCCAATCTATTCCCAGGTGGTGACTGATCTGTTGCACAATTTTTGAAATAAAATGTGGCCCTCTATCTGAAGACATAGTGGCTGGAACTCCAAAGCGGGGTATTATTTCTTGCAACAACGCTTTGGTCACCTCTCGTGCTTTAGCTGTTCTAGTGGGAAAGGCTTCTGGCCATCCTGAAAAGCTATCTGCTAATACCAATAGGTATTGATACCCCCCTTTTCTGGGTAATTCTGTAAAATCAATTTGCCACTGTTGCCCAGGTCCGCAGCCTTTCCCAATTTGTCCAGCTTTAGGTTTTGGAATATTCTTAGGATTAGTTCGGAGGCAGAGACCACACTGGCGAGTTACTTGTATCACTGCACCTTGCAATCTCCTAGCCACAATCCTATCTTTCAAATAATTGCACAAAGCATCCATTCCCCAGCGTGTTTTCTCATGTTCTTTCTGCACCAGTGACCACAACAAATAAGAAGGTACTATGAGCTTGTTATCCTTAGTTAAAGCCCATCCCTCCTGATTATAACTTGCATTTTCCTTTTTTGTAAGTTTCTTATCTTTCTTGTTGTATTCTGGCCTACCTTCAAGGCAAATCTTTCCATCTGGTATTAATGTTGCCTCTACCTTTTCATTGGGTACTTCACCTTTGGCTTTGCCTCTCTGTCCGCCAGCATATTTCCCTCTTCCAATTCAGAGCTCACTTTTTGGTGTGCTTTAGTGTGCATGATAGCCACCTTTTCAGGTAACTGAACTGCATCCAACAACTTTAGTATCTCTGGTGCATGCTTGATACTCTTCCCTTGTGAGTTTAACAGTCCCCTCTCCTTCCAGATGGCTCCATGTGCATGAACCACCCCAAATGCATACCTTGAATCCATATAAATATTAATCTTCTTTCTTTTTGCCAATTCTAAGGCTCAGGTTAGAGCAATTATTTCAGCCTTTTGTGCAGAGGTGTTCATTGGCAATGGTCCAGACTCCATTACCTCTCGGCTGGTGGTAACGGCATACCCAGCAGGTCTTTTTCCACTGATAACATAACTGCTTCCATCAGTGAACCAGGTCTCAGTGCCCTCGAGAGGAGTGTCCTTCAGATCTGGGCGACTGGAGTAAGTGGCCTTGATGGTCTCCAGGCAGTCATGGATCACCAGTTCTCCCAGATTCCCACTGAGGAATGAAGCTGGGTTCACAATGTTAGTCACCACAATTTCAACATCATCTTGTTCTACCAGTATGGCCTGGTACTTAAGGAATCTCTGAGGGGAGAGCCAATGTCCTCCTTTGGCCTCCAGGACTGCAGATACTGTATGAGACACTAGCACAGTCATTTTCTGGCCCAGGGTGAATTTGCATGCCTCTTGGATGTTTATTGCCACTGCTGCAACAGCTCTGAGGCATCCTGGCCATCCCTTGGCTGCTGCATCCAGCTGTTTGGAAAGGTAGGCTACTGCCTGCCAATACGGGCCCAAGTCTTGTGCCAGTATTCCCAAGGCAATCCCTTGCTTTTCATGAGAAAACAAAAAGAATGGTTTACTCACGTCTGGAAGTCCCAGGGCTGGAGCTGACATGAAGGCCTTCTTCAGTTGGTCGAAAGCCTGTGTTGCTTCCTTTGTCCAGGCTCTTGTTTCCTTCCGTAATCAATGCATATAAAGGTTTAGCAAGCAACCCATAATCATTAATCCACAGTCTGCACCACCCTGTCATGCCTAGAAAAGTTCTCAGCTCTTTTGCTGTCTGGGGCTTTGGGATCTGGCATATCGCTTCTTTGCACTCTCATCCAAAGGTTCTTTGTCCAGCACTTATTTCATAGCCCAGGTAAATAACTGTTTGCTTTACCATCTGGGCCTTCTTTTGGGACACCCGATACCCTTGCAAGCCCAAAAAGTTGAAGAGGCTTACCGTCCAGTTCATACATGCCTCTTGGGTCTGGGTGGCTACCAAAAGGTCATCCACATACTGAAGCAGCTGTCCTCCTGGCGGAGGTTCCCAGGATTCTAGATCCTTTGCAAGCTGTTCTCCAAATATAGTAGGAGAGTTCTTGTACCCTTGGGGTAATACACACCGTGTGAGTTGAGTTTTGCATCCACTCTTGGGCTTCTCCCACTCAAATGCAAAACTTTTCTGGCTGGCTTCATGGAGAGGGAGGCAAAAGAAAGCATCCTTCAAATCTAAAATGGTAAACCAGGTTAGTTCAGGTATTAAACAAGTTAACAAAGTATAAGGATTAGCAACCACTGGGTACAAATCCTCAGTTACTTTATTGATTCCCCTCAAATCTTGTACTAACCTGTGTGACCCATCAGGTTTCTTCACAGGTAAAATAGGAGTATTAAAATCAGATTGACACTCCCTTAACAATCCAATTTGCAAAAAGTTCTCAATAATTGGCCTGATCCCTTCTCTGTCTTCCCTTTTCAAGGGATATTGCTTGACCCTTACACGCTGTTTCCCTTCCTTAAGCTTAATTTGAATTGGCAGGGCATTCTTTGCCCTCCCTGGGGTACCAGAGGCTCACACTCCAGGGAATACTTGATCCATTATCTTCTTAATAATTTCTTCTTCATTTGCTATTTCAGTTTCTTTGACTATTAGCATTAGACTCCGCAACTCCACATATCGCTGGTCTTTCACTTCCAAACTAATCTCCCCATTTAAAATATTATTTTCATCTCCAGCTGCTCTAGCAGGTCTCTGCCCAAAAGTGCAGATGGAGCATTAGGCATTGTCATAGGTTAGCAAGCATAGTCCTGGAAGGGATGTCCTTGCTAAGGGGTGCTTACAGCTTCTGGGACCTGATAGAACCTATCAGCTGGCCAGTTTGAATATGGACAATTCTTTAAGCGACTTGAAGTTGTGACCGCCTCTGTGATCCACACTTAAGAATAGACAACCCCTCCCAGCTCTCTGTCTCTCGTTTCCGGTGCTGGGACAGGTGGCTGCAGGCCCCGTGTGGGGGCCAGCGGGCCCAGCCCAGGCCCTGCTTGGGCCAGGCAGGGCCGGGCCATGGCCATCCTGGAGCCAATGGGCCCTGTTCCATCCGTAGAACCCCCCTCACAGCCCTGCTGTGGGCAGCCGGAGTGGCTCGGCTCTCCCCCCTCTCCACTTCGATAAGCAACATTCCAGCCTCAAGGCCGAGGTGAGATTAACCCTTTTATTGCTGTGACGAGCTGAAAACCTGAGGGAAGAGAAAGAGGAGATGCTTAAAGCTGAAATTCTGTTGTGAAGCTATGATATATCAGAGTATCCTGTTGTAATTCCATGAAGATATGGGGGGTGGAGTGTTCAACTCATAAGCAAAAGCAGCTGCACTGAGATAAAGAGATGCTGACGCAGCTGTAATTTCATGAGAAGTTTGGACAGGGAAAGATGGACGCGATGAGGACTTTTGCTCCAAATGGGAAAGGAGAAAACCTCAGTTCCTAGAGATGCTCCCAGAGATAGTCCTAAAGATGAAGCTGAAGAAGACCCTTTGCTCCCAGGAAAGGAGAAGGGCCTCTGTTCTTAGAGATGAAATGCTCCCAGAGATGGGTGAAGAGAACTTTTGTTTCTGAACGGCTCAACCTTAAAATTGTACCCCAAAAAACTTCAAGAGTGGACCCTCGAAAGCAGTTGTGGGAAAAGCTGCAAGTCGAGGGAAGGGACTCACATACGAGCAGAGAGGCCTCCTCCTAAATGGACTGAACAATATTTGGAAGTGGGTGGCTGTCTCGTTGTGATAATGTTTTCATAGCACGAGCAAGAAGAGAGTTCTCTTTCTAAACGGACTGAACAAGGTTATTATGGAAGTGGTAAACAGACTGAACATCTTAAGGGTTGTCTTTTTACATTGTCAGTGGGAGAAGGGAGGAAGGTGGGGAGAGGAGGAGAGTTCTGAAGGTGTGGTATAATTTTTTTTTCCCCCTCTTTTAGGTCTGTTAATAAACTTCTTTATATTCTTTCAAGTTTGGTGCCTGCTTTGCGTTTCTCCTAATTCTTATCTCACAGAAGATAAACAGTAATGAGTATTTTGGACCAAACCACTACAGGCATATATAAAAATCGATGAATTCCCCAGTTTTCCCAATTTATATTTCAGTAGTTTACAAAAGTATGCCCATTCAGATTGACCAGTTGCTCCTGTTCTTACAACGTAATTACTTGATATAGGTATCAAAGCTTTATTCAACACTGAATATGTTGCCCCTATTTGTATCCCTCTTCCCGATTGCTATAAACTCTCCATGCTACATCAAGCAAAGTCTCTAAATTACAGCTCATTGGACCTTGAATCTTCTGGAGCTTCCGCCTGATGTCTCCTGTGGAATGTCCTAAAAATAAGTTTACCAATTACTGCACTCCTTCTTCCGATCCAGGATCCAAGGTGGTATAGTGGTGCATCCCATCTTGCAAGTTGTCTAAAAATTCAGAAGGTGTTTGAGAGGGACCCAGCTTAATAGCATACAGGGCTGAGCAGTCTATGGCTTTAGGGATTGCTCTTTCTAGCCCTTTTATTATGAATCCCCAGTACCTTTTTAACTGTGCCATTTCATCTGGCTCATTAGGGCCCCACTCTGGATCCTGAAGAGGAAGTACCTTTTTAACATCCTCCTGTGTTATCCTGCAATCATCCTCAGCCATATTCACAGCTGTCTTCATAACTAATTGCTTTTCTGATTCAGTTGGAGCATCAAGCAGTAACTGAGTATCAGCCCAATCAGGATTGTGTTGCTTTACCATAAATTTAAATTTCTTAGCAACCCCTATTGGGTCACTCTGGTAATTTCTGGCCACTTTTTCCCAGGCCTCTGTATCTACAATAGAAAAGGGGATTTTAACTAATATAGGAATCCCTTCATGATTTACTGTTTCCCTTAAAGGTGCTTGTACGTTTCTTTTAGTTCGCCCCCGGGTCCTTAATGTTATAGGACCCTGTGGGGAGGGTGATTCATCCTCTTCGCTGCCACTGCTTGGTAAAGGTGGGTAGAGGTTAGTTGTTATCAATTTCCCTGAGGGAGATGAACTAGAAAGTGGAGCGGGATTTGGGGATGGAGATGATGGTAACTCTGATTCTGTATCATTTGCTACCCCTCCCCCATCTCCCTTTTTAGGGGGTGACTGAAGCAGATCTGCCACTTCTTGTTCTTGGGCTTCTACCTGATATACCTTGTCAGGATGGGTACATCTCTGGTTTATTGAACATGCACCACAACATTGCTTAGGTTTTTCATTATTAACTTTGTTATCCTTTTCAAAAGCCAATACTAAGGAATCCGAGGGTGGTCTGATCCCACACTCTTTTTGTCACTGAGGTTGATTTCAAAGAGTGAAAAATAATCCAGCATAAACAACCTCTGGCCATTTTTGCTCACATCTAAGAAAAAGCATTAGTTGCAGTAATGTTTCATAATCCAGTGTACCAAAAGGCGGCCACTTCATACCCCCTTCCAGTTTATAAAGTGGCCACATAATAAGTGCATAACTTAGTAAGCTCCCTCTTGGTCTCTGCACCACTATGATTCACCATCTTTTTCCAGTGTGTCAAAACACATCCCAAGGGGCTACTCTTAGGAACCTCTTTGCTTTCGCTTGCCCCCATTTTTAAAATTCTTTTTTTTTCTAACGCTTTTAAATTTTATCCCAGTTCCAAAGTTTCACTTCAGGAAAGTCTTCTGGTACAAAATTATACTGGGCACACTCAGCTTTAATAATCTGTGTTTCTGTAAAAGCCTGGAAATCCTGTTATCCAGTGTATCAAGTAAGCTATCACTACCATATCTTTCTTTACCAGTTGCTAACAAAATCTCTACAGCTATCACAGTTGCCTTTTGTTCTTTTGTATAACAAAGATAAAAAGTTCCCCTCCTAGGTACCTTCCACCCGAATACTCGTGGAACCCACAGTTCTTGACAAATTACACAACGAAACACTACCCATGGGCTACAGCCGCAGCTATCCCTTGGGCAGGGGAGCTCCTTTAAAGCGGGCTTTTGCCTTCCATGTCTCCTATTTCTAGGCATATAACTTCACTACTTAAAAAAAGGCTTGTTAGTTTCAAAAGTCTCTGAAAAAAAGCAGGCTTGTTAATCAAAAATAGCAAAAAAAACTTATTAGAGGAAAGGGAAAAAACCAGCTTGTTAGCTTTAAAATCTCCAGAAAGGAAAAACAAACTTATTAGTTTTAAAATAGCAATTAAGTCTATAAGTTTAAGGGTTCACTAAAAAACCTAATAAAATTCATAACACACTCCCACACTCCACCACTTTAAAAAGCCCTCCTTTTTATTCAAATCTAAAAAATTCACACAGCACACAAAAACACAACACATTCAAATGCTTCAAACAATTCACTCAAAACTCTTATACCAACAATTTCAAACTTACAAAGCCCACTGCCAGCCTTTCGCAACCCTGAGCAAATATTCTGCTGGGGTTTCGCAAGGCTCTGCTAAAATCTGGCGAGCTAGCGAGTTCCAGCTTGTGCTGTCGCCTCACTCACTCTGCCGAGCGAGGGGGGTTTAGCTTGTGCTGCTGAGCGAGTGGGGGGGTTTAGTCTTGAGCCCACGCTACATGCTACGCCGCTCCGCCTCGCCGCTAAGGTTAAAATTATTAGCCCTTTGTCTGGATGTTACCCCGCACCAAACTACCAAATTTAAACTCACTTACAATCAAACTTTCCAAAATATACTAAAAACTTACAAAACAAAAATCCAAAGCTACAAACTCAAATCACCCCAACTGGTCGCCAAAGTGACGCTGGGCATAGTTTCAAACTAACTCTGCTCACTCCTTTAAACACAAATTTAACAACTTTTAAATGCATAATTACCACTTTTATTCACTAATACCTTAATCCAAATCTCACCACCACCATTCACACAACTCAAAGCTCATGCACACTATTAATTCCTTTCTTACAGCACACTCCAAACACAAAAAAAATCCCTCCACTCTCTTGAGCACAGAAATCCTTCCACTAACTCAACAAACACAAACTTTTTAAAACCTTTTTTTTTTTTTTTTACACAAATATGTGGCTAATCCGCTCCAAATACACACAAATCAAAACACATACAATACAAACTCTTGCAAACTAAAACTCACACGCAACGCGTTGCTAATTCACAGTTCAAGTACACCCTTTTGGCATAACCCACCGTACCACTACAGCACTTGTGCAGCCCAGGGGGTCCGTACTCTTTGACCCAAAGAGGCCCCTGTAGACCTGCAGCGCTTCCCTAATGCATGTGCACAGCACTCCAAGATGGAGTCAGTCTTTCTCTCTGTTTGCCGCTTGTATCCAAAACTACAAGCCAATGCTGCTTTTAAGCCACGGACCAGACCGGAGCCGACAGCGCTACCGCCTGTACTCCTCTGGTGTGCAACCGCGTGGTCCTCGCCCCCCTCTACGAGAACGAACCAAGCCGGAGTTCTTGCAGCCGCTTGAACTCTGCAGCCACATGCGCTGCACGGCCACCCACACTGCGCGGCCAGCTCTCCTCCACAAGAGACCACAGGCAGCACCCCTGTACCTCATTTCCCGCCCCAGGAAACAGAGGCAATTCTACTCCACTTACAGGAGATGAACCTTTGGAGCCATTACCAGCTCCGCTAAAATTACTATACTTTCTGCGGACACTTACAACCAAACTCTCCCAGGCTTCCGCTTCACACAGGGCGTCCTGCTGTGTCTTACAAGCTGCCTTCTTTGAGGTACCCTTTATTTTTATAAACATACCTCTTTGTCCGTGGTTCTGGCAGGTCCTGGTCTCTCCCCAGGGTGTCAGAGGATCAAGGAGCCCCCTCTCCCCAAAATGCAGGGCGGGCACCCGAGGGGGGTCCCCAGACCCTTGGCCCCATGGCCAGATAGAGCAGACTCCTGGCTGGCTCACCAGAATGATTTACCAAAATATGAATATTGATCTGTCTTGCTTTGAAAGACAGGTGTCTGCCTAAGGAAGGTAGGAGCCTCCCTTGGAATGGAAGATGAAACCCCCCTTCCCTCCAAATTATTGTAATTTTGAAATCAAGGGGCTTTCAGGCAAAGATATGGGAAACAGGAATAAGAGTTCTTTACTTATATATATATAAACACATATATATAACAAGGCAGGAAAAAACCCCAACTGATTTAAACTGACAGAGTCAGATATGACCTGACCCTGTTAGTCAGGGTAGCAGTAGCAGCCTGATAAGGTGGTGGCTGCAGTCCTCCTGAAGTGAACGGATATGGTTCTGTTGAAGCGGTGATCCTACGTAGAAAGATCTGGTCTTCCTCAGAAGGTCCAGTGGTAGGTATGTAGCTCTTGTCCTCTGGAAATCCAGTGGGAAAGGCTGCCTGCAGTCTTCAAAAATCACAGTTTAATCCAGGATGGGATGCTTGGTTTCTCCATCTGGATAGAGCATCTCACAATGGAATGATGAGTCATGAGACAAGGCACTGATTGGCCATTAACAGGACAAAGTCTTGAGGGAGGAGGCAGGGAGCACTGCCCCACCTGGTTTTACCAGCTCATGAAGATGGTGACAGAATACATGCTTGTGGGCACATCTTACATTGTAACCTAGGACATAATCCACCTCGTATTCTATTACCATCTACATCATACCCAAATCAATACCCTCTTACAGATATCTATACATATATATACAATAACACCTTACACACAGTTCGCACTTAAAATTAGGTCTCCTTGTGGTACACAATGGGTTTTCCCCATCCTTTTGCATCACCCACCAGGTGCAACCTGGTCTCTGAGCGAAGACAACCCCACAGATGGGTTTGTCTTTGCTCGAGGCAGAACTAACCCAAACAGTTTTTCCAAGCATACCTCTCATGTGCACCACTGGAACCTTATCCCCATCTGTTGTTTGTAGGGGTTCGGATTGGGCAGGGCCTGCTCGGCTGGTGGAGCCTCGGGTGTTAACTAACCAGGTGGCTCTTGCTAAATGCACCTCCCAGTTTTTGAAAGTCCCTCCACCCAGTGCCTTCAAGGTGGTTTTAAGCAGTCCATTACACCGCTCAACCTTCCCAGCTGCTGGTGCATGGTAAGGGATGTGGTACACTCACTCAGTGCCATGTTCTCTAGCCCAGGTGTTTATAAGGCTGCTCTTGAAATGAGTCCCATTGTCAGACTCAATTCTCTCAGGGGTACCATGCCTCCAAAGGACTTGCTTTTCAAGGCCCAGGATGGTGTTCCGGGCAGTAGCGTGAGGCACAGGGTAGGTCTCCAGCCATCCAGTGGTGGCTTCTACCATTGTGAGCACATAGCGCTTGCCTTGGTGGGTTTGAGGCAGTGTGATGTAATCAATCTGCCAGGCCTCCCCATACTTGTATTTGGACCATCGCCCACCGTGCCACAGAGGCTTCACCCGCTTGGCCTGCTTGATCGCAGCGCACGTCTCACAATCATGGGTAACCTGGGAGATACTGTCCATGGTTAGATCCACCCCTCGGTCTCGTGCCCACTTACAGGTGGCATCTCTGCCCTGATGGCCTGAGGCATCATGGGCCCATCGAGCTAGGAACAACTCTCCTTTATGTTGCTAATCCAAGTCTATCTGGGACACCTCTATTTTCGCAGCCTGATCTACCTGTTTGTTGTTACGATGTTCTTCATTAGCCCGGTTCTTGGGGATGTGAGCATCTACATGGAAGACTTTCACAGATAGCTTCTCTACCCGAGTGGCAATGCCTTTCCACTCCTCAGCAGCCCAGATTGGTTTTCCTCTGTGCTGCCAGTTTGCCTTCTTCCACCTTTCCAGCCAACCCCACAGAGCATTGGCTACCATCCATGAATCAGTGTAGAGGTAGAGCTTTGGCCACTTCGCCACTTCTCTTTAGCTATGTCCAGAGCTAATTGGACAGCTCTGAGTTCAGCAAATTGGCTCGATCCACCTTCTCCTTCAGTAGCTTGTGCAACTCGTTATGTGGGGCTCCATACAGCGGCTTTCCATTTCCGGCCAGCACCTCCAATTTGGCAGGAAGCATCAGTGAAGAGGGCATATTGTCTTTCACTCTCTGGTAGCTCGTTATATGGTGGGGCTTCTTTGGCACGCATCACCTGCTCCTCTTCTTCTTCAGAAGATAACCCAAAAGTCTCACCTTCCGGCCAGTTCGTAATTATTTCCAAGATCCCAGGGCGACTTGGGTTTCCAATTCGGGCACGCTGCGTGATGAGGGCGATCCATTTGCTCCAAGTAGCGTCAGTGGCACGATGCGTGGAAGGAACCTTTCTTATGAACATCCACCCCAGCACCGGTAGTCGGGGTGCCAGGAGGAGTTGTGCCTCTGTGCCGATTACTTCTGAGGCAGCTTGGACTCCTTCATAAGCTGCCAAGATTTTTTCTCTGTGGGAGTATAGTTGGCTTCAGACCCTCTGTAGCTTCGGCTCCAGAATCCCAGTGGTCGGCCACGAGTCTCCCCAGGCACCTTCTGCCAGAGGCTCCAGGACAGACCATAGCTCCCGGCTGCAGAGTAGAGCACGTTCTTCACTCTGGTCCTGTCCTGACTGAGCCAAGGGCTACGGCGTGAGCGATTTCCTGCTTGATCTGGGCGAAGGCTTGCTGCTTTTCAGGGCCCCAGTGGAAATCGTTCTTCTTTCGGGTAACCAGGTAGAGAGGGCTCATGATCTGGCTGTACTTGGGAATGTGCATTCTCCAAAAACCTATGGCACCTAGGAAAGCTTGTGTTTCCTTCTTGTTGGTCGGTGGAGACATTGCTGTGATCTTACTGATGACCTCAGTGGGAATCTGACGTCGTCCATCTTGCCCAGGAACTGGATCTCTCGGGCAGGTCCCTTGACTTTGCTCCTCTTGATGGCAAAACTGGCTTCCAGGAGAATTTGGATGATCTTCTCTTCTTTCTCAAATACCTCTGAGGCTGTGTTCCCCCACACAGTGATGTCATCAATGTACTGCAGATGTTCTGGGGCCTTACCCTCTTCCAGTGCAGCCTGGATCAGTCCATGACAGATGGTGGGACTGTGCTTCCACCCCTGGGGCAGTCGATTCCAGGTGTACTGCACGCCCCTCCAGGTGAAGGCAAATTGAGGCCTGCACTCTGCTGCCAGAGGAATGGAGAAAAAAGCATTGGCAATGTCAATAGTGGTGTACCACTTTGCTGCTTTGGACTCCAGCTCGTACTGGAGCTCCAACATGTCCGGCACAGCAGCGCTCAGCGGTGGAGTCACTTCATTCAAGGCACGATAGTCCACAGTCAATCTCCATTCCCCGTCAGACTTGCGCACAGGCCAGATGGGGCTGTTGAAGGGTGAGTGGGTCTTGCTGACCACCCCTTGGCTCTCCAGCTCACGGATCATTTAGTGGATGGGAATCACAGCATCTCGAGTTATCCAGTACTGTGGTTCTGTTTGCTGTTACTGCCATAATTATTGCTGTTTGTTTGCCTTGTTATACACATATAGATATATAATAGTAAAGAATTGTTACTCCTATTTCCCATATCTTTGCCTGAAAGCCCCTTAATTTCAAAATTATAATAATTCGGAGGGAAGGGGGTTGTAATTTTTTTTTTCTTTCATTTCAATGGAGACTTCTGCTTTCCTTGGCAGACACCTGTCTTTCAAACCAAGACACCCCCAAAACCCTCGAATCATCCCTCAGCTGGACCCTGGAGAGGAGGGAACCCCAGGAGCCATGGGACCCTGATGAGCCCAGGGAAAGGAGAACCCAGAGCCCCAGAACCCCAAACTGGAGAGATCAGAGAAGGAGAACTGCTGGGAGGGTTTTTTGTGCTGAGTCATGGTGGTTTGGGGTTTTACGGACACAAAAGCCCTGGAGACTTCCAGACACCACTCACCCTTGGCTGTGTCCCCACAACGTTTCCATCCATGTCATTGTCCCCCATGTCTCGATCCATGCCCGTGTCTCCCAATGTCCCCACGAATGGCCACGTCCGCGTCCATGTCCACATGTCCCCGTGTCACTCTCCATGCCTATGTCCCATCCATGTCCATGTCCTGCAATGTCCCCACCCATATCTCAGTTCAATTTTTTTATTTTTACTCCAGTTTTGGGGGGTTTTAGAAGATGAAGAGAAATGAAAAGAAAACCAATGCCAAAAGAAAAGGATTTCCGTGTTCGTGCTGGCTGCGGATCCACACGCTTGGGTAGGAGGGAAGAACCTTTTTTGGAGGGGTTTCCACCCCACTGTCTCCATAATCTTGGTCTTTGCCTCAGTCCATCACCATTTGGCCGTGGAAGACGCCCTTGGGCCAGAGAAAATTGGAATCGTGTAATCACTGATTGGAAAAGATCTCCACGACCATCCAGTATTCCTGGATGACACAGGAAGAAAAGATTGAACGGAAAAGATTATTTGGGGTTGAAAGTCAACAAATCTGCTTTCCCCAATGAATTCCCGATGTCAGTCTGCATCCCGAGGGATGTTCCTGCCCCTGGGTCCATCCAGGTGCCCACGGGGAGCCAGGAAGATGTGGAGACCTCAGCCAGGTGTCTTCCCAACATGGATCACCAGGAAAACAGATCACCAGGGCTCTGCCCAACGGGGGTCACTGGGGATCATCCAACGCCGATCCTCCCACGGGGGATGGAGCTGGAGCAGCGCACGAAGCTCTTCCCGCACTCGGGGCACTCGCAGGGCTTCCCTTAGTGGTGGCTCCGTTGGTGTCGGGTCAGGTGAGAGCTCTGTGAGAAGCTCTTCCCACATTTGGGACACTCATAGGGCCTCTCCCCGGTGTGGATGCGCTGATGCTTCACAAGGTGGGAGTTGTGTTTGAAGCCCTTCCTGCAGTTGGGGCAGCGGAAGGGCCTCTCATCCGTGTGAATGCGCTCATGTTTGAGGAGATCGGAGCTGGTTTGAAACCTCTTCCCACACTCAGAACACTCGTAGGGCCTCTCCCCGGTGTGGGTTCTCTGGTGTGCCCTCAGGTCAGAGCTCAGTCCGAAGCTCTTCCCACATTCCAAGCACCCATAGGGCCGTTCCCCGGTGTGAACCACCTGGTGCTGGATCAGCTGAGAGCTGCTGGTGAAGCCCTTCCCACATTGCCCACACTCATAGGGCCTCTCCCCAGTGTGGATCCTCTGGTGCTGGATCAGGCCAGAGCACTGCCGGAAGCTCTTCCCACATTCCAAGCACTCATACGGCTTTTCCCCAGTGTGGATCCTCTGGTGATGGATCAGGCTGGAGCTCTGGCAGAAGCTCTTCCCACACTCCCCACACACATAGGGCCTCTCCCCAGTGTGGATCCTCTGGTGCTGGACCAGGTGGGAGCTCCGGCTGAAGTCCTTCCCACATTCCCCACACTCGTAGGGCTTTTCCCCAGTGTGGATTCTCTGGTGTTCCCTCAGCTTGCAGCTCCACCTGAAGCCCTTCCCACATTCCAAGCACTTGTGGGGCTTCTCCCCACCCTGAGGCTCCTCCACCAGCTCCAAGCTCCCCCTGGATCTCCGGCTGCCTTCCCGGATCAGGGGGGCTCTTTCCTCCTTGGATCTCTCTGGGCTGCGTTTGCAGCCCCTCCTCGTGCGGCATCTCCGGGGCTTTTCCTCCTCCTCCATCTGGCCACAGCTTGGGAATGACAAATCCTGGTTTGGAAGGAGAAACAAGGCGTGAGCGCCTTGGGCTGCAGGTTCCTCCAGCCAGAGTCTATCACCAGGCATCTTGTGTCTGTAAAAACATCCAAAACACCAAGATTCACTCCAGAAGTCCCCCAAACATCAAGACACAGACCCAAAACACCAAAAACATCAAGATTCAGACAAAACCCGCTCCAAATTATAAACATTCAGCCCCCACAAAAAAACAAAGCACCAACATGGAGCCCAAGAAACCTCAGAAACACCAAGATTCACTCCCAGGAAAATCATCGATCCCCCTCCCTGATCACCTGCTGGATGGGGGGACAACGCTCCTGGGGCTGGGGGGAGGCTGCAGATACAGCGAGTGCTGGAACCTTGCGGTGCCTCCTCTTCCTGCTCCTCCTCCTCCTCCTCCTGTGTCCCTACTCTTCCTCACACTGCTCTTCCTCACACTACTCCTTCTCCTGCAGAATCCCACGTGCTGCTCCCACGTCCATCCTTTCACCATTCTGCTCTCCAGCCCTGCTCCTCCAGCCTTTCTCCTCCTCCCCCCAGGCCCAGCACCCACCCCTGGCTCGCTCTGCCCCCCCAGAGCTCTCGCATCCCACAGCACCAGCAGGGATGCAGCTGCGGCAGCTCGGGCTGCGGCAGCGCTGGGCTCTCGGCCGCTCCTGCCCGCACTCGGCCCCCGCCGCAGCCACTTCTGCCAGCACAGCACGGGCCGGCCCGGCCTTGGCGCTCCCCCCCTCCCACCTCCCCAAATTCCCCTCGCGGGGGGCGCCAAGGCCGGGCCACACGGGGGCTCCAGCTGGGGAGCGCCGGGCGCTGCGGCTCTGCCTGGCAACTGCTGAGTCACCAGCGCCGCGCCTTCTGATTGGCTGAGCGCTGCCTGAGGGCCGCGCCTGCACCAAGGGGGGACACCCTGCTCCAGGGGGGATGGCCCGAAAACCGGGCACCCCCAGCGAACGAACAACAGCAACGCCTCCCTACAAACACATGCTCTCAATCTGCTCGGACACAGCCACACCGACTTGGACACAAGCAAGTGACACCACAAACCATCAGCTCCACAAAATGGTACTGATTGACACACACTGCTGCTCAGCCAAGCTCCTGCTCAATTCCTCAACTTCCAGAACAACAACAAAGCCTGAACACAACCATGGACATCGTTTCCTATACAAAAGGGGACAAGGTGGAGGCAGTTTGCACATTCTCCCAGAGGTAATTAAGGACATGGACACCCAGCAGGGGTAAAAAGAGAAGTCGAGAAGGAGTCTCAGCAACAGGGGAGGGATGGTGTTGGTGTGCTGGGAAAGGATTGGTTGAAGGGAGTGTGCAGGAATATGGTTAAGGCAAACAGCAGCAGGAGGAATGTGTGTGATAGATAAGAAAGGAAAAGGAAGATGGAAAAGAGGAGGAAGAGAAAATAGTGAGGACTGGGATGTTTTTCAGCACCATCTTATCCTCAAATTTTGCCAGCTGATCGAGATCTTTTGTATCCCTGGTTTCCAGGACAGGGATAGAAAGAAGTTCATGATTTCAGGGCATTTCTCTGTGGTTGGGAGTGTCAGGACTCGACACAGAGGTGCAGGACAGGGCAGCACGGGCTGGGGGTCTGTGGGGAGCTGCGGGGCCGGGCCGGGGCTGTGGGGCAGCCGGGGCTCAGCGCCGGGCACTGCCTGACCCCAACGCCCCCCGGGCAGGGCCGGCAGTGGCCCCCGGCCCCCAGGAGGCTGCGGGAAGGGGGTTGCAAGTTTTTTTCCCCCTCCATTTCAAGGGAGACTCTTGCCTTCTTGGCAGACACCTGTCTTTCAAACCAAGACACTGTCTCTTGTGAAATCTCTTCAACAGGAAGCTCGGCTGGCACAGACCCTGCCTTGGGACTTTACTGTCCACAACTTCCAACCAGGACTTTGGGTCCTGCCTAAGGAGTGCAAAGAAGCACCAATGGCAGTGAGAAATGGTTGATCAATACTTAACTCATGCAAGCACAGTTAACTGTTAAGAGACAGCAAATGTTAATCACAAAACCTAAGCAGCAGGATTCACCTTAATCTTGTCAAGATAAGAGGAACAAGAATCTGTTTGAAACCAGCACAGAGACCGCTGAGTCATCCAGTGAAGAACTGCGCATGCGCCAGAAAGAAAGGTGAAAAGTGCATTGTGATGAAGAGTACTGATCTTCATCAGAAAAACCCCCGAGGAAGAAGAGGAGCCTTCCCCAGTGCGACCAACAGGGTACACAGCACATGTGTGGCACGTATGCTAATGATATTTGTCATACATGAACTCCCTAATTAGCTTGGCCTTTGCATGTTAAGTGTTTTGATTAGTTAATTTTGGGTTACACAACTTTAATTGAGTGTTAATGTTCACCCATCAGTCCAGGTACAAATATCAAGTTCTGCTATTAGTGTTTTCACTTGTCCAAAGCAGTTTATCTGCACCAGTTCCAGTTAAAATCCCCTAGTTAAAAGTGTCCCAGTTAAAATTCCCTTTCCAACTTTAAAAAGAGTTGTTTTTCTCATGTTCTCTGTATACTTTTGCAAATGTTTTAAGATGTGTTGGATGTATTTTAATATTTATTTTAAGGGTTTCTACTTTGCTCAGGACCAGCTCCAAACCCCAGTTTCTAACAGCCAACAGCCAGTTTTAGACCTTTAGCGGTTGGTCTGTAAGTAAGCTCCATGGCAACCTGAATCTTAATGAGGACATGTTACCACTCTTAACTCCAGCTGCTACTACCCCCCTGACAACGACGAGCTATTGGTAGACAGAGATAATCTGTCAAAAGGGAAGCACCAATCACTTAGGACCAAAGGGGTGTGCCATGGGCGGTCCGTGGGCAGACTGGGGTGGAGCAAGGGTACTATAAAATAGTGAGTCAGCCTCAGAGCAGGGGCAGACCACTGCAGATTTAGCTGTAGTGAGTGCCAGTGCTGGGCACTTAAGCCTTACTCCTATTTAGGAGCCTTCAATAATTTTTCTCTGAGTTTTGGGTTAGCTAAAAGTCAGCCCAGCACTGCAAGTTTTCCACCGGAGGCCCAGTGCTGTCTAAGCCCAAAGATCTCTAATCCCTGCGTTCCCGGAAATACCTCTTGAGCCACTAGGATCCCAAATTTTGATATTTTCCTGATTTTTATAATTTTTCAATTTTTCTGTTTCAATAAATTATTTTAATTTTTCTAAGAGTTGTCTCGTTCCTCACAATATTAATGACTTCATAGAAGTCATTTGTATAACCACTCCTATCCCAAGGAATGTGATGAATATTCATGCATTTCACCCATAATACTGGACTGTATGGAGTGCTGGGTGTGTGTGTTAGGAGGAGAGATCCTCCATGCACCCAGTGCTGAATAAAGAAAAAACCTGCTTCTTTGCCTCTGAAGTGTCTCCTGGCCTCATTTGGGGCGATCCACCTGGCACCCCGAGATGGGATCCTCTCTGCCCAGCTGCCGGATCCAGGGGTAAGCGGACCTCCCAGTCATGACCCTGAATTTTCAGGGGGAGCTCAGCTGTCCTTTGGCTCACAGCAGGAGCAGACAAGGACCATCTGCACCAAATTAAGGTATTCGCTATTTTAAAAAAAAAAAGCAGAAATACACGCGGGTCCCTGATTTGAGTCCCCGAGGGTGGGTTGAAAACCCCAAGGAGACTAGGTCTCCCAGAATTAGTCCCGGAGAAAAGGAATGGTACCTTTAATGGGTTGGAGGCCCCAGGGGTCAGACCCCACAGACGTGCCATGTTGCTATTTTTTTTTTTTACTATGTCATTATGGGTTTTTATTATGGAAATTAGTGGGAGAATGAGGAGTATAAATGAATGAGTATAAATCTTTTCTGCTTGGTGTTTTGTATGGAGCTGTAAGGCTCCTGTTATGTGGTGCTTGTGCGGAGCTGAAAGTTTCCTGGCTGGAGGGGTCCCTGTGCCTCTTGTGTTTTGTTGTGAAATGCCAAAATTGGCAGGTTTCAGTCCTGAAGCCAGTTCTGCAGCTCCTATCCTGTGGGGAACCCCCCCCACTAGTCTGTGGTTTATTGTGGAGAACTGGAACTGGCAGGTTCTAATCCTGAGACCAGTTCTGCAGCTGCTGCCTTGTGGGGATGGTGGTGTCCCTATGCAGGCCCAGGTATTTATCATGCACCCTTGTCTGTGGAGGCTGTAAGAAAACTTCAGGGGATAATGTCCATCCCGGGTGACCAGTGCAAAGAAAATGTTTTGTTGTCCTTCCTTGGTTCATTTGTTAGTCACCTCTCTACTCCTTCGGAGGATTTGATAAAAGACAAAAAAAAAAAAAAAAAAAAGGCAACTCAAATGCCTGATTCACAGACTGCAACTCTTGCAAAACTTTTAAAAGCAGTCTCACTCCCTCCGCTGAGCAATCAATTGGAGGAAACCCCACTGAAAACCTGTGGGAAACAACAAAAGTGGTGCAACAAGCACTTCATAGAATAAAAACTAAAACTCCACCTGAATAAATTAGTGCAATTAACAACTTGTTTCACTAAGACTTTTTTTTTTTCAGGGAGGTTTGTTTCTTTTCTCTTTTGTAGGAATGTCAAACATCCCTGCATCTAAGATAAAGAAAGCGGTTTGAGAGCAGAGAAACTGCAAGCAGCAAAATCACACCTAAATGTGATAATCATTGCTTCACTGTCACTTTGTATTAGCCCCAAAAAGTTTTACTTCTTTTTAATAATCGGTCTAGAGGCCCAAATTTTCACTTTTCTTTTACAGGAATCTACCACCACCTGGGATGGAGCTGCATGAAAACCAATGAAATGTAAAGTGTCACCATAACTGCTCGCTTTGTCAGTTGGTTAATGTTTGTAATTTGTGTTTTCATTACAAGTGATTTGGTGAAAGATCAAATAGAAGTTAAAGCATTCTACATATTCTTGAGTTTGATTTTTCTCTAACTTGTTTTGTCTTTTTACTGAAAAAATGCTGTAGCTAAGCTCTTATGAATGTATAATTTGTCTCAACCAGTTTTATCCTGAGAGTTGGTATAAGAATTGATACATATTTGAAATCATACAAATATGTTCTAACCTCCCCCGTTCTGTCTCAGAAGACTTCAAAATTATTATAATTTGGCTACATTTTTTTGATTTACTAACTAGTGAATTAAAGAATCTCAACAGAACACAAGCAAATGCTACATGTTTGACTGAATCCCCCTTCCTAAGCCAGGAGGGGTAGCCATGGGCTGCAGACAGGACATGAATAAAATACAGAAAAGCCTTCTACCAGTTCTCACACTAAAGTGCTGTTCGATCTCATGCCATATGTCTTAAGAAGGTATTTTATCTTTGCCTCACTCCACCTATTTATAGCACATTCTGCAATCTCAGACGGGGGTGCAGAATGTGATGAAGGCAATTTATTCACTAAAATGATAATAATAAAAAAAGGCTACTTGAGGTAATAAAACTAAGTTTGAAAAATAATTGATTTCATTTTTAATCCCACCAACAGTAAAGCCCCAGTTCCTAGTTTGTGTCAAGATTACATTACAACAGTGCTATAAGCTGTGTCCTGGAAAACAGAGCATAGCCCTGATGTAAAGATATGTTTGCATGAGAACATTTTGTATGGAAATGTTTTGTGTCTTAGTTTGTATCATAAAAACTAATCCTTCATAATGTATAAAATTATCCAGCAGAGTAAGAATATTATTATAACAAAAACTGTAAAAAGAAGCTACAGCTAAAGAAGTCTCCCCAAAGACACCTGACTAGGACTTTAAACTGCAAGTTAAACCACTAAGATTAGATAAAGGGAAAGCCATTCTTTGATCATCTCAGGCCTAGGGAAAAAAACAGACAAACAAGACAGAAAGAAGAGAAATACCCATAGATAGTGAAATAACAGATCAAGTGATCCCACCAGTATGGGATGTCGGAATTCCAGAGAAATCAAAACAGGCTCCCCCAGTGATTACTGAACTACTCAAAGGGGCACAACCAGTGTCAGTCAAACAGTATCTGCTAAGGCATGAAGCACGAGTGGGTATAAAACCAATAATTACTAAATTTATTGATCAAAGGTTGTTGAGAGAGTATAGGTTTCCCTACAATGCCCCAATTCTACCAGTACAAAAGCCAAACGGACCTGAGGGCAATAAATACAGTATCAAAAACACTGCACCCCATAGTGGCCAATCCTTTCACTCTACTTACAAAATTACAAAGTGACTGGGTGTGGTTCTCAGTTTTAGATTTATAGGATGTTCTCTTTTGCCTGCCATTAGCTAAAAAGTCAGGAAATTTTTGCCTTTGAATGGGAAAACCCCAAAGCAGCGAGAAAAAGCCAACTTACACGATACTGTATTGCCACAAGGATTCCAAAACAGCCCGCCAATATTTGGAGGTCAATTATCCCAAGAACTGGAAGCCTGGACAAGGCCATGTCTTGGTTTGAAAGACAGGTGTCTGCTAAGGAAGGCAGGAGCCCCATTTGGAATGGCAAATGTAACCCCCCTTTCCCTCCGAGTTATTATAATTTTGAAATCAAGGGGCTTTCTGGTAAAGATATGGGAAATAGGAATAACAGTTCTTTACTATTATATATATATAACCAGTCAAACAAACAGCAATAACTCTGGCAGTAACAGCAAACAATCACAAACCCACTCCCAGCCTTCTCGGCTGTCAGGCCCTTTCCCCTCGGGTGCAGTTCCGCTCGCAGCCGGCAGGGGCGCTGGCGGCTCCCGGTGAGCAGGGCAGGTGCGATGGTTCCCCCGCGGCTGCAGGGGGTGCTCCGGAGCGAGCTCGGGGAGCACGCGGCACTGGCGGCCTGGGATCCCAGGACAGGATGGAGCAAAAAAGCTTCACAAACCCCTGGGCAGCCAGACCCTTGGGAATGGCAGGCTGGAACGGCAGGGATGAGCACAAATCCCTGGTAGCAGATGAACTGTATCCAAACAGGGAACCCCCCAGAGGTCTGGGCAGGCGGGGTGAGCAGGGCTACAACATAGTGAAGGCTCAAAGCAATGGCAGGGGCAGGGTGGCCACAGCCCGGCTCCTAGCGGGGCAGGGAAGGCGGGCTTTGGGATCCCAGGGCTTCTCCAGCAGAAGGAAAAAAAGCAGCCAAAGAAAACAGCCTCCCTCTCTGTCCAAATGCTGAGACCGACTACCCCCACACACTCAGGTGAAAATGAAAGAGTAGCCAGATGCGCCCCACCCCGTAGCCAGCTCTTTTGTTTTTCTTAAGTACCCAGCCATTTGTCCCTCTAGCAACATGTATGTGCAAAATTCCTTTAACAGAAGAAAAACCAGGAGAGCTCCTAAAACCCCAACAGGCCACTTGGGGAAGGTACTCTCCTGCAGTATGTTAATGACCTACTGATAGCAACAAGGACCCATGAAGACTGCAAGAACTGGACTGTAAGTCTTTTAAATTTTCTGGGACTAAGTGGATCTAGAGTCTCTCCTGAAAAGGCTCAGCTAGTCCTCCAGAAAGTTACGTATCTGGGGTACGAACTGGCAGGAGGGGAGAGAGCACTGCGCAGATGTCACTAAACCTTTTCTGTTGTTTTCACGTGAGAGACAAGGACTGGCACTGGGACTTTTGGCACAGAAGCTGGGACTGTACAGAAGGCCAGTGGCTTATTTCTCTGAGCAGCTGGACATGGTCAGCCAAGGATGGCCCCCTGCCTGTGTGCAGTGGCAGCTGTGGTCCTGAACATAGAGTGTTATAAATGAAATTGGTAATTCGTGCTTGTGTATATAAATGTATATATTAATTGTACAAATAAAAATGCCTAAGCCCAAACCCCGGGCCTGGGACGGAGAAAATTTCACAAGCCTTGGCAGCAGCAGAGAAAACAATTCCGCCAGGAACTAATCAGCATACGAAAAAGTCTATCTCCAGGTGGAGGTAGACCTTATCTGGAGCCATTAACACCACACCTGGGCCATAATCTAGACGATGATGAAACTGATTAACATCTCAGTGTCGTTAAAGGAGTATCCCATTCCGGGAACTAAGAATAACTGTTCCAGGAATCGGAGATGGACCATTCATCATCCAAGATGGACAACTCATCAGACCCAGAAAATGCATTGTGCAGTCCAACTTTAGGACAAGAGAACATCATGAATATGCTAAATTGCGAGAAGAATAGAATTAATTCAGACTCTACCCAAGAACTGTATAAGAAGGAAACAGCTGAAGCGACATTCATGAACTTGGGGATGTGACGCGATAGAGGTCAGATGTGTGTTCACCCAGCACCGACCCCGGGCTCAGGGCTGACCTTTTTCCAATCGTGGCTTTCTGTGTAACCGATCTTTCGGCCGTGGAATAAAATCTATTTCTTTATTAAATTTAATTTGGCTGAATTTCTTTACTTCAAATGGTGACCCCGATATGATCCGATTTGCGGTATCGCAGACCCTCTCTCTGTTCAGGAGGCGCCCCGCTGATTCTAGCGGCCTGGTAGGATAGGTGGGTTCTGCGAACCAATCGGACCACTGAACTAAATTCAGACCAGTGCCACGATCGAAAAAGGCGGGATAAAAGGAGCTCTCGGGGAACTCAAGGGGGGATCCAGGGTAGGATCTCCAGAGCCGCAGCATAAGGTGTTTCACTCAGAAAACTCTACGTGCATGAAGAACCCACACAGGAAAAGGAACCGTAAGTATTGCGTGGTTGAGTGAAGGGTGATCAAGCGTGTATGAGACGTGATATTATCACAAAGTGAGTGGGGACCCCAAGATTGCAGGTCCTCTCTCCCGCAAGGGAAGAGGTCGGTCGCGGGGGAAGCGAATGAAACGGGATAGAACCCCATTCCACACATCTAACCCGAATAACTTGGGACATTTGGGGGATTGATCACAGGAAGGCCAGAAGGGAAGGGGACGTTCCCTACGAGTTCGGGGGATTGGTAATCCTTCTGGTCTCGGACTAGGTAGTCCAGGTAAGGAAAGTAAGTACCAATTAAAAAAATAGGTACTGATTGAAGTCGAGAGCTGTTACCAGCGGAAAACCCCCAGAGCGGTTCACTGCAGGGCCAGTAAACTAGTAAGGAACAAAAAAGTAGGTACCGATTACAGTTTAAGAAAAGGAACGCTAGCGAAAAAATTCTTTTAGGAAAAATGGGGCAAAAGAAAAGCAAAGCCCAGAGAAATCTTGAGAAAAATCAGCAGAAAGAAAAGAACCAGGTATACCTGAAATTCCCAGAGACAGTCCCTTAGGATGGATGTTAGAGCATTAGCGGGACTGTCCTGAGAGAAGAAGTAAATGTAAAGAAAGGATGATATATTATTGTGTAGAAGTGTGGGGAGGTAAAGAGATCAGAGAACATCTTATTTGGCCCATGTTCGGCACCTTTGAGAAATGGACGTGCCAGGCCTTAAGCAAATATGTGAACACCAAAAATACTCATAGCGAGGAAGAAAAAGATTATGCTAAAATATGGGAGTTTGCTAAAACGGAGTTACTCCCAATAAAAACTTGTTTGGGTCCCGAAACCCAGAATGGAGAGTGGGATCCCTTAGATAACCTACCACCCCCATATTTGAACCCTCCACACCAACCTGTGCAAATTCAGGGACCCCAAAGGGAAGGTGCAGTCACGGCGCCGGGACAGGTTCTGGTACCGCAAATCTATCCCCCGCTTCCACCCCCACCGCCAGCGGAGGGAAGATCTAGCTTCTCCCATTAAGGGAACCCACTCCCCCCCTGCCAGCAGAACACGACTTCAGACAAAGAAAGCCAGTGGAGATTATAGTGAAGGGGAAGAAGAGAAGCCTAAATTATTTCCCCTAAGAGAAGTACCAACAGCGCCAGGGGTTATAGGATTTGTAAACGTACCTATCAACACAGGGGATGTAAAGGCATTTAAGAAAGCAATGGGAAAGCTAATGGATGATCCCTTAGGGGTGGCAGATAGGTTGGAGGAATTTTTAGGAACTAGTATTTATCCATATGAAGACATATGTGCGATATTAAGATCATTGTTTGACCCTGAAGAACAGGAAATGATAAGACAAGCTGGGGTATGAGACTGGGAGCACAGAAATCCACAGGGAATGCCAGGGACTCTGAAGTGGCCAATTCAGAGTCCCAGGTGGAATGCACAAACAGAGGAAGGGAGATGGAACATGGTTGACCTAAGAAATATCGTAATACAAGGAGTGCGGGAGGCGGTACCCAGAGGACAGAACATGAGCAAAATGTTCAGGGAATGCCAGGGAAAAGATGAAACGCCTACTGAATGGCTAGAGAGATTAAGGCAAAATTTACAAATGTATTCTGGGACAGACCCAAATTCTCCAATCAGGGAAGTCCTGTTAAAAATGCAGTTCGCAGTGAAATCATGGGAAGACATCAGGAGAAAACCTGAGAAAATAGATAACTGGCAAGAGAAAAGTTTACAGGAGTTACTCCACGAAGCTCAGTGGACGTATATGAAGAGGGATGAAGAAAAGCAGAAAGCACAGGCAGGCTATTGGTAGCCGCAGTAAGGGAAGCCCAGAAACAAGAACATACCCCAGACCCTGCAAGCTCAACACGGAACACTGAGTAACAGAGGAGGCAGTTTCCCATCCAGAGACAAAATTCAGAGAACCGGAGAAATACATCGGGGTGTTTTTACTGCGGAAAGAAGGGGCATTTTAAGAAAGATTGTAGAAAAAGAATGAAAGATGAGAGGATCTTTCAGGAAGACTAGAGGTGTCAGGGGCTTTTTAACCTGGGGTCCAGAACATCCCGAGAGCCCTTGATAAAATTGAAAATAGGACCCCAGAGACAAGAGCTGATGTTCCTAGTAGATTCAGGAGCTGAACAAGGTACAGTTCAGCGGTTACCATTGGGACGTGTTAAGAGCAGAGAAACCATAATAGTAATCGGGGCTAAAGGAGAGCCCTTTAAAGTTCCAGTTATTAAAGATGTAGAAATAGAATCAGACACCAGGGTATGCCTGGGAAATATTTTATTAGTAGAGGAAGCAGATTATAATTTGTTAGGGAGAGATCTGATGGTGGCATTGGAAGTGAGTCTAATTGTTCAAGAGTCTTGGCTTGTAGTGAGTTTGTATAAACTGACATCAGAGGATGAGAACAAAATAAATCCTAGAGTCTGGTACGCAGGAGGGGAAACTGGAAAATTAGAAATGATGCCCATTCGTGTTGAAATTGAGAGACCAGAAGATCCCATTAGGGTCAAGCAGTATCCTATCCCGATGGAGGGAAGAAAAGGGTTAAAACCAGTAATAGATGAGCTAATAAAAAGGGGTGCTCTAGAGCCTTGTATGTCCAGGCACAACACGCCTATCCTAGCAATACGAAAATCAGACGGAAGTTATAGATTAGTACAAGACTTAAGAGCAGTAAATGCAAGAACCAAAACCTTCTTCCCCATGGTCCCCAATCTGTACACTTTACTAAATAATATCTCCCCTAAGGATACCTGGTACAGTGTGATTGACTTGAAAGATGCGTTCTGGACTTGCCCCCAAGCCGAAGAAAGTGGGGATTATTTTGCTTTCCAGTGGGAAGACCCAGAGACTAATCAAAAACAGCAACTGAGATGGACTTCTTTGTCTCAAGGGTTTGTGGACTCACCAAATCTTTTTGGCCAGGCTCTTGAACAACTACTTAGCCAATTTGAACCTGTAAAAGGAACTAAATTGCTACAATATGTAGATGATTTATTAGTGGCAGGACCAATAGAGCTCGATGTAAAGGAAACTATGATAAGATTATTAAATTTTTTGGGAGACAAGGGACTAAAACTCTCAAAAACAAAACTCCAATTTACTGAACCCGAGGTAAAATACGTGGGACATTGGCTGACTAAAGGAAAGAAGAAATTAGACCCCGAGAGGGTAGCAGGAATTGTAGCGTTATGTAGGTACAAAAATGCTGTTAGTGAGGATCTTCTTGTTATTTTTCTAAGTCCGTGAGAGACTTTTCTCTCTCACAGAAGAGGTAGCAGGGAATGTAAACAACCAAGCCACCTGCAACCTTGGAAAGTCTTGTTTATGGTATAGTAGAAAATATTTTGATAATGGATGTTTTAGGATTTTGGCCAATCACCCCCAAGGGGTGGCTGGTCCTTTGTCCAATTAGACTATGAAGAAAAAAGTCTATAAAAGAGTTTGTAAAATAATTAAATAAATCAATCTTGCTGCACAATTCCTGCCTGCTGGATCTTCTCCTCCTCCTCCTCCCTATAGCTGCGGGACACGGTGATATACTGTAGGAACCAGGCCTGCAGTAATAGCGTTACCCTCCCCTTGTACAAAAAGAGAAATCAGACGGGTGCTAGGACTCGTGGGATACTGTAGACAATGGATTGAGAGCTACAGCGAAAAAGTAAAATTTCTGTATGAGAAACTGACTACTGATAGGATAAAATGGACAGAACAGGATGAAGAGGGATTTAAAGAATTGAAAGAAGCCCTCATGACAGCCCCTGTTTTGAGCCTCCCAGATGTGAAAAAGCAATTCCAACTATTTGTAGATGTTAGCAATCATACTGCCCACAGAGTTTTAACCCAGGACTGGGCAGGAATTAGAAAACCAGTAGGATGCGTGTCGAAGCTCCTAGACCCCGTGAGTCAGGGATGGCCTACCTGTTTACAAGCGATAGTGGCAGTGGCGTTCCTAGTGGAAGAGGCGAAAAAAGTGACTTTCGGAGCACCTTTAATAGTATATACTCTCCACAGTGTTAGGAGTTTGCTGCATCAAAAAGCAGATAAATGGCTCACTGATGCCAGGCTCCTGAAATATGAGGCTATGCTGGTCCACTCCCATGAGTTAGAACTTCAAACAACTACAGCACAGAACCCTACACAGTTTCCGTAGGGGGAAGCCCTGGAGATGCCTACCCATAATTGCGCTGAGATAGTAGAATTACAAAGATAAGGCCGGATCTGGAAGAAAAATAATTAGAGGAAGGTGAAAAATGGTTTGTGGATGGTTCTGCGAAAGTGGTAGAAGGAAAGAGGAAGTCAGGATATGCGGTAGTAGATGCCTAAACAGGGAAAGTAGTAGAGTCAGGACCTCTGAGTGCTAGTTGGTCGGCTCAGGCATGTGAATTATATGCCCTGTTGAGGGCATTGAAAAGATTGAAAGGGAAAAGAGGAGCAATTTTTACTGATTCTAAGTATGCTTTTGGTGTGGTACACACTTTTGGAAACATTTGGGAAGAAAGAGGGTTGATTAACACCCGAGGACGAGGGTTGATCCATGGAGAAATAATAAAACAGATCCTAGATGCTATTAGGGAGCCAGAGGCAATCTCAATAGTACATGTAAAGGGGCATCAAACGGGAATGCAGTTTCAGACCCGAAGAAATAACTTAGCCAATAGAGAGGCAAAAATCGCAGCTTTGTTACAGGTAAGTATCCCAGAGATTGAGGAAAGGGAGGCTAGGGAATACCCCCCATGCCCTTCCAAAAAGGAAACTGAGGAATATCTAAAAATGGGAGGAAAGCTAGAAAGAGGTAAGTGGAAATTACCTGACGGGAGAGAATTACTGCCTAAAGATTACAGTAAGAAAATTTTAAGGAGATTACACCAGCAGACTCACTGGGGGGCATGAGCCTTAGCAGAACAATTTTTAAGGTTTTTCGGATGTAAAGGAATTTATGAGTTAGCCAAGCCGGAGGTACAAGGATGCATGACATGCCAAAAAGTAAACAGGGCTAGATCTCAATGAGCAGTGTTGGGAAGTAGCCCTGCAGCCCACCGGCCTTTTGAGAGAGTTCAAGTAGATTTTACAGAGTTGTCTAAAGTGGGGAGGTATAAAAATCTGTTAGTATTAGTAGATAAATTAACACATTGGGTAGAGGCTTTTCCAACCTCTAGAACTACAGCCCAAACCGTATCAAAAATATTATTAGAAGAAATTATACCCCAATATGGCGTAATAGATTATAGAGACTCAGATCAGGGGACACACTTTACCTCAAAAATTATTAAGCAATTGGCCGAAGCTCTGGGAATTTGATGGGAGTATCACACTCCTTGGTACCCCCAGCGTTCGGGTCAAGTTGAAAGAATGAATCAGACACTAAAAGCTCAATTATCTAAATTAATGCTGGAAACAAAAATGTCATGGGTAAAACGTCTCCCCTTAGCCTTATTAAATATCCAAACTATGCCGCATTCAGAGACAGGGCTGTCACCTTTCGAAATGTTATACAGGATGCCATACGAGCATGGGATGCCAGTAGGACACGCCAGGATAGAGAATAGACAAATACAACCATACCTAATAGAAATTAACGGAAATCTACAGAGATTGAGAAGGCATGGACTGATGCAGCAATTCAGACAGCAGAGAGAGGTTGGACGCACGCTTCTCGAGTGAAGAAAATAGAACTTCAAGAAGAGACACCTGAGTGGAGGATCACTTCTTCCCCAGGGGACTTAAAGATAAAACTGCGCCGGCCCAGCAAATGACTGGGAGGGACCAGGTAAGTTGTATCATAATTGGTTGTACATGTTACCCGTTTGTCTCTTCTGAGTGTGAATATTGTCACACGAGGTTTGGGTTACTCATTGCCAAAGGGGCTGTAGACCCAAGAGGCTTGTGTGCAAAGTGTTTAGAAGAAGAACAAGACTTGACTAGCTGTGTCTTACAGCTTGCTACAAATTTAGGTATAATAGAATTGGATTCTTTAGAGTGGTATCGCCTATACAAAAATGGAGTAAGGGGAAAATTGGACTCTTTAGCACAGATTCTGACTGTCGAGTGTTGCAGGTTAAATAAAGTGCCCTGTGGGACTGACACAGTTAAACTCTCTAGGTGGGGCGTGTACAAAAGGCAGTATGCAGCTCAATCTGGCCACAGGATCCCAGGACAATATTCCTGCTGCCGAGAAGATCATTTACCTTGCCGCTGGTAGCAACCCAGTGGGCGTAGGAACAGGCAGAGGGATGCATCTGTGGGGATTCCTCATGGTTCTGAGCCTAGCCATATGCCAGCCAGCTAACCTACAGCCGGATAGCTGGTCCTACACTGAGGGGGAAAACCTCACCAAGAGGTGTAAGCTGTGTCTGCCAAGCCTCTTAAAGGAACAGGGTACATATCAAGTCCCAGAGGTCTGTGAAATCAGAAAGAAAGGTGGGCCCTCTCATATAAACAGCACTCGATTCCAGATATGTAAAACAAATGGGGTAATTTTGTGCTACCCCCAAGTTGCAAGCTCTAAGCACGGGCAGTCAAGGGCACCTCCTATTAAAAGTAGACACCACCTTAATAGATATAAAAGAGAAGTCACACAAAAAACCTATTCCAACTTGCAACCAATGTAATCAGACTGGATTGGAGGAAAAATGAAATCCATTTTTGTGGCCTACTTTTCAGGTTAACAATCTGTGCTATGATACCTCTACATTAAGCATGTGTATTATGGGTGGAAAAACCTACTGGGTGGGGCAAAATTTAAAATATCAAAGTAAACTGACCCTGGGGAGTGAGTCTGTTATATTAGATCTGCTTGAAGAAAGTGACGACGGGGCATGTTTGAAATATGACAAAACCTTCTGTTTCTCAAGAAACAAAGAGGGAATGGACCCAGAAAATATAATATGGTCAGAACTTAAAAGAAAAGAATCTGAATGAGGAAAAAGAGGGTGGAACAAGAAAAATTGTTAACTCTTAGCGAACAGTATAATGAATTAGAGAAACAGTATAATGATTGGGGATTACCAGCCCCCAACTAAATTTGTTCATAGATTTAATGCAGGAAATTGCCACCAAGCTAGGATTATCTAATTGTTGGATCTGTGGGGGACTAAAATCTGCTGGAAAATGGCCTTGGAAGGGTGAAGGCTTAGCTCCAGAACAGCTCTTAAGATAAGACGAGGGCCAGATCTCAAGGACCATACAAAGACCTGACGGGTCGGTCCTAGATCAACGAGTGATAGCGTCCATTTGTATTAGCAAGGAAAGAAATGAATATACTGAGGTCGTGGGATATACTCCATGTATATCCACCCTCACCGTAAATTCAAATAATAAAAGCAAAATCTGGCAACCGGAACCCCCGCAGGCTATTGGAGTCAGAAAAAGGGAAAAGAATGTGAATGGAATGACCAAATCAGTCTATGTTGGCACAAAAGCCCTGGAGCTAACCCTTATCAATCCCTAGAAAATTTTAAAGATTACTGGCAGGAACCAGAGAATACAGAAGCAAAATGGAAAGCCCCCAGTGGTATATATTGGATTTGTGGGAAAAAGGCATATAGTGAGCTGCCTAGGAAATGGAAAGGCTCATGCACACTAGGAATGATTCGACCTTCCTTCTTCACGCTTCCCAGATCTGAGAGCCATCTCTTAGGAGCTCCCTTATACGAGGCCCTGAACAGAAAGAAAAGAGAAATAAAGAAAGAAATACCGATAGCTGATGGGAGTCAGAAATTGGGTGAAGAAGAATGGCCTGCAGAAAGAATAATAGAGTATTATGGTCCTGCAACTTGGGCCCAAGACAGGAGTTGGGGATACAGAACCCCAGTTTATTTGCCCAATCGTCTTATAAGGCTCCAAGCTGTTGTGGAGATAGTATCCAATCATACCTCAGACGCTCTAGAACTGCTGGCAAAACAACATTCCCAGATGCGAGCCTTTGTATATTAGAACCGAATCGTGTTAGACTATTTACTGGCCGATGAAGGGGAAGTCTGTGGAAAATTTAATGAATCTGAGTGTTGTGTGGAAATTAATGACTATGGTAAAACTATAAGGGGGCTACCTGCTGAAATAAAAAAGGTAGCACGTGTCCCAGTTCAAAAATCGAATTCGATTTTACAAGCATCATGGTGGGATCGACTATTCGAGGGTGCATGGTGGAGGAAGGTAGTATTTTTCATCTTACGTTCAGTGGCTGGGATAATGTTCATACCTTGCCTAATACCATGTTTTATAAGACTAATCCATTCAGTGGTACAAGGCATGCAGTTAGCGGCAATGCCCATAAATCTAGAACTAGCTGCGGGAAATTTAGGTAAAACTTCTAGGATCTCCAAAATTATGAAACTAGAAGAAAAATCAGAGAACAGCAGGGCAGCCAAGGCCCTATTAGAATTCGAAAAACAAATAAAAGTAAACGAGGTAAATTTATAAAAAAGGATTGAAAAACCAAGGGCAAAAAGATTTGTTAGCTGTTTATGTTCCAAGACCTAATGCCCGTGTAATAAAGTTAACTAGACTTAAAAAGGAAGCACGAATTAATGTGTTCATATAAAAGGGGAGGGAATTGTTATAAATGAAATTGGTAATTCGTGCTTGTGTATATAAATGTATATACTAATTGTACAAATAAAAACACCTAACCCCAGACCGGGACGGAGAAAATTTCGCAAGCCGAAAACAATTCCGCCAGGAACTAATCAGCATATGAAAAAGTCTATCTCCAGGTGGAGATAGACCTTATCTGGAGCCATTAACACCACACCTGGGCCATAATCTGGACGATGATGAAACTGATTAACATCTCAGTGTCGTTAAAGGAGTATCCCATTCCGGGAACTAAGAATAACTGTTCCAGGAATCGGAGATGGACCGACCATTTATCATCCAAGATGGACAACTCATCAGACCCAGAAAATGCTTTGTGCAGTCCAACTTTAGGACAAGAGAACATCATGAATATGCTAAATTGCGAGAAGAATAGAATTAATTCAGACTCTGCCCAAGAACTGTATAAGAAGGAAACAGCTGAAGCGACATTTGTGAACTTGGGGATGTGACGCGATAGAGGTCAGATGTGTGTTCACCCAGCACCGACTCCGGGCTCGGGGCTGACCTTTTTCCAATCGTGGCTTTCTGTGTAACCGATCTTTCGGCCGTGGAATAAAATCTATTTCTTTATTAAATTTAATTTGGCTGAATTTCTTCACTTCATAGAGGAAGCTTGCAAGTTCACACAGGGCCAGCAGAGAACTGTTTTTGTCTCTCACACAGTGTCAGCAGTGCTCACACAGAAAGGAAATCACTGGTTAACCCCATCTCACTTTCTCAAATACCAGGCTGTCCTAGCAGAATCTGAGGATGTGAGTATCCAAGTAACTAACATCTTCAATCCAGCAGCTTACCTCCAGGGCAAGGCTGCTGAGGAGCCTGTACAGCATGACTGCATTGAAACCATGGAGGCAGTTTACTCCAGCTGCCTGGACGTAAAGGACTCCCCACTAGAAAATGCAGAAAACTGGTTCACTGATGAAAGCATCTATGTCAAGAATGGTAAGCGGCTCGCTGGGTATGCAGTTACAACCACAGATGCCATCATCGAAGCAAATCCATTACCTGTGGGGACATCAGCCCAAAAGGCTGAGGTAATAGCCCTAACTCAAGCCTTGGTATTAGTGAAGGAAAACCTATCAACATTTGGACTGATTTCAAGGTATGCTTTTAGGGTGGCACACTCACAGGGCTATTTGGAAAAAAGAGGTTTATTGACCTCACAGAAGAGAGAAATCAAGCACGCTGAAATTGTACAGTTACTGGAAGCAGTGTTAAAACCTTCAAAAGTGGCTATAATGCATTGTAAGGGACACTCCCAGGGTAACACTAACCCTGAACTGGGAAATGCTATGGCAGACAAAACAGCAAAGGCAGTGGCCAGTGGGGTTCAAATCCAAGCCCTAGCTCTAATCCCTTCTAACATCCTTATGGGTGAAAATCCCTGACCATACAACACTGATGATTTAAATTGGATACAATAGGAACAGATGGGTGGGCTAGAATAAAAAATCTCATGGTCATACTCAGAAAATTGTTAAAATTATTTATCCAGAGGGGACATTGTAAGACACATTGGGGAGTTAATGCTCTGCATTACCATTTAAAGGACAAAGTGATAGCACTGAAACTAAAGGAAACAATTGAGGACATAACTTCCACTTGTGAAATCTGTCTTAAAAACAACCCTAATACCACTGTTAGGCTAAGCACAGGAACTATCCCTAAGGGAGTTTTACCAGAGGATGTGTGGCAAATTGATTTTTCTGAATTACCTAGGAAGGGGGGATACAAGTACCTTCTAGTCCTCACAGACACTTTCTCAGGTTGGCCAGAAACCTTCCCTTGTAAAACCTATAAGGCTAGAGAAGTTGTTAAAGCTTTAGTACAATAAATTATTCCATGATTTGGGGTACCCAGGGAAATAAATTCTGATAGGGGATCACACTTTGTAGCCCAGGTAGTGCAAGGAGTGAGTCATCTACTAAGTATACAGTGGCAACTACATACACCATATAGGCCACAATAAAGTAGACAAGTAAAAAGGATGAATTACTTAATAAAGCAACAATTAGCCAAAATTTGTCAAGAAACTAATTTCTATTGGTATCAGGCTCTGCCCATGGCTTTGCTAAGAATTAGGGTAAAACCGCGGCTCAAAGAAAAATTAAGCCCCTTTGAAATTCTGTATGGAAAGCCCTATGGAACAAACGGGATTCATAATGACAGTGTGGCTCTGGTAGGGCAAAGCTGCCTAATAGATTATGTAAAGCATTTAGGTCAAAAATGACAATCAATATGCACTACAGTTGTTAATTGTCAACCACTGCCACCTGATAAAGCCTTTCATAATGTGAAACCAGGGGACTGGGTTTATGTTAAGTCTCTTTCAGGGGATCCACTCCAGAAGAAATGGGAAGGACCTTATCAGACACTGCTGACCACTCATACAGCAATTAAAGCACAAGGAAAACCGACCTGGATCCATTGTACCAGGACCAAACCTGCACCAAAACCAGAGTGGGAGGCAAGAAGAACAGGACCTCTGTGCCTTCAACTATGAAAAATCAACACAACATGATCTGGACCATATTAGTGACACTGGTAACTTGGGCAGGTGCATGGGACCAAAATACATTCAATTGCTCAAAGGGGGTGTTGAGAATTTTAATCTGATTGCTGGATATGTTCTCAGCTGCCTGAGAATTTTGCTAGAGGCTTTCCTTTGGTTGGGGCAACATTCCCTAATACAACAGAAATCCATGCTGCACTTAGTACTGACAGGCTTTCACATTATGTCAACATATCCCTAGATCAACTTCAGTGGAAGTTGGAGTTTGAAGAGCCAATACTTGGGTCCTCACCAATATCCTGCGTGCAGCGGTGCTGGGAAGAATCTGTACCTAAAAACTCAGGAGGAATAAGACTCCAAATGCGGGAACTTAGCATTTATAGGCAGCTACCCCAACTGCTCAGAATTCTGGACATATGGGGGGGCCAACATGTGGAATAAGAATCAAACAAGACAAGGACCAAAGCCCAAGGATTGGCCAGTGCCCCCAGGGTGGGGTTGGTACTGGATATGTGGTCACAGCGCCTATAAAGTTTTACCCTTAGGATGGCAAGGCTGCTGTGCCATAGGACCAGTATTTCCCCACATTAAAGTTGTCTCTCAACTACAAGGCTTTTATACGGAGGACCAAAAGGACATCAAACCCCTTAATAGATAGGCCCACTGGATTTCACAGCTTTGCCAGATGGTTTATACCGGGACTCGGAGTAAGCGAACTAGAGAAAGCAATAGTGAACCTTTCTGCTACTGTAGAAACCATAACGAATGCCAGTGCAGATGCCATAAGAGCGCAGCAAATCGAGATTAAGAGCATCTCACAGTTAGCCATACACAATAGACTTGCATTCGATTTGCTGTATGCCAAAGAAAGAGGAGTATGTACAGTTATAAACAGAACCTGCTGCAGTTACGTTGATTTAAATAAACGAATAGAAACATTTGCAGACAACAGCAGTTCTGAAAAAAACGTAAACATTGCATCAGGTCGCCTTAGATTATACTTCTTGGGGGTTTAAAGAGGTGTGGGACAAACTTACAGCATTGTTACCCAACTTATCTTGGCTTAAACAATTGTTTGTAAGTTATTTGTATTATTGCATTGTTATTTACTGTTTGTATTAGTAATTATTGTTGTATGATGTTATGTACTTGGAATTGCCATGCTTAGGCTCAGTGGCAAAAGCACAAACTTAGAAGCAAGGTAGAAAACGGTACTTACTTTCAAGACATGCGAGATTTGTAAAGGACTATAAATGACCAAAGAAAAAGGAGGGATTGATAAGACTGATCAACAGTTAACTCATGAAAGCACAGTTAACTATTGGGAGACAACAAATGTTGATCACTGTCCTGGGTTGCAGTGTATTCTATCACCATCCTCATGAGGTGTTGAAATCAGGTGGGGCAGTGTTTCCTTGCCTCCTCCCCCCAGACTATCTTGCTGTTAATGGCCCATCATTGTCCTGCCCCATGACTCAGAGATAACTCCCTCTGGACTATCTTCTGTTAATGAGCCTAATCAACACTTGGCCTCATGACTCATTACCCCATTGTGAGATGCTCCACCCAGAGGGAGGAACCAAGCATCCCATCGTGGATATAAGCTGAGGCTGAACACCAGAGACAACGCCTTTCCACTGGATTTCCAGAGGACAGGAGCTACACAGCCACCACTGGACCTTCTGAGGAGGAGCAGACCCTTTTTTCTACAGGATCACCGCTTCAGAGGACTGCAGCCACCATTCTACCAGACTGCTACCACCACCCTGCCTAACAGGGACTCAGGTTGTATCTTGACTCTGTCAGTTTGAACCAGTGTTTTCTTTTAGTTTTTTTTCTTTCCTTTTCTTTAACTTCCCCATTAAATTGTTATTCTGACTTGGTGCCTCCCACTGGTTTGTTTTCAAACTAGTACAATCACAAAACCTAAGCAGCAGGATTCGCCTTAATCTTGTCAAGATAAGAGGAACAACAATTTACTTGAGACCAACACAGAAACCTCTGAATCACTCTACAAAGGACTGCCCATGCTCCAGAAAGGAGAAAAGTGCATTGTGATGAAGAGTACTGCTCTTCATCAGAACGACCCCTGAGGAAGAAGAGGAGCCTTCCTCAGTGCGACCAACAGGGTACACTGTGCATGCATGGCACTTATGCTAATGAGATAAATTACTTCTGAAAAGTAATTTGTATAACTTCTCCCATCCCAAGGAATCTCATGAATATTCATACATTTAACCCATAATACCAGACTGTATGGAGTGCTGGGTGTATGTTTTAGGAGAAGAGATCCCCCACACACCCAGAGTCGAATAGAGTCTCTGACACTGTCCCTGAAGCGTCTCTTCACCCGGTTTGGAGAAATTCAGTGGCCAACTGGCGTGGCCCATTCCAAGTGTCCCCGAGCACAGAAACAGCCGCCAGCACAGCTGAACACGGGGGGACCCCTCACCCTCGCCTCAAGCTCTCTGAAGCCCCGCGGATTTGCACTCCCCGGCTGCAGGAGGACCATGCGAGGCCACCACTGACCCTGCACAGAAGGGGCCGCAGCAGCAGCCAGGGCTCCACAGCGGGGGAAGCCCCGGGGGCTGCCCACAGATCCTCTGCTGAAATAGTCTGGCTGGGCACCTCCTCTGGCATCTCCAGGCACTGGGGGCCAATCCTCGCTGGCACCGGGCGACCTTCAGAGCTTTCTGTGCCTGCATTCGCCACAGCTGCTGCGCGAGACAGCGGGAGAATTCCACTCTGGCTCTCAGTTACACTCACACTCTGGGCTGGGCGGGATTCGATTGCTGGAAAATTTACCAAATTCAGAATTGTTTTAAAATTTTATCTCTCTACTCAGGCTTGAGTAGAGAGCCTCTGCCTTGGGGAAAGGAATTTTAAAGTGTTTGTTAAGGAATGTTACACCACTCAGCGGAGATGAGCCTAACATCTCAACAGACTGGGAATAGCCCAAAAGATACCCAAAAAGATAACGACCATCAACAAAACATCAAGGAACAGCTACCCCAGTGTAGTGGGTTGAACCTGAGTTGATGGACAGTCTTTTAGACTAATGACTCTTCTCACAATTTACATATTTAAACTGCATGGAAGGCAGGATTTCCCTTTTGTCCGAGCTCACCTGCTGGAAGGTGGGGGGGCTCCGAGCCTCCAGACCCCGCCGGGCCGGGGCCACAGCCCCTTCCCCCCTTTCCCAACACTGTGGCACGGACCCTGGGTCGCTGGGGGGGAACCTGTCCCAGAGCCGCAGGCAGCTAAAGCCAGCCATGGACTGCCACACAGCTAAACCCATCCGGCGCGGCTCCCTGGGACCGGCGGGTCCCTCTCCTCTCCACGCGGAGCCGGCGGAGCCAGCGGGAGCCGGCGGAGTCTCCTGTCTGCAGCCAGCACACTCCGCGCTGAACTGAAGAGGACACCACGCAGCCAGCAGCACAAAGGGAGCGAGGCTTTCTCCACCGTAAAGCCCGAACAAGAACACTCTTCAACGTGGCGGCTTCGGAGTCAGAGAGAAGAGAAAGCGAGTCCTGTGGGACGGAGCTGGAAATGGCGACGGGAGAAAAGAGGGCGGTGCCGCGATTCTCGCGTGGAGCTTAAAAACCTTCTTGCATGCTGTGGCAAGAAACTGTAATATCACAAACTGTTTGTCTCTTTAATCCATTTGAAGTACTTGGGGGGATGGAGAATCCACATGTGGCCTGTGAAGATTGTGAAGAGTGCCTATGCCAGGCTATATAGAAGCAGTGAGAGGCTTTTAGACACTTGTGGCGAAGAAAGCCTTTGTGCGCAGGCCAAAATAACTTATCCTTAAAAAGATTAATAACCCCATGTGATGGCCCATGTTTTGCAGTGTGAAGGAACTGTGAGATCTTTCATGGGAGAGATATTTTTCACCATAGCAGATTGATTGTTTCCGGGCGGGTCTGCTGTTGGTGGCAGTTTGGGAACCATGTGCAACTGAAGAAAACCCTTTTTCCTTAAGCATAAGAGAGAGACTTTTCAAGAACTGCAACACTAACATCCCATGTTCTGTTATCCTTTGTGCGAGTTGGGTAAAAGAAGTGCTGGAAAGGGGGGAGGGGGGGGATTTGCTTTAATTTCTTGTTATTTCTCTTTACTTTTAATTCTATTAGTAAGAAAACTCTTTCATTGTACTGCAACTGTTTAAGGTTTGTGCCTGCTTTGCTTTCTCCTAATTCTTATCTCACAGAAGGAAAATAAGTAAGTAATGAATATTTTGAACCAAAACCACTACACTTCATTGGTGTTTCCGCCCGGTTTCGAACTCAACCCGCTACACCCAGACACTGCTCCCGGCACAGCTGGAGACCCCTGCTCTGGAAAAGGCTGAGAAGGAAATCAAGGACTGTGCACCTAATTAACATCAGAGGCCAAGCAATCCGGGGCCAATAGGAAACCAAATACTAAGAACCGCCCAACTTGGAACCAATGGACATTAAACCTATGGATTTCTATGGGTTTTGACTGCATAAAGGTGAGGAAAAATCGAGTAAAACTCGTGTGCCATGGAATGATTTTCTCTGAACACCCGGGCTACGTGTGCATGAAATGATTTCTGTTGCACATCCTGGCCAGAATAAAGTAATGCCTTGATCCTTAACACTAAAAAGGTTGTTGGAGAGTTTTTCTTCTTCCACAGTTTCAGTGACAAGACTACACAATTAAAATGTTTCTTAATAGTAATCCTACTTTGATATTGTCAGTTGGGTTTGGGCCAGGAGTGTGAGTCAATTTTTAGTCCGAGGAGAAGTAGCAAAAGTCTTTATTAGTTTAGGGGTTTTTTGTGGATGTGTGTGCACAGCTGTTAGAGATGGCAGAATTTTGGAATGGGTTTTTCGATGTTCACCTTTAGGTTGCATTTTGCAAAACTGCAAGAGCTTTCAAGGTGACCCTTTAACTCATAAACAGTTCATAAAATACTATTAAAAAAAAAGGGGTGTGGAGGGGGGAGGGGAAAGGGGCACAAGCAGCTCATCGGATGGTTGCCCTGGAAGAGAACCTTCCTTCCAGGCAACCAGCAGAGGAGCTTTAGAAATGCAAATTAACTCTGCTGCGGGAAGTGTGCACAATGTCCCAGGCTCTCCTTGCCTGCCACAGGAATTGGGCTGATTCCCTCTGCCCCTCACCCCAAGCTCTGCCTCCCTGCACTGACGGAATTTGCATCGCTAAAGGCAGAGCCCACACTGAGCATCTCTGACTCTGCAACAGAAATCCCTGAAGCTGCAAAGGAAAACAGCAAACGGAGAATGTTGGGAGAACTTCACTCAAAAAAGCGGGGGGGAATCATCCCTCTCCCCACTCCAACATCTGCTGGCACTCTCTGTGTTATACAGGGTGGGTTTGACCACTGGGCTGGTTTTGCTGACAAAAGTTCAGTGAAATCACTTGGGAATCCAAGGATGTGATGATTTAATCAGAGAAAAGCGGTCAATTGATGCATCCCTGGAATTTTTGGCAGCGCCCAAAAATGGGGAAAAGATGAACGGCCACCAGAACAAATCCTACAACACCATGGAGCAGCCCCTGGGAACCCAAACAAATTCATACCAGGTGCCAGAGAACCCACTGATCATTTCAGTGCATCATTAGATTACAAGCTGTCCTCCAAATCATAACCAAGCACACAGCTCCAGCTCCTGACCTTCTCACCCACCAATCCACTCCCATAAGCAACGCCACATTTCACCCTGGGATGGCATCAGATTCTCTTTCAGCAGAAGGACCAGCAGGTTGTGGAAAATTAAATGACTCAAAGTGCTCTTGGCAAAGAGATGGCCAAGGAAAAGTGGTGAAACAGAGAACAAAGGAAATAAGAAAGCAGCTCATGTACCACTCCAAATGTGGAAAGGAGGGGAATGGGACACGTTTTTGTGGTTCCCTGGCAGACCATGGGTTAAACCAATGCTGTTTCTCCTCTCAGGTGCTGCAGCAACTCTCATCTTTTTACCGTGCACCGCACCTTGCTCAGTGCAGCTCATTCAGCAGGGGATCAAGGGCATGCAGGTGGCAGCCAGGCCTCCTGACCCAGAAACGGCTACAAAAGGACACAGAATGAGGTCACTGAGAATAATCCCAAAACCAAAGAAGGCCCACGAAGAACAGATTAAGGCAATTATAAAAATTGTAAAGAGAAGTGCTGAGAAAATAAGAAGAGGCGGATTAAAGGAAAAAATGAACGTGTCTTTACAAATAGATGGTGTGAATCCCATTGCAGATAGGGCCAGGGACTTGGAGATAAGGAAGTAACCAGAGAAACCACCAATTCCAAAAAATGTTACTAATTGACACGAACTGATGCTCAGAGCCAAGGTCCTGCGAAATTCCTGAACTTCCGGAAGAAGAACAAAGCCTTCACAGAGCCATGACTATCGGATGTTATACAAAGTGGGGGTGCACATTAAGGGGCACATGCAGCAGGCGGATCGGGAAGTCTGTACCTTCCAAGGACCTCAGCCACTGCGGAAAGGGACACGGAGATGCGGCCGGGCAAATCGGCATAAAAAGGAGGCTGCGTCCTCCAACACTTGGACAGACCCCACGGGAAATGCCCCGTGGCCTCTCCCTTTGTCCACGAATAAAGTTACTTTTACACGACTCCTCCGGCTCCTCTGGGGACACAAACCTCTGGCCACGGGAACTTTCCCGCACACTGCCGGCCACGGGGCAGCCACCTCTGTCCTACCCACAGCAGCCGGGACGAGCCAGCGCTGCTCCGGCACCGGCTCCTGCCGAGGCAGCAGCGGGAAGGAGACCGCGGGCAGCCGCTCCCGCAGCGCCCTCACGCCAGGGCGAACACGGCGCCCACACGGCACAACGAACCCGCCACAGCCCCCTGCCGCCCCCTCCGCCCGCAGCCAGCCCCGAGCCCCGCCAGAACCGAGCGCGGCTCCCACCTGCGCTGGGGCCGCCTCCGAGCTCCGCCGCCGCCTCACCGGGCTCCGGCCGCCGCCGCCGCCGCTCCCGGGCCCGCACAGACGCTCCGCCAATGGCGCCGCTGCTGCGCCACGGCCGCCCTGCCGGCGGCTCCGGGCCCGGGCTGCTCCCCGCTCCGACCAATCAGCGCGCCAGAACCACGACTGACGGCAGCACCGCCCAATCGGAGCGAGGGGCGGGCTCTGCACACGGCCCAGCCCCGCCCCGCGCTCCCAGCGCCCCCCGGGCTGCGTGAGGGGAAAGCCGCAGCTGAGGAGCAGCCCTGGAACGGGCCCGGCCCGAGCCGCCATTCAGCTGAGAAGAGAAACAAAGCTCTCCGCTGCTCCCGGCCCGACCTGCCCAGCCCTGCGTGTCGGGTGCCTCCGGCTCCTTGGGAAGCCCTGCAGCCTCACTACTCCCGCCCCTAATTCGGAGCATCAGTGCATGGCTTTGATTTCCCCGAGAAAGGGAAAACTGCCCCAAACCCCTTTGGTTGAGTGCATGAGGGGAGAGATTTGTGGCAGAAAACTCCAAAAACTCAGAGCAAGATAATGAGAAGTAAAAGAGGACCCTTCCAAACTTCTTCCTCCCACCCCTCCCTCCTTCCAGCTCCACCTCCCACCCCGGCAGTGCAGGACACAGGGAATTGGAGCCATGCTCAGTTCATCCCCGGTGCCTTCTCCCGCTGCTCAGGGATAGGAGTCGTTCCCCTGCTGCACTCTGGGCTCCCTCCCACCAGACAGTTCTCCAGGAACTTCTCCAGCCTGAGTTCGTCCCACGGGCAACCTGCGGAATGCAGGGGGGCCGATGCTCCCGGGGCGGGGGGGCTGCAGATACGAGAAGCCCTGGTCTGGGGTCCCTTGGGTGGCACCTGAACCCCAACAGAGCACCCAGCAAACCAAAAAACACGCTGCGACTCCCCTAAACCCCACAGCGCTCAACGACCCCCAAATCCCAAAGAAAATGTCCTCCCAAAAAGCTCCCAACTCATCACCCACCGGCGCACCCACACCGGGGAGAGGCCCTATGAGTGTCCCAAGTGCGGGAAGAGCTTCGTGCGCTGCTCCAGCTCCATCCCCCGTGGGAGGATCGGCGTTGGATGACCCCCATTGGGCAGAGCCCTGGTGACCCCTGTTCCGGGTGATCCCCGCTGGGTTGGAGAGATTTCTTTGCCTTCTCCTTGTGCTGCTGGGATTTGGTTGGTAATAAATTCCATCTCTGTGCCCAGGCTGGCTCTGTTGTGCCCGTGCCGGTGCTCGGGGCGGGATCTCTCCCCAGCTTTCTCTTGACTCCTGGGCCTTTCCTTGTATTTCCTGTCCCTGTGCAGTAGCAGAGGGCAGGGACAGAGCGGTTTTTGTGTCTCCCGGAATCCAGGCAGGGCCAGCCCAGTCCTGGGAGTACTGAGGGGCTTGTGGGGGTCCCCCGTTTTTAAGGGTCTGCTTTCACTTCTCATTATCCTGCTCTGAGTTTGTTAGCAAGAAATTCAATTCATATCTCCAATTTCAAGCCTGTTTTGCCTGTAACGGTGTCTGATGAGGGATCTCTCTTGATCCTCATCTCAGCTCATGAGCCTTTGGTTAAATTTTCTGTCCCCTCTTCAGCTGCGGAGGGCAGGGAGAGAGTGGCTGTGGTGGGTACCCGGCATCGGGCCAGTGTCACCCCACTCCAATGGGACATGTTCCTCTGTGGCCCTGGGCTATGGTGCCACTGTTGCTGTTGCTTTTGTCTTCCTTATGATTTTATCTTTTGCATGAAATGCTTGTGCAGTGTCCCCACTGTCCCTTGTGTCCCCTGGGCACCGACAGCCCCGGCCCTTGCCCTGCTCCCCCTCCCACGTTCCATCCCGGCTGGCGGAGCCTTGGAGCTGCCGTGGGGCCGTGGGGCTGCCCCGGGGGCTGCGCCCCGAGCCGGGGCCCCTTCCCAGTGCTCCCAGTCTGCCCATCCAGCCTGGAGCAGCCAGCGAGGGCTTCAGCTGGGGCGGCAGAGAGGCGCTGCTGGGGGGTCCCGGCTCCGCTTGGCTTGGGCTGTTCTTCCCAAGCTGGGGAAAAACGACTTTGGGAGTTTTCTGCCACAAATCTCTCCCCTCGTGCACTCAGCCAAAGGGGTTTGGGGCGGTTTTCCCCTTTTGGGGGAAATCAAAGCCATGCACTGATGCTCCGAATTAGGGGCGGCAGTAGCGAGGCTGCAGGGCTTCCCAAGGAGCCGGAGGCACCCGACACGCAGGGCTGGGCAGGTCGGGCCGGGAGCAGCGGAGAGCTTTGTTTCTCTTCTCAGCTGAATGGCGGCTCGGGCCGGGCCCGTTCCAGGGCTGTTCCTCAGCTGCGGCTTTCCCCTCACGCAGCCCGGGGGGCGCTGGGAGCGCGGGGCGGGGCTGGGCCGTGTGCAGAGCCCGCCCCTCGCTCCGATTGGGCGGTGCTGCCGTCAGTCGTGGTTCTGGCGCGCTGATTGGTCGGAGCGGGGAGCAGCCCGGGCCCGGAGCCGCCGGCAGGGCGGCCGTGGCGCAGCAGAGGCGCCATTGGCGGAGCGTCTGTGCGGGCCCGGGAGCGGCGGCGGCGGCGGCCGGAGCCCGGTGAGGCGGCGGCGGAGCTCGGAGGCGGCCCCAGCGCAGGTGGGAGCCGCGCTCGGTTCTGGCGGGGCTCGGGGCTGGCTGCGGGCGGAGGGGGCGGCAGGGGGCTGTGGCGGGTTCGTTGTGCCGTGTGGGCGCCGTGTTCGCCCTGGCGTGAGGGCGCTGCGGGAGCGGCTGCCCGCGGTCTCCTTCCCGCTGCTGCCTCGGCAGGAGCCGGTGCCGGAGCAGCGCTGGCTCGTCCCGGCTGCTGTGGGTAGGACAGAGGTGGCTGCCCCGTGGCCGGCAGTGTGCGGGAAAGTTCCCGTGGCCAGAGGTTTGTGTCCCCAGAGGAGCCGGAGGAGTCGTGTAAAAGTAACTTTATTCGTGGACAAAGGGAGAGGCCACGGGGCATTTCCCGTGGGGTCTGTCCAAGTGTTGGAGGACGCAGCCTCCTTTTTATGCCGATTTGCCCGGCCGCATCTCCGTGTCCCTTTCCGCAGTGGCTGAGGTCCTTGGAAGGTACAGACTTCCCGATCCGCCTGCTGCATGTGCCCCTTAATGTGCACCCCCACTTTGTATAACATCCGATAGTCATGGCTCTGTGAAGGCTTTGTCCTTCTTCCGGAACTTCAGGAATTTCGCAGGACCTTGGCTCTGAGCATCAGTTCGTGTCAATTAGTAACATTTTTTGGAATTGGTGGTTTCTCTGGTTACTTCCTTATCTCCAAGTCCCTGGCCCTATCTGCAATGGGATTCACACCATCTATTTGTAAAGACACGTTCATTTTTTCCTTTAATCCGCCTCTTCTTATTTTCTCAGCACTTCTCTTTACAATTTTTATAATTGCCTTAATCTGTTCTTCGTGGGCCTTCTTTGGTTTTGGGATTATTCTCAGTGACCTCATTCTGTGTCCTTTTGTAGCCGTTTCTGGGTCAGGAGGCCTGGCTGCCACCTGCATGCCCTTGATCCCCTGCTGAATGAGCTGCACTGAGCAAGGTGCGGTGCACGGTAAAAAGATGAGAGTTGCTGCAGCACCTGAGAGGAGAAACAGCATTGGTTTAACCCATGGTCTGCCAGGGAACCACAAAAACGTGTCCCATTCCCCTCCTTTCCACATTTGGAGTGGTACATGAGCTGCTTTCTTATTTCCTTGTTCTCTGTTTCACCACTTTTCCTTGGCCATCTCTTTGCCAAGAGCACTTTGAGTCATTTAATTTTCCACAACCTGCTGGTCCTTCTGCTGAAAGAGAATCTGATGCCATCCCAGGGTGAAATGTGGCGTTGCTTATGGGAGTGGATTGGTGGGTGAGAAGGTCAGGAGCTGGAGCTGTGTGCTTGGTTATGATTTGGAGGACAGCTTGTAATCTAATGATGCACTGAAATGATCAGTGGGTTCTCTGGCACCTGGTATGAATTTGTTTGGGTTCCCAGGGGCTGCTCCATGGTGTTGTAGGATTTGTTCTGGTGGCCGTTCATCTTTTCCCCATTTTTGGGCGCTGCCAAAAATTCCAGGGATGCATCAATTGACCGCTTTTCTCTGATTAAATCATCACATCCTTGGATTCCCAAGTGATTTCACTGAACTTTTGTCAGCAAAACCAGCCCAGTGGTCAAACCCACCCTGTATAACACAGAGAGTGCCAGCAGATGTTGGAGTGGGGAGAGGGATGATTCCCCCCCGCTTTTTTGAGTGAAGTTCTCCCAACATTCTCCGTTTGCTGTTTTCCTTTGCAGCTTCAGGGATTTCTGTTGCAGAGTCAGAGATGCTCAGTGTGGGCTCTGCCTTTAGCGATGCAAATTCCGTCAGTGCAGGGAGGCAGAGCTTGGGGTGAGGGGCAGAGGGAATCAGCCCAATTCCTGTGGCAGGCAAGGAGAGCCTGGGACATTGTGCACACTTCCCGCAGCAGAGATAATTTGAATTTCTAAAGCTCCTCTGCTGGCTGCCTGGAAGGAAGGTTCTCTTCCAGGGCAACCATCCGATGAGCTGCTTGTGCCCCTTTCCCCTCCCCCCTCCACACCCCTTTTTTTTTAATAGTATTTTATGAACTGTTTATGAGTTAAAGGGTCACCTTGAAAGCTCTTGCAGTTTTGCAAAATGCAACCTAAAGGTGAACATCGAAAAACCCATTCCAAAATTCTGCCATCTCTAACAGCTGTGCACACACATCCACAAAAAACCCCTAAACTAATAAAGACTTTTGCTACTTCTCCTCGGACTAAAAATTGACTCACACTCCTGGCCCAAACCCAACTGACAATATCAAAGTAGGATTACTATTAAGAAACATTTTAATTGTGTAGTCTTGTCACTGAAACTGTGGAAGAAGAAAAACTCTCCAACAACCTTTTTAGTGTTAAGGATCAAGGCATTACTTTATTCTGGCCAGGATGTGCAACAGAAATCATTTCATGCACACGTAGCCCGGGTGTTCAGAGAAAATCATTCCATGGCACACGAGTTTTACTCGATTTTTCCTCACCTTTATGCAGTCAAAACCCATAGAAATCCATAGGTTTAATGTCCATTGGTTCCAAGTTGGGCGGTTCTTAGTATTTGGTTTCCTATTGGCCCCGGATTGCTTGGCCTCTGATGTTAATTAGGTGCACAGTCCTTGATTTCCTTCTCAGCCTTTTCCAGAGCAGGGGTCTCCAGCTGTGCCGGGAGCAGTGTCTGGGTGTAGCGGGTTGAGTTCGAAACCGGGCGGAAACACCAATGAAGTGTAGTGGTTTTGGTTCAAAATATTCATTACTTACTTATTTTCCTTCTGTGAGATAAGAATTAGGAGAAAGCAAAGCAGGCACAAACCTTAAACAGTTGCAGTACAATGAAAGAGTTTTCTTACTAACAGAATTAAAAGTAAAGAGAAATAACAAGAAATTAAAGCAAATCCCCCCCCTCCCCCCTTTCCAGCACTTCTTTTACCCAACTCGCACAAAGGATAACAGAACATGGGATGTTAGTGTTGCAGTTCTTGAAAAGTCTCTCTCTTATGCTTAAGGAAAAAGGGTTTTCTTCAGTTGCACATGGTTCCCAAACTGCCACCAACAGCAGACCCGCCCGGAAACAATCAATCTGCTATGGTGAAAAATATCTCTCCCATGAAAGATCTCACAGTTCCTTCACACTGCAAAACATGGGCCATCACATGGGGTTATTAATCTTTTTAAGGATAAGTTATTTTGGCCTGCGCACAAAGGCTTTCTTCGCCACAAGTGTCTAAAAGCCTCTCACTGCTTCTATATAGCCTGGCATAGGCACTCTTCACAATCTTCACAGGCCACATGTGGATTCTCCATCCCCCCAAGTACTTCAAATGGATTAAAGAGACAAACAGTTTGTGATATTACAGTTTCTTGCCACAGCATGCAAGAAGGTTTTTAAGCTCCACGCGAGAATCGCAGCACCGCCCTCTTTTCTCCCGTCGCCATTTCCAGCTCCGTCCCACAGGACTCGCTTTCTCTTCTCTCTGACTCCGAAGCCGCCACGTTGAAGAGTGTTCTTGTTCGGGCTTTACGGTGGAGAAAGCCTCGCTCCCTTTGTGCTGCTGGCTGCGTGGTGTCCTCTTCAGTTCAGCGCGGAGTGTGCTGGCTGCAGACAGGAGACTCCGCCGGCTCCCGCTGGCTCCGCCGGCTCCGCGTGGAGAGGAGAGGGACCCGCCGGTCCCAGGGAGCCGCGCCGGATGGGTTTAGCTGTGTGGCAGTCCATGGCTGGCTTTAGCTGCCTGCGGCTCTGGGACAGGTTCCCCCCCAGCGACCCAGGGTCCGTGCCACAGTGTTGGGAAAGGGGGGAAGGGGCTGTGGCCCCGGCCCGGCGGGGTCTGGAGGCTCGGAGCCCCCCCACCTTCCAGCAGGTGAGCTCGGACAAAAGGGAAATCCTGCCTTCCATGCAGTTTAAATATGTAAATTGTGAGAAGAGTCATTAGTCTAAAAGACTGTCCATCAACTCAGGTTCAACCCACTACACTGGGGTAGCTGTTCCTTGATGTTTTGTTGATGGTTGTTGATGTTTTGTTGATGGTCGTTATCTTTTTGGGTATCTTTTGGGCTATTCCCAGTCTGTTGAGATGTTAGGCTCATCTCCGCTGAGTGGTGTAACATTCCTTAACAAACACTTTAAAATTCCTTTCCCCAAGGCAGAGGCTCTCTACTCAAGCCTGAGTAGAGAGATAAAATTTTAAAACAATTCTGAATTTGGTAAATTTTCCAGCAATCGAATCCCGCCCAGCCCAGAGTGTGAGTGTAACTGAGAGCCAGAGTGGAATTCTCCCGCTGTCTCGCGCAGCAGCTGTGGCGAATGCAGGCACAGAAAGCTCTGAAGGTCGCCCGGTGCCAGCGAGGATTGGCCCCCAGTGCCTGGAGATGCCAGAGGAGGTGCCCAGCCAGACTATTTCAGCAGAGGATCTGTGGGCAGCCCCCGGGGCTTCCCCCCCTGTGGAGTTTTCACAAGAGACAGGATTCTGGCCACAGACTGCTTGAAACAGACATCCCTGATCTCCACCCCCCACTAGGTCGAGAACGAGCAGGGTGAGGAATTGCAAAACTCAATTCCAGGGGAGGTAATTGAATATCTGCCCTGGGTCTGGCTCTTACTCTTGCCAAAGCCAATGGCAGCAGCCGTAGCCGTGGCATCTTGGTTTCTCTCAGCAGCTTCAGAAGGTGTTTCTTTATTTCCCCATTCATTCTTTCTACCCGACCCGAACTCTGGGGGTGCCAGGGCGTTTGGAGGTGCCACTGTGTTCCTAAAGCAGCCAGAACGCCCTGAAGGGTCTTTCCTGTAGAATGAGTTCCACTGTCTGAGTCTCTTGCTTCCACAACCTCATATCTTGGAATTGTTTGTTCCAAACATGCCTTAAGAACTGATGCAGGGATTGCTGAAGCAGTCGGACAATGCTTCTGCCCCGCTGTGAGCTGCCATGCTGTTGGCAGAAGATATTGAAGCCTTCCTGCTCAGGGCATTTCAGTGCCAGGCTCTTCCAAGCACCCCCAGCTCGGCCCTTTGAGCTGAGCATGCGGGCGCTGAGCTGCGCTTTGTCTCATTCCCTTTCCTTCAGAGCAGCGTGTCTTGTCACTCTTTTCCCTTCTGCTGCCCTTGCAGAGCCATCCCTAAACACCTTTTCTCCCTCAGGCCAGGGAATGTCTGGTAAATCTCTCCTAGCCCGGGTCTGGAGCTCTGTCACTTGACTGCAGCCATGGGTTTCTTGCCAGCCCCGTGTCCAGGGCCGTTCAAACAGGAGGCTGGGTTCAACCCTTGCCCTGTGCTCAACTCTGAATCCTCCTGTTCCATCCAACAAGTTTCATTCTGTAAGAACCGAGCACTGCTCATCCATTTAGAGGCTCCTTTGGTTAACAAAGCTTTACCTTGATGCCAGGCTGGAACAATCAGAGATTGTGCTGCTGTCAGTTTTCAGGCCTCAGTTCCCATTAAAGCCGGGGCTGCACAATTCTGCAGACAATGAGGCCACTCTCTGGCCACTGGGTTAAACATTTGAGCCCAGGAATTCCTTTGGCATGGCCCTGTTTAACATCCACATGCAATTCAAATTGTTTTCCCTGTCTGGGAGGGCCAGGGCAGGAGGCTCAGTTAATCTGCTTTTGAAGCCTTGAAAATTGTGCTTTCCTTCTGGTGTCCATGATGGGGTTTCTTGGCTGGCAGGAGAGGAGTGTTGTAGGGAGAGATGCCTGGCTCCAGAAGCGCTGCCTTTAGCAGGGACTCAGTAAGAGGCTGTAACCCCTTCCTTGCCTCCCTTGGAACAGGGTATTGCTTTTAGACACCACTTGTCCTGGATGCTTCAAAGGAATTTGGAGAGGCTCCATATCTAATTTTGCCTATTTCCCTGGGGCTGACCACACTTCTGGGTTCCCTTCAGCAGAGGCCTTCCCAGGCATTTGACACAAAAGTACAGCAGCATTAGCCTCTGTATCTCCTTTTACAATATGAATTTGTATTTCCACTTCAGCCACCAAATCCCTTCCCAGTCAATTACAGTCACAATTAGGAGCAAACAGAAATTGATACATTTCGAACCCATCTTCCATATCTACTGATAGTGGTTGAATAAAACACATCTGCTCCTCTTTCCCACTTACTCCCTGAATAATGAAAGAACTTCTTGACAATTTCCCCCCTTAGGTCTCAGATTCGGAGTGGATCGAGAGGCCCCTGTGTCCATCAGGAGCAGCCTCGTCTCGATCCAGACGTGCCCTGAATGTTCTTGAGGGCTCTGGTGCGGTGGGTCCCTGGTGTGCTGGGAGCTCTGAGAGCCCTGACAATCCATGTCCATCAGGGGTGGACTTGCTGGTGCTGAGGGTGCTGCAGTCTGTGCTTGCAGTGTCCTTGTGGCCTGCAGCTGGAGCCCTGATTCCTTGCCGGGGGCTGTTTGGGTGGGCTCTGCCGTGCCGAGGAGGGCAATGCCTGTGCCAGGTGCTTGTGGCCGCCACCGTCCCCTGGGTGCTGGGGCCCCCTTGGGCCCTGCGGTTCATCCCTGGGGGGCTGTAGAAACTCTGCCATGGCCTTTGCCTTCACCTTGGCCTTTTGCTCATCCCTTCTTGCATTCCCCTGCTGAGCCTTTCTGGCCAAGTGCTGCAGGGGCTTCTTGTGCCTCTCCTGCAGCCCCCTCACTGCCTGTGGGCGTGTCTCGGTTTGAAAGACAGATGTGGGCTAAGGAAGGCAGGAGCCCCCCTTGGAATGGCGGATGCAACCCCCTTTCCCTCCGAGTTATTATAACTTTTAAATCAAGAGGCTTTTAGGCAAATACGTGGGAAATAGGATTAACAGTTCTTTACTATTATGGTTCTATATGTGTATAACCAGTCAAACAAACAACTATGGCAGTAACAGCAAACAATCACAAACCCAGTGCCAGCCTTCTGGGCTGTCAGGCCCTTTCCCCTCGGGTGCAGTTCCGCTCGCAGCCGGCAGGGGCGCTGGTGGCTCCCGGTGAGCAGGGCAGGTGCGATGGTTCCCCCGCGGCTGCAGGGGGTGCTCCGGAGCGAGCTCGGGGAGCACGCGGCACCGGTGGCCTGGGATCCCAGGACAGGATGGAGCAAAAAAGCTTCACAAACCCCTGGGCAGCCAGACCCTTGGGAATGGCAGGCTGGAACGGCAGGGATGAGCACAAATTGCGGGTGGCAGATGAGATGTATCCGAACAGGAAACCCCCCGTAGGACTGGGCAGTCAAGGCGAGCAGGGCTACAACGTAGCGAAGGCTCAAAACAACGGCGGGGAAGGGCGGCCATGGCCCAGCTCCCAGCGGGGCAGGGAAGGCCGGCTGGGGATCCTGGGGGTTTTTCCCCAGAAGAAAAAACAGCTGACGAAAAACAGCCTCCTTATCTGGCGTTCAGGGACGGAACTGACCGCACACCCAGGTGAAAAAAAAAAAGTAGCGTTATGCACCCCCACCCCCAGCGGCTAGCTGTTTGTTTTTCTTAAATACCCTGCCATTTGTCCCCCTAGCAACACGTATGGGGAAAATTCCTTTAACAGAAGAAAAACTAGGAGAACTCCTAAAGCCCCAACAGGGTGCTCATCCTCTGACAGCTGCTGAGCTTTCTGCAAAATCATTCGTTTCTCCAGTGACCCAAACAAGATCGATGAAAGAAAATCCTGATCCTTCCACATCCCGCAGCCTCCTGGGGCCAGGGGCCACTGCCGGCCCTGCCCGGGGGGTGTTGGGGTCAGGCAGTGCCCGGCGCTGAGCCCCGGCTGCCCCACAGCCCCGGCCCGGCCCCGCAGCTCCCCACAGGCCCCCAGCCCGTGCTGCCCTGTCCTGCTGCTCCCCACCACAGAGAAACACCCTGAAATCCCAAACTTCTTTGTTTCCTTGTCCTGGAAAGCGGGGATACAAATGATCTGGATCAGCTGGCAAATTTTGAGGATAAGATGGTGCTGTAAAACATCCCAGTCCTCACTTTTTTTCTCTTCCTGCTCTTTTCCGTTGTTGTTTTTCTTTCTTACCACATTGGTGTGTTGTCATCAGTGTCCAGGTGGAGACTTGGGAAAAAGATCCCCCTAAGAAATTACAGCCAGTCAGAGGGCGCGGGGCTGTGGACCCCAAAAGGTGCCAGGACCCCCCTGAGTCACCAGGGGAATTTGGGGAGGGGGCGCATGGGGGGTGCCCAGGCTGGGCCCAGAGCCCAGTGCTGCCCCATCCCGACCTGCCCTGGCTCCATCTCGGCTCCATCTCGGCTCCTCCCGTGGGATGCGACCGTGTCCAGAAAAGGGGGGGCCAAGGGTGGGCGCTGGGCCCAGGGAGAGCATGAGAAGGGATAGAGGAGGAGGAGAAGAGGTGCGGAAGGAGCAGGAGAAGGGCCTGGAGAGAAGAGGAGAAGGAGGCGGGATTAGGAAGGAGGAGGAGCAGGAAGAACGATGGAGGAGGAGGCGAGGGAGGAGGAGCGGGAGGAAGGGGAGGGAGAGAGGCTGAGGAGGAGCAGGAAGAGGAAAAGCAGCAGGGGAAGCGCGGGGTCGGGGCCCGCTGTGTCCGCCGCGGCCCCGGGAGCATCCCGCAGGTGAGCGGGGAGGGAGAGCTCGCCCCAAATCTCTCGGGGGGTCCCCGAGAGGCGTTTTCTCTTGGGGGGTGTTTGGAGCTCGCAGCTTCCAGAATGGAGCCCCAAATCTCTTTGTGGGTCCCTGGGAGGGTTTCATTTTGGGGCGGGGCTGGGCGATGTTTGGATCCTGTGGGCCCCCAAAGCTGAGCCACAAATGCCCCTTCGGGGGATATTTTGGGGGCTCTGTGCCGGTCCAGGGTGGGAGGGGGACATAGGCCTTAGGACTCCCTGGGAGAGTAGTGGAGGGGAACACCGGGAGCCCCGGAGTGGGGTAAGGGGAGAGGGGCGATCCCGGAGCTGGGGGACCCCTGGCAGCCTGGGGAGGGGGTGAACCTGGATAAGGTTGGACCCCTGGGATCACTGGAAGCCACAAGGGGAGAGGGGACCCCTGGGACCCCAAAAGCCCCCTGGATCATCCCTGAGTGGGACCCCGGAGAGGGGAAACCCTGGGAGCCATGGGATGCCGATGAGCCCAGTGAAAGGAGAGCCCCAGAACCCCAAAGTGGAGAGATCAGAGAGGGGGAACTGCAGGGAGGGTTTTTTGGGCTGAATTGTGGTGGTTTGGGGTTTTTATGGACACAAAACTTCTGGAGGCTCCCAGAGATGGACCTGGGCAGGAGGAACCCCCAGGCCGAGGCACTCACCCCTTGTTTCTTGCCTCAAACCAGGATCTGTCATTCCCAAGGCGTGGCTGGATGGAGAAGGAGGAAAAGCCCCGGAGATGCCGCAGGAGGAGGGGTTGCAAACGCAGCCCAGAGAGATCCAAGGAGGAAAGAGCCCCCCTGTGCCGGGAAGGCAGCCCGAGATCCAGGGGGAGCTTGGAGGTGGGGGAGAAGCCTCAGGGTGGGGAGAAGCCCCACAAGTGCTTGGAATGTGGGAAGGGCTTCAGCTACAAATCCCGTCTGAGGGAGCACCAGAGGATCCACACTGGAGAACGGCCCTATGAGTGTGGGAAATGTGGGAAGAGCTTCGGCCGGAGCTCCCAGCTGATGGAACACCAGAGGATCCACACTGGGGAAAAGCCCTATGAGTGTGGGGAATGTGGGAAGAGCTTCGGCCGGAGCTCCCAACTGATGGAACACCAGAGGATCCACACTGGGGAAAAGCCCTATGAGTGTGCGGAATGTGGGAAGAGCTTCGGCCGGAGCTCCAGCCTGAAGGAACACCAGAGGATCCACACCGGGGAGATGCCCTGTGAGTGTCCCGAGTGTGGGAAGGGCTTCAGCTACAACTCTGACCTTATCCGGCACCAGCGCATCCACACTGGGGAACGGCCCTATGAGTGTTCTGAGTGTGGGAAGAGGTTTCAAACCAGCTCTGATCTCCTTGTACATCAACGCATTCACACGGATGAGAGGCCTTTCCGCTGCCCCGACTGCGGGAAGGGCTTCAACCGCAACTCCCACCTCGTCAGGCACCGGCGCATCCACACTGGGGAGAGGCCCTACGAGTGTCCCCAGTGTGGGAAGAGCTTCTCCAGCAGCTCTAACTTGACCAAACACCAACGGAGGCACCGCTAAGGGAAGCCCTGCGAGTGCCCCGAGTGCGGGAAGAGCTTCGTGCGCTGCTCCAGCTCCATCCCCCGTGGGAGGATCGGTGTTGGATGATCCCCAGTGACCCCCGTTGGGCAGAGCCCTGGTGACCCCTGTTCCGGGTGATCCCCGCTGGGTGGGGGGAAGGTGTTGGAGAGATTTCTTTGCCTTCTCCTTGTGCTGCTGTGATTTGGTTGGTAATAAATTCCCTCCCTGTGCCCAGGCTGGCTCTGTTGTGCCCGTGCCAGTTGAAAGGGTTCAAATCATTGTACCTGTGCAAGTATAAGGTACAGGGTAAAAGTTAGCAAATATTGGCCACAAACTTAAGGCACAGAATGTAAGTTGGCAAGAAATGGGGAACAAAAGTCTCAGAAATGATGAACAAAGCTTGCTGAGACCAGTAGAGAAACTGCAGAAGCAGCCAACGAGAGACTGCGCCTGCCTAGGAAAGAAAGGTGAAAAGTGCAAAGCAGGAAGACTGTGGCACCTGGGGAGGTGATGGGGGTTGGGAGGAATTTTTATTACGTCCCTGAGTAGGAACCCATTTCCACTCCCCTTCATCCCCCAGGTCTCCTCCCTCAGCCTGATGGTGAGAAGCATGGGAGTGCTCTGACTGCTGGGGGGCTTCTCTCAGGGATGGAAGGGTGAAACTCCACCAGTCTATTTCCCTTTCCCTTTCTCTAATGCTCCTTAGTCTTTGCACTTCCTCCTTAAGCTCGGCCACCAGGGAAAGGAGATCGTTCACCTGTTCGCACCTCAGGCAGGTGTCTTTGACAGCGTCCCCTGGTGCTACTGCCAGGCTCAAACACTCCTCACAGGAAGGGGGCTGGACAGACGCATCCTTCTGGTAGGGTTCTGCTTGGCTGGGTACACTTTTAGTGGCTGGAGCTTTTGATCGTGTGAGGACCATTGCTGAAAAACCCAACCAACCAAATCTCAACACAAAAACAAACTACAAACCCCACGGGCAGGAGAACACCCGCAGCCCTGCCCTCGGAGACGTGCCACAGCTCTATTTACCCGCTCCGGTTCCCCGTGCTCCCCAGAGCTCTTTTTGAATCCGAGCGCCGCTGGCCGGAGGAAACCTCACCCTATGTGGGGGTGTCACCCCCTTTGCTCTGCCCACAGAACTCCTGAACCGCCAGCGGCCACAGCCCCTCCCCGTGGCCTCAGGTCCGGCCGGGACCCCAAGCTCTGTCCCCACACTGATTTTGGGGGGGTCATGTGTCCACCCCAGCCCTACTGTCACTCTGCCCCCGCCCAGGGCAGTGTTCCCAATAAAGCTTCCCAGTTCGCCCTGGTCCTGTTTCTTGGGGAGCAGTGGGGAGGGACTTGGGGGGGGCTGAGATTGGGGGGGGCAGAACCTGGCGTTTGATCGGGAATGGGGACCCCTGTTTTCCCCCCCATGTCACCCCACTCTGAGGGGGTTTTGGGGGGCACCTGAACCCCAAGACGACACCCAGCAAACCCCAAGAGGTGCTGGGACCCCCCGAAGAGGAAGAAGCGGGAGAACAGCCGGAGAGGAGAAGCAGGCAGGATGAAGAGTATGAGGAGTGGGACCCCTCCCAACTCAGCTTGGGGGTCCCATCCTTCCTTGCCCTCAGTTCAGACATCTCCTGGCAGTTTTTTCTGGGAGGAATCCCTGAGTTTTGGTGGTTTTGGGGTGCAGTTTTGGCAGGGGACAGCTGTGTCTGGCCCTCCCCTCTTTCTTGTGGCCTCTCAGCTGCCCCTGACACCCTGGGGGTGCTGGGATTTCCTTCCTTGGGACAAGGACGTTCATTCCCTTCCAGGAGCCCAATGCTGGCTGAGGGTCCAGCTCGGGGTCCTTGAGCAGCTGCCCCAGAACCTCCACCAGGGTCTCCCAGTGCAGCTGGAGCTGCTCGGCCTGGGGTCCCCAAAGCCCTCAGCAAGCCCCAAGTCCCTCCCAGGAACCCTCAACTCCATCAAACCCAGCATCCCCCCACATCCCCTGCAAGTTCCCCCCATGGCACTGGCCATGGCCATGTCCCCATGTGTCGCTGGCCCTGTCTCACTGTGTCCTCACCCATGGCTGTGTCCCCATCATGTTTCCATCCATGTCATATCCCTCATGTCCCCACCCCTCTCTTAGTTCAATGTCTTTATTTTTTCCCCAGTTTCAAGTGTATTGAAGGGATGAAGAGAAATGAAAAGAAAACCAAAAGAAAAGGAGTTCCGTGTCGGTGCCAGCTGGGGATCCTTGTGCTTGGGTTGGAGTGAAGAAGCTTTTTTGAGGGGGTTTCCATCCCACTGTCTCCAGAATCTTGATCTTTGATCCAGTCCATTTTGTTGTGGAAGATGCCCTTGGGCCAGAGAAATTCAGAATCCTGGAATCATGGAGGTTGGAAAAGACCTCAAGGACTGTCCAGTATTCCTGGATGTCACCAGAAGATAGGATTGAATGGAAAAGATTTTTGGGGGTCAATATTCAACAAATCTGCTCTCCCCAATGAATTCCCAATGTCGCTCTGCATCCCGAGGGATGTTCCTGCCCCTGGATTCATCCAGGTGCCCACGGGGAGCCAGGAAGATGTGGAGACCCCAGCCAGGTGTCTTCACAACACGGATCACCAGGACCATGGATCACCAAGGCTCTGCCCAACAGTGGTCACTGGGGATCATCCAACGCGGATCCTCCTGTGATACGTGAAGGAAGGAGACCCACCAACAGCAGAGATGCAGGTGAATCTAAGGTTTATTCAAAAGCACCAGTATATATATCCTTACTTCTAAGAGCTTACAGACGTGATCACAGTCCTACAATAAATCTGTCTTCTTGACATTTTCCATTGTTCTCTCCAAGGCCACAGTGAAGGAGCGTGAAGAGTGTGCGTAGAGCATGTGCATAAAGCGTGTGCGTCTTATGTTGACGTGGAAGTAGAAACTCGTTAGTTCAGTTCTATCTCAGGTGCACGCTGTGTCAGAGAAACCTTCTGCTGGTACTGCTGGTGCTGCTGCTGTCGTTCTCTGTGTAACTCTTTCCTTATACCAACACCTGTTAACCCAACAACTCCCCTATTTTATTTTTTGGAGTCATGGACAAAGCAAGTACAACCATAGCTTGTTTTTGTGTGCCTTTAACGGCTCTGATTATGTTGAAAAGGACAAGACAGAATATCAAAAAAGATATCACTGCTAGACAACCTAATCCAATAAAAACCCAAGCTTGTAAATTTATTCCTGAAAACCAATTTTTTGGATTTACCCAAGTAAGATCATTTTTTAAGTCAGTCAGTACCTTTTGCTCCTCTAGAGTTTGCAAATCTCTAAGTTGCTCTTTTAACTGAGTGTGAAGTGAGTGGATATCTTGTCTTAGGGCTTTATCAAAGACTCCTTGGAGATGGTTTTTGATTGTTTCCCAGTTTTGTTCTGTTTCATTCCACGGAAGAGGAGTGACACATAAAGAGTTATGTATGTGTTCCCAATTGCAATGTAAAGATATGTGGGTTTTTTGAGCCTCAACTCTTTTGCCAATCCACAAAAGAGCACTTTCCAAGGCATCTACTCTGGTCATTATTTCCTTGTCAATTTGCTCTTGTGTTTGTAATTATTTTGTAATATTGGTTAGAGCTTGTCCCACAGTGTGGGCTGTTTGAATGGAATTAGCTAAAGCTGCACCAGCTGCAAAGGCTGTGCTTAAAACTATTACAGCAGAAATGATGGCAAAGATCAGTCAACCGAGAAATTTGCGAACTCGTTTCTTACTCTTTTGGATTTCCTCCTGGAATAATCGAGCCAATTGTGACAGTCCATCTTGTCCTTCCCAAGTCTGAGTCAGATTTACAGTTACCCAAATTTGCAGTCTTCTCTTAAATGGAAGAAGAACAGAAAAGTTATTCACATCTTCATTGGTTACATATGATTTAAAGACAAAAAGAATTAGCAGACAGAAAATACAAGCCATTCCTATGATCAACTGAAAAATTATTAGCTAAAACAAAAACATATGGGTGTGAAGTACAAGTCATTAGTGGTTGTTTCTTTAGCGAAGTTATATTTGCAATGGTAGCATTCTTGTTCAGGTTCACCTGGTATAACGTATTATTGAAGGCAGGTAACAGCATTTTCCATAGATGCTTATGAACACATGATTGATTATTATCAATGTTTAATCAATGGTCTGGCCATTCCACTATCATGCCAAACAACGCTGTAGTTTGCCTTTCGCAAGCGAAGAATGGTTTTATTTGTCCCCTTTTCTCTGAGGTCCCCAGTAAATCATTTTCCCATATTGTAAGAGTTGTTGTGGTTGTTGTCCTAAACATGATGTCCGTTCCAAACACCGTAAATTGGAAATGGATGTAAAACGACATTTGGGATAATGAGGTGGGGCGGCATCCACGGTATTGTTGGAGATGGACAGAATGGTCGGCAATGCAATAGCAGTTAAATTTTTTCCATAGGATTTATATATCAAGTGCAATTGCATAGAAAAATTGGCAAAAGGTAAAGGTAAAAAGGTACTAGTTTGATTCCACTTGAAGCAAATAGGGGGTAAATCAGTAACGTAAGAAGCATTAGTAATGTGTGTATTTACAATATCCTGATGTAGGGGAGGAAGCCAAGTTCCTCCTACCCATTCTGTTCCATTGTTGCTGAGGGGAGGTTCTGGATCCCACCAGGTCAGAGGCCGAAAAAGTAGTGGGTCAAAAATGTGTGCCCAGTAGATTCTTCTTTCCACCATTTGATGGCAATATAGGAGAAGAAAGATGACAGGACTCATTGTCATCTTTGGCTGGGTTTGATGTATCTTGCTGGAAGCCAATATGGTCCTGTGGTATAAGAGTGAGGGGTGTTAGGGCAGTTGGGAGATCGCTGCTGTGTTCTCCAAAACTGTCTCAGGCGTGAGACTGCTCGGGTGTGCATGCTAGCAAGCTTCTCCTTTCAGCCCCATGCAGATGTTAAGCACTGATGGCACACACTCAGTATTACCAGAGATAAGGAGCCAAGGAGGACCCTCCTCATGGCACATTCCACAGTCAAGGTTTATTTCATCCTCCGCAGAGGGGACCAGATGCAAAAGAGAGCGAGCATGCTTTTTGATCAGCTTTACATAGTGTTCTCGAGCCAGTAATCTGAGGGCACATGGGTGGTACAAAGGCAGGACTAGGGAAGAGAACCAGTGAGCAGAGGGAAGGGGCGGAGCGGGGCACCAGGTCAGGTTTGCAGCCGCACAGGCTGCTGGGAGAGGTAGTTTTCTTTAACTCAGGGTCTGGGGGATGTGTAAGGTTACAATTCACCCACAAGGAATTGTGGGAGAGGCTTTTCCTTTACTCACACAAAGGTGAGAATGGTATCTCAAATATCTTAAGTTCTTCCACCAGCAGGCCTTTGCTATTTCAGGGCTCTCTGGCCCACCAGCTGGCTCAGCTGATGGCTTAGTGACCCCAACACTGTGGGCAAAGAACACATCCACAACCTCTCCCCCAAGCTAACAGTGGAACTGGACCTTTCCACTGACCACTGTGTATATCCTTGTATGTGACTTCTGGGTGAACTCCTTCTCCATCAGTTGTTTGACCTAGGTGCCTTTGATGTGCTGTGAGGTCATCCCTAGTGGAAAGATTCAAAAACTTTAAAACATAGGTTGCTTTATCAAGCTGCTCCTGAGGGAGCATGCCTATGGGATTCCCCCTTTTTTGTTTCTGTAGCATGTTTTTCAATGTGTAGTGTGCCTTCTCCACTATGGCTTGGTCTGTTGGAGAATGGGCAATACCTGTAACCTGAATGGGCAAGCCCTGTTTGATCCCCCAAGTGTGGAGAAAATCTTGTGTTTTTTGAGATGTATATGCAGGTCCGATATCTATTCATATCTATTGAGGAACGCCCATAGTAGCAAAGGCACGCAGCCAATGTCGAGTGGCATCTCTTGATTTTTCAGCTTTGTGATCTGTTGCTACTATGAACCCTGAAAAAGTAACAATAGAAACATGCACATATTTAAAAATCCCAAAACTCGATATGTGGGTAACATCTGTTTGCCAAATATCATTAGGTTTTAACCCTCATGGGTTTGTTCCCAATGTTAGTGGTAAGGAAAAAGTTTGCTGGCACTGTGAACAAGCATTCACTGTATCTCAAGCTTGTGGCAAGGTTAAGCCAAATTGTTTTGCCAGTGCTTGGGCATTTTGATTATAGAAATCATGAGAAAGGTGCCTGCCCTGATTTCTGTTGTATAATTCTGTTGTATTGTCATGGTGAAAGCATCTGCTCTTGCATTACCTTCCGCTACAGGTCTGGGCAGGGCGGTGTGTGACCTAAGTGTAGGGTGTAGTATGCATGAGACCTGTGAAGTAAAAGGTTATATAAAGTGGTTAATAACACAAAAAGATTTGTTAAAGACTTCCTTCAGGAATGAATGTTCTATTCTCTCAACGATTCCCATAACATAAAGAGAGTCAGAAACAAGGTTAATAGGTTCCTGTGAAAAAAGACGAAATGCTTCTACCACAGCTGCGAGTTTGACTAGCTGGGTAGATCCAGGTTGGAAAGTTATTGAGTGTTCCCATTGTCCTGTATCATTTTTCCACAGGGTTACAGCTTTGTATGTTTTCCCTGATCCATCAGTGAAAACAGTTTTTGCATCAGGAATAGGTTTTTTTGGATTGTAGACGTCTTGGTTGGAAGGGAAGTTCTTTGAAAGATTGCAACAATGCATGTTGAGGCATCGTGTGAATAAACTGTCCGTTATAGTCTGCAAGGGCAATTTGAAATGACAGTGAGTCCCTGAAAAGATTTTCTAATTCTGCTGCAGTAATAGGGAGGTGTATCATTGCTGGACCATATCCTGCCAGATTCTGGTATCAGAGTCATCCCATCGAAAGCAGTCGAATGATCATTTCAAGTTGAGTGGTTAATAGTTTTTGAAAAAGTGTGTGGCAAGAAGATCCATTCTGGGAACCAGAGATGACGTTCTTGCGCATCACATTGGCCAGTAAGAGCATAGGTTTACAAAAATTGCAAAATCAGGAAGAGCCTCAAAGGCAAATCTGGGTTTCGACGTGTGGCAAAGGACTTGTTGATTTTGTCACTTACAGTCTCTAGAGCCTTTTGGGCAGTTTTTGTCAATTGCCTAGGGGAAGAGAGGTCTGGGTCCCCTTTTAGCAACTGAAATAAAGGAGATAATTCTTCTGCTGTAATTCCCAACAGAGGGTGAATCCAGTTAATGGTTCCCAGTAACTTTTGCAAGTCATTCAACGTGCACATGTTAGTTTTTAAAGTTATTGGCTGTGGCGTGACTGTTGTTTCAAGTAGTTTAAAACCCAAGTATTTCCAAGGGGATTCTGTTTGAATTTTGTCTGTGGCTATGCACAGACCTCTGCTGGTGAGTGTTATTTTTAAAGCTGCAAGGCAATCACGCAACAGTGTCGTGCTGTCGGAGGCAATTAAAATACCGTCCATATAGTGATACCGCAAAACAGATGGATATTTTTGCCATACTGGCTATATTGCTGAATGAACGACAAATTGGCAACTGGTTGGACTGTTTTTCATACTGCAGGGTAGGACAACCCAGTGGTATCGTTTCATGATTGACAGATGATAAAGAAAACGCAAATTTAGGTGCCTCATCAGGATGCAGAGGAATTGAGAAGAAACAGTCTTTTAAATCAATTATTGCTAATTCCCAATGTTCGGGAATCATCGTGGTGTAGAGGGATTCCTTATGGAACAAGGGCGTGTGATACCCCTGGAAAGATTGGACAACCCAGGGTTGCTGAGGAAAAGCCCCTGAACAGGCCCCTGGCTGCAGGCAGGCCTGGAAGGCACCTGGCTGCAGGCAGCCCTGAGAGTCCTTGGCAAGGTATACACACACTGGTTGTCTCCCCCGCTGATTAGAGGCTGTCTAGAGGGACTGGGCGTGAATCATTGCAAAAGTAGATATAAGTTGGCATAGTTGAACAATAAAGGGAGAACAATGCTTAATCATATCGGTGTACGTGTCATTTATCTGGCCAGCTCTCCGGACTCGGTCCCTAACACCTGGCGCCCGAGCAGGGACTCAAGTGATCTTACTCGCTTAAATGCGGTTTTTTTCGCTTAAATGCAGTTTGCCTAAACGCAACTTGTTTTGCTTAAATGCGATTCACCTAAACGCGGCAAGATTCCGAATCATCACACCAGTGGTGAGGAGCCTGAAGAGCTGGAGCGGGAGTGTCCCGGCAAAAAGCTGAGTGGTGCCGGAGACTGGAGCTTGCACGGCCGAGTGAGCCCCTGCAGGTAAGACAGCTATGGAGTATGAGGCTGCCACTTGTCTCCTAGCCAGTATCCTCTCTAAGAGAGACGAGACTGTAAAAGATCAAGATCTCTATGCCCTAATAATGTGGGCCCAGGAACAAGGGTTTTTGAAATGCACTTCGCTTTTTTCTTCAACCGAGGAGTGGTGGGAAGTTGGAAACAGACTATGGGAGTTCACAATTGAGGGTGGAAAAGGAAGGTAAAGAAGCTAAAGCTCTCAGATTAACATGGATTAACGTGACTAATACCCTCGCAGAAATGAAAGCAGAGAGGAAGGTGGCTGCAGCAGCCATGGAGGTGCTGGGGGGTGGCAGCCCCAGAAAAGAAAGAGAGGGGGGGTCTCACGAAGCGGCAGCTGGAGGCCAGGGTGGAGTCCAGAGTTGCGCGATTCTTCGGGCTGACCAGTGAAGGGGACATCAGTGCCTGCATGCTCACTGCAGGAGCTGCTGGACCTGGCGGGGAAGGAAGTTACCCTGCAGACGCCTGAGGGAGAACTGGAAGCGAAGGCAGAAGCAGAGCCTCCCGACTCTGGGGGCGGGGCGCAGACGAGCAGAGGAGAAGCAAGCGGTCCTAGCCGCCGGCCGAAAATAGCAGCGCGCCACCCCCCTCTGCCGGACAGTGGATCATCGTCCGACTGTGAATCAGCCTCTACGGCTTTGTCACCTGCGGAGGCAGAGCCAGCCAGGGCTGCCGGGGGTCAGCCCCAAGAGGAGGAGAAGCACCAAGAGATGATGCATGAATTAATGAAGAAGCTTGCTGAATTGTCTACGCGTCAGGATGCGCTGGAGTCTAAGGCTCGCGAAACCACACCATCAGCACCGTGGACCCACCAGTCAAGACAGCCATCAGAATTCCTCCGTTCCCATTGGGAGAACCGGGCACAGGGCCTACAGCTCTTCCCTCCCAGTAAGAGGAGGTACAGCTATCGCCTCTGTCAGCCCCTACGGCGAGGACTGATCCATTGTGAAGGAGATAGAACGGAGTTGTCCGTAACACAATCATTGAAGGAGATTGGCAAGCCATAGATGCCCTAGCCTGCCCTGTACTGATACAGGGACACCGCAAAGTGGGAACCCCATGACTGGAAGATCTTGCAGCAAGCCAAGCAAACGGTCACCATGCACGGCCTCCGGTCCGAAGCTACACTGAGCATCCTGCAGTTTATCTTTACAGCAGATGTCCTCTGTCCTAATGATTGCATCAGCATCGCACAGTTGTTGTTGACCCCTTCACAGTTCCTGCTGTGGGAGTGAACATGGAAGCGGCTAGCACAAGGAGAAGCTAGCAAATACCAAGGTGATACGCAAGACCCGCTGTATGCGATCCAAGCCGACATGCTAACTGGGAGCGGGGCTTTTGGAGCGACGATGACGCAACTGACCATGCCCACAATCATTCATCAGTTGTCACAGACTCTTGCCCACAAAGCCTTGTTGTCAGTATGTTCTTAATATGCGGGGACCACGCGTGGAATGGGGTTCCCGCCAGCCCACATGGGGGACTGTGTTACTTAGGGAAACTCACCCTGTTCCACCCAAACTTGCATCAACTCTTAAATATCACCCACCACACTGAAACCAGGGTGCGGCGTTCAGTTCACGAGCTCAAATGTGAAGGGAATGAAGAGCTCATCTTTTGGAGTCGTAGTATAATTTGGCTAGCATCCATGTTTTTACCTGGTGCTTCAGTGGCTAGGGCGCACGCAACATTACACAAACTTGCTTCTTGGGCGAGAGACGAACTAAACATAACTTCGCAGATGCTTGACAACGTAAGCGCAGATGTTACTAGTGTTAGGCATGCAGTATTACAAAATAGGGCAGCTGTTGATTTTCTACTGTTAGCCCATGGCCACAGCTGTGAAGATTTCCAAGGTATGTGCTGTATGAATCTTTCTGACCACTCTGTCTCAATTCACAAGCACCTCTCTGACCTCCAGAGGGGCCTGCACAACCTTTGGGAGACAAGACGACCTTATTGGAGATTGGCTTAAGGGTCTGGGTATCACCGTATGGCTGCGTACCTTGGTAGTAGAATGCTGCCAATTGGTATTTGTAGTTATAATAGGCTTAATAGTATTTGGGTGCATTTTTTCCTGCATCAAAGCAGGGCTGCGAAAGATTGTCGACCAGGCCTGGGTTGCCCAAAAAGAAAATGGGGGATGTGTAAAGGGATTCCTTATGGAAAAAGGGCATATGATACCCCTGGAAAGATTGGACAACCCAGGGTTGCTGAGGAAAAGCCCCTGAACAGGCCCCTGGCTGCAGGCAGGCCTGGAAGGCACCTGGCTGCAGGCAGCCCTGAGAGTCCTTGGCAAGGTATACACACACTGGTTGTCTCCCCCGCTGATTAGAGGCTGTCTAGAGGGACTGGGCGTGAATCATTGCAAAAGTAGATATAAGTTGGCATAGTTGAACAATAAAGGGAGAACGATGCTTAATCATATTGGTGTACGTGTCGTTTATCCAGCCAGCTCTCTGGACTCGGTCCCTAGCATCGTGGGGTTAGGTATTCCAGGTTGTAATGACCCCATAGGTGACATGACTGTATTGACTACCCTGAGATCCTGTATAAGTCTCCACTTGATCGATTTCTTAGGAATAACAAAGATAGGTGTGTTCCACGGGCTGGTGGAGGGGACTATGTGACCCAATTTAGTTGTTCCTGTACAAGGATTCAGGCTTGGTGAAGCCGCTCACCTCTTAAGGGCCGCTGGTCTTTCCATACCGCCTTATCAGTAAGCCATGTAAGTTTCAGAAGCAGCATTTCATCAGTGGTCCCTACCAAAAATGTGTTGAAATGATCAAGCCCCATTAAGTCAGTAAACCTCACCCCCACAAAGTGCCCAGGATCGGGAGTACATACAAGGTGTACATTGTGAGTACATCGGAAGGTGGCTGTCTTGCCTTCTGGTCCAACGATGTGTAGTTCTTCGGCTGATTGCCATGGTATTTGATGTCCGCCGACTCCAGAGACAATTGCCATAGAGGGTGCCAAGGGCCAGTCAGGAGGCCACTCCTGCGCTATGATGTATATATCGGCTCCAGTATCAACCAATCCTGTAAAAGACTTAAATCTATTTGGCAGGTGAGTAATGGCTGTTGGGTTCCAATAACTTTGGACCAAAAGATCTGAGGAACACTTGTGTTCCCAAAGCTCCCACTGTTTATTGCTGCTGCAGTATTGGCACTGGACAAGGAATTGCTGGTAGCAGTATGAGTTGCCATAATTTTGATTTCTCCTTTATAATCTGCATCAATAATGCCTGGTAAAATAAACAGTCCAGTTCGAGTGGTAGAAGAGTGACCCAATAATAAAGCATGAGTTTGAAATGGTAGAGGACCAAAACCAGCAGTGGGTAGTAGATGAACAGGAGCGTCTTTTAAGACTGTTGTAGAGCTGATGGCCACGTCCAGGCCAGCGGAGCCTGGGGTGCCCCTTGCCAAACCTGAGTTTGTATTGGGGATTGGCCAAATTGGGCCCTGTTGGGTTTAGGGGCACCGGCCCGCGCACCCCTGTTCAAGTATCCCTGCTTTTGGGGTGGGTTGCCATCCTTGTCAAACTTAGAGTGGCAATGGCTGCTCCAATGAAGGCCTTTTTGGCAGCAAGGACAGGGTTGGTTTGGCTTTTTACTAGTTTTCTGTCCCTTTGGGCATTGTTTCCGAACATGCCCCTCTTCTCCGCATGCAAAGCACTTAATAGTTGCTTTAGCTGCTTGCAAGTCCTGGGCAATTGCCGTAAAAACATTCTTTGATGTAATCAGTAAGTTCGGCATCAGCGTGGTTGCGTATTGAAACTAGGTGGTTTTTACATTCATTATTAGCATTTTCATAAGCAAGGGATTTTAAAACAGCATCGGCGCTGCTTGCTGAGGAGATTGACAGCCAGACTGACAATCTCACAGAGTCAGACCTGAAACCAGTCAGAACTTACCTGTGAGAATATGACAGTGAAATTCTGCAGCTTTAGTGAAACTCACAGAGGAGGCCAAGAAGATAATCAATGAGAGAAGATGTTCTGGACACAAGGAGAGGATGTTCTTGTTATGGGACATTGAGAGTGTACAAGGAAGAACTTGTGGATAATATGTAACGAATTGACTTTTGCTTGTATAGCTGATTGTTTTACTGCCTGAATGGTCATTGTTTGTTAGACAGCCCTGTCATTGTTTACTAAGCAGCCAATCTTAAATCAGGCCATAGCCATTGTGAAGAGGTATAAAAATAGCAGTAGAGAAAATAAAAAATCTTTTTGCCTCTCTTGACTATGGATTATTGTGGATACAAATGTGCTGCTAGCAAGAATTTTCTTGCTTCTTTCCAGTCCCGTGAGATATTTTTCTACTGGACTATAAACAAAGCTTTGCAAGGTCGCAAGTGTTCATAGTTTATAGAACTCGACTAATGTCTTCCATGAGAGAGAAATATATCTCACGGGACTGGAAGGAAGCAAGAAAATTCTTGCTAGCAGCATATTTGTATCCACAGATTACGACTATTATACAGAGCCCTAATGAGACTTTTATGGCCTTCTTAGACCGCCTTCAGGATGCGATAGAAAAACAAATAGTAGATGCAGATGTAAAAGAAGCTTTAATTTTACAAATGGCATGAGACGATGCAAATGAGGAATGTAGGAAAGCTATTGATTTGTTGCCTATGAAAAAGCCCTCACTGAAAGATATGATTAATGCATGTGCAAAAATAGGAACTGCTCAACATCAAATGGCTATGCTAACCGAGTCTGTTACTACAGCTGTTGCTGAAGCTATTAAAATGACATGTAACTGCTACAGCTGTGGACAGCCTGGTCATTTTATATCTCAGTGCCCACACAGAACCCTGTCCTCCGGAGCAGCTAACAACAAAGCAGCCCCCGGAGCAGTTCTGTGTAACTGATGTGGTAAACCAGGACATTATGTGAAACAATGTAAATCTCATTTCCAAGCCAATGGGCAGCCTCTCAAAAATCAGGGAAACTGCCGACTGAACGCGAGGGGACAGCACGTTAAGACACAAACACTTCCCCAGGAACCGCTGCGCCCAGCACAGGTTTATGTGACAGGCTTGCCGGCAGAACAAAAGGCTCAGCAGGGAGGGATGTTTGCACCGCCAGCGCAGTGATTATAGACTCTCCTGCAGTTCATAAAGTGCCTTTGGATGCACATAGACCTAGAGGACAAAACTTAAGTGCTTTGCTAATAGGAAGATCCAGTGCTACTTCGCAAGGGATTTTTGTGCATCCAGGAGTAATTGATGCAGACTTTACAGGACAAATATGTGCAATGGTTTCTACACCCACTCCTCCTGCAGTCACACCTGCTCAAACTCATATTGCTCAACTTGTACCTTTCAAGTCTTGTGTTCCCAGGACCGCACTTAAAGAAACAGGAGACCAAGGTTTCGGTTCTACCAGCACGCCTCAGGTTTTTTGGACTCAACAACTTTCCGAGCAGACTGCAACTGATCTGTGAGCTAACACTGAAAGGGGCACAGCCACAGACTGTTAAGATCAAAGGGCTGATTGATATGGGAGCAGATGTCACAGTAATTTCATTTCATGATTGGCCAAACTTGTGGCTGTCACTGCAGCGGGAAATGCAATTGCAGGTCTTGGGGTAATGACACAAAGTTATTTAAGTACACATTTTGTGCTCATAAAAAATCCAGAGAACCAGGTTGCTACAGTTCACCCATATGTGACTGCTGCACCTCTAAATTTATGGAGACATGACGTTTTGGCCACTTGGGGAGTTACGATTGGCACAAATTTTTAATAGGGATCATTGTGCAGGGCGGTTGCCACCCAGTAACACCCCTACGATGGTAAACTGACCAGCCAGTGTGGCAGGCACCATGGCCTCTAACACAACAGAAACTTGCCACCCTGAACAATTTAGTAGATGAGCAGTTATTGCAAGGGCACATAGAGCCATGGAACACTCCTGTATTTGTGAATCAAAAGAAATCAGGCAAATGGAGACTGGTGCACGATCTGCGATGCATTAATGCAGTCATGGAAAGTATGGGTGCACTGCAACCTGGCATGCCATCTCCTACCATGATTCCTGCAACATGGGACATTTTAGTTGTTAATTTGAAAGGTTGCTTCTTTACAATTCCCTTGCATCCTGATGATAGACCAAAATTTGCATTTTCAGTACCAGCTGTTAGCAATGCTGAGCCTGTGAAACGATATCAATGGAAAGTTTTACCACAAGGTATGAAAAACAGTCCAACTATTTGTCAAATGTATGTGGCCCAAGCTCTATCGCCTATCAGAGAACAATTCCCTAACACCTCTTGCTATCACTATATGGATGACATACTGATAGCATCTCCCTGCAAACAGGATTTGCAAAACATACAGCCAGAGCTTTTAAAAGCTCTGCACAAATATGGATTACAAATTGCACCTGAAAAAATCGAAACAGAAGTACCCTGGAAATATTTGGGATTAGAAATATTTTAATGTGCCATGTGCCCTCAATCTGCTCAATTTGACACTACAGTGCACACTCTAAATGATGCACAGAAATTGTTAGGAAACATTAATTGGCTGCATCCCTATTTAGAACTCACCACTGTACAACTTTGTTCAATATATTAGCAGGAAATTCAGATTTACACTCACCCTGACAGATAACCCCTGAAGCTCAACAGACTTAGATAAGGTGCAACAAACTATTTCCAATTGCCATGTGTACCATGTGGACCCTGACATTGATGTCGTTGTTTTTCTTGTAATTCCAGAATTTCATCTAACAGGTATTATTGCACAATGGTCTGATCATTAGTTCCCTGACCCATTGCATATTCTAGAATGGATGTTTTTACCTCACAAACCTAAAAAAACAGTCACTACAATTTTTGAATTGATTGCTCAGTTAATTATTAAGTGTCAATACCGATGCCTGCAAATTGATCCTGCTAAATTTTCTACTCCTATTCAGCAAAATTATTTTGAGTGGTCCTTGGCCAAAAGTTCTGCACTGCAAAGTGTTCTGCAGAGCTGCACAGGACAAATTGATTACCATTTTCCCAGACATAAATTATTACAATCACTGAATACCACCCCATTATCAGCAAAACCTAAATTAATTCGAACTCCTGTAGATGGGCCTACAGTATTTACAGATGGGCCAGGAAAAACAAGAACAGCAATTGTCACCTGGAGATATGAGGACGGATGGCAGACTTTGCAGGGTCAGGGTACTGGATCTCCCCAACTGGTTGTTGGGGTTATAGGAGCTCTCCTGGTTTTTTTCCTGTTAAAGGAATTTTCCCCATACATGTTGCCAGGGGGACAAATTGCTGGGTACTTAAGAAAAACAAAAAGACCTAGCCCCTGGGAGTGGGGTGCATCTGGCTACTCTTTTGTTTCACCTGGGTGTGTGGACAGTCAGTCCCCAGTGTTTGGATGGAGAGGGAGGATGCTCTCTTTGGCTGCTTTTCCTTCTGCCCGGGATTCCAAGCCCACCTTCCCTGCCCCACTGGGAGCTGGGCCGTGGCCGCCCTGCCCCCGCAGTTGCTTTGAGCCTTCGCTACGTTGTAGCCCTGCCTACCCTGTCTGCCCAGACCTCAGGGGGGTTTCCCGTTCGGCTACATCTCATCTGCCACCTGCAATTTGTGCTCATCCCAGCCGTTCCAGCCTGCTGTTCCAGCTGGCTGTTCCCAAGGGGTCCAGCCTGACACCAGGATCGGCTGCCCAGGGGTTTGTGAAGCCTTTGTTCCATCCCTTCCCGGGATCCCAGGCCGCCAGTGCCGCGTGCTCCCCGAGCTCGCTCCGGAGCGCCCCCTGCAGCCGCGGGGGAACCACCGCACCTGCCCTGCTCACCGGGAGCCGCCAGCGCCCCTGCCGGCTGCGAGCGGAACTGCACCCGAGGGGAAAGGGCCTGACAGCCGAGAAGGCTGGGACTGGGTTTGTGATTGTTTGCTGTTACTGCCATAGTTATTGCTGTGTGTTTGCCTTGTTATACACATACAGATATATAATAGTAAAGAACTGTTATTCCTATTTCCCACATCTTTGCCTAAAAGCCCCTTGATTTCAAAATTATAATAACTCGGAGGGAAGAGGGTCACATCTGCCATTCCAAATGTGGCTCCTGCCTTCCTTGGCAGACACCTGTCTTTCAAACTGAGACAGATCTTGGCACCCAACCGTAGGGCGTGAGGGCATTAAGAGAAAGGAGTGAAAAAGGAGTAACAGTTCCTGGATAACTTAATTTTGTGTGCTGGGTATAGGAACCTTGCTAGGCAGCACTATGTGGTATAGTTTACCCAGTTCGGGTGGCAGGTGGTCATGGCTATATTCTTCCCCTTTGCAGCTCCTTACCTAAATATGGGTCCTCTGACTAAGGCTCCTATTGCTGTTATCCAGTTTGCACTATGGGTCGAGAAGGTGAGGAATTAATGGGTTTTAACTTCCTCTGGAATGTGGGTACATGGGTAAAGGGCTATCACACACTAAGTGCATGTTTTTGGGGTTATGTTAAAAATGGTACCTTCTGTGAGGAAATGACACCAGGGAAAGTTTTCTCCCAATCTCTCAACCAGTTCTTTGGGCCCACCCCATCAATTTTTGAAGGGTTTAGATTCCCTCTGGGTACTAACCAACTGGTGCTGATAGGCCTACTCTATTTAGCACTCAGAGATGAGATTGGCTTCGATAACTACCCAGACACTGGCCTCAGAGACTAGAGATCCTACCCCAGAGCCTGATCCAGCCCCAGAGCCTGACACGGCCCCAGACACTAGAGATCCTACCACAGAGCCTGACACAGCCCCAGACACTAGAGATCCTGCTCCACAGCCTGACCCTGCCCCACAGCCTGATACCGTCCAACAGCCCACCTCAGAAATGGACTACCCAAACTGGGTGAGGGTACTGGTGAAGGGGATGCAGGAGATGCGCCAGGAGATGGGCCAGGAGATGGGCCAGGTGTGCCAGGGGATATGCCAATTGCTAAGGGAATACACCTCCTCAGCTAGTGAAAAACCCTCTCCCTGCCCCAAAGAGGGTGAGTCCAATGGTGCAGCAGTGGAACCCATGGATGTTACAACCGTCCAGGCTCCAGCTGAACCACAAGGACAATCACAGCCAGCAGCAGTCACCCCTGTGCAAAGGAGGAAGTGTAAGACCAAATCAGTACGACCAGTTAATGATGATGGGGAACCAGGGCCCTCACAACCAGCAGGAGAGCCAGAGCCGGAAATCATCACTGAGTCCCTGTCGTACGACAGTCTCCGTGGTATGCGAAAAGACCATGTGTGTGCGAAGGGGGCGTGAGCCTTATACAACCTGGCTGCTTCGGGTTTGGGACCTTATGGGCACAGGTGTGCAACTGGATAGTGGTGAGGCAAGGTATCTGGGATCGTTGACCCAGGACCCAGGCGTGGACCAGATATTTGTGAGGGAGCCACGGCCCCTTTCTCTCTGGGAGCGGCTCTTAATGAGTGTGAGAGAAAGGTTCATTCACAAAGAAAGAATGCAGGAGTATCATCATAGAATGCAGTGGAAGACACTTGAGGAAGGGATCCAGCAGCTAAGAGAGGTGGCAATATTAGAGGTACTCTTTGGGAGGGATGGACAGCATGATAATGACCCCGATAAGGTCAGGTGCACAGGACAGATGATGTGGAACCTGGCAAAGCTAGGGCCATCGCAATACACCACCTTCATTGCAACGATTGATGCTGACAATAATTGAGAAACAGTGGGCTCTGTTGCCAACAAGCTCAGGAATTATGACAGTATGGTCAATGGTCCGCTGAAGGCTCATGTCTCTGCTGTGGTCAAAGAGGCCTCAAAGAGGAGATGAAGGAGATGAGGAAGGAAATGAGGGAGGAGATGAGGAAGATCAGTGTGGCACCAGTGCGAGTCACAGGCCCCCAAGTAAGAGCCCGTCGTCCCCCTGCTAGAGAGAGAGGGTACACCCCACAAGCTGAGCTGTGGTTTCTTCTGTGTGACCATGGGGAAGATGTGAGAAGGTGGGATGGGAAACCCACTTCTGTCCTGGCAGCGCGGGTGCGTGAACTCAAGGAGGGAGGCACTAACCGAGGGGGTTCCGCTAAGGTGAAGGTAGCCTCAGCCTCCCGTGACCGAGCTGCCAGGTATTACAGAAGGGAGGATGATATGTCAGATCCCCTTGAAGGGACATCTGGCATGTATGCCCAGGGAAAGAATGATAACCAGGGCTAGAGGGGCCCTGCCTCTAGCCAGGAAGAGGCACGGGAGAACCGGGTTTTCTGGACGGTGTGGATTCGATGGCCTGGCACATCAGAGCCACAGAAATATGATGCATTGGTTGATACTGGGGCACAGTGTACTTTAATGCCATCGGGACATGTGGGGGCAGAACCTGTCTCCATCACTGGGGTGACCGGGGGATCACAGCAGTTGACCCTGTTGGAAGCTGAGGTGAGCCTGACTGGGAAGGAGTGGCAAAAGCATCCGATTGTGACCGGCCCAGAGGCCCTGTGTATTCTGGGCATAGACTTCCTCCGGAATGGCTATTACAAAGACCCAAAAGGACCCAGGTGGGCATTTGGGATTGCTGCTGTGGAGGCAGAGGGCATTAGGCAATTGAACACCCTGCCTGGACTATCTGAGAATCCTTCTGCAGTTGGGATCCTTAAAGTGGAAGAGCAACGAGTGCCAATTGCCACCTCGACAGTGCACCGCCAGCAGTATCGGACAAATCGAGGTGATGTGATCCCCATCCACAAGATGATCCGTGAGCTGGAGAGCCAAGGGGTGGTCAGCAAGACCCACTCACCCTTCAACAGCCCCATCTGGCCTGTCTGCAAGTCTGATGGGGAATGGAGATTGACTGTGGACTATTGTGCCTTGAATGAAGTGACTCCACCATTGAGTGCTGCTGTGCTGGACATGTTGGAGCTCCAGTACGAGCTGGAGTCCAAAGCAGCGAAGTGGTACGCCACTATTGACATTGCCAATGCTTTTTTCTCCATTCCTCTGGCAGCAGAGTGCAGGCCTCTGTTTGCCTTCACCGGGAGGGGTGTGCAGTACACCTGGAACCGACTGCCCCAGGGGTGGAAGCACAGTCCCACCATCTGCCATGGACTGATCCAGGCTGCACTGGAAAAGGGTGAGGCCCCAGAATATCTGCAGTACATTGATGACATCACTGTGTGGGGGAATATGGCATCAGAGGTATTTGAGAAAGGAGAGCCAGAGAATCATCCAGATTCTCCTGCAAGCTGGTTTTGCCATCAAGAAGAGCAAAGTCAAGGGCCCTACCCGAGAGATCCAGTTCCTGGGAGTAAAGTGGCAAGATGGACGACGTCAGATTCCCACTGAGGTCATCAGTAAGATCACAGCAATGTCTCCACCAACCAACAAGAAGGAAACACAAGCTTTCCTAGGTGCCATAGGTTTCTGGAGAATGCACATTCCCAAGTACAGCCAGATCGTGAGCCCTTTCTACCTGGTCACCCGAAAGAAGAACGATTTCCACTGGGGCCCAGAACAGCAGCAAGCCTTTGCCCAGATCAAGCAGTAGCTCTGGGCCGGTTGGGACAGGGCCAGAGGTGAAGAACGTGCTCTACTCTGCATCCAGGAGCAATGGTCTGTCCTGGAGCCTCTGGCAGAAGGTGCCTGGTGAGACTCAGGGCTGACCACTGGGATTCTGGAGCCAAAGCTACAGAGGGTCTGAAGCCAACTACACAGAGAAGGAAATCTTGGCAGCTTATGAAGGAGTCCAAGCTGCCTCAGAAGTAATCGGCACAGAGGCACAACTCCTCCTGGCACCCCAACTGCTGGTGCTGGGGTGGATGTTCAAGGGAAAGGTTCCTTCCATGCATCACGTCACCAACGCTACTTGGAGCAAATGGATCACTGTCATCACGCAGCGTGCCCGCATTGGATACCCAAGTCGCCCTGGGATCTTGGAAATAATTATGAACTGGCCGGAAGGTGAGACTTTTGGGTTATCTTCTCAAGAAGAAGAGGAGCAGGTGATGCGTGCCAAAGAAGCCCCACCATATAACGAGCTACCAGAGAGTGAGAGACAATATGCCCTCTTCACTGATGGTTCCTGCCGAATTGTAGGTGCTGGCTGGAAATGGAAAGCCGCTGTATGGAGCCCCAAACGACAAGTTGCACAAGCTACCAAAGGAGAAGGTGGATTGAGCCAATTTGCTGCACTCAAAGCTGTTCAGTTAGCTCTGGACATAGCTGAAAGAGAAAAGTGGCCAAAGCTCTACCTCTACACTGTTTCATGGATGGTAGCCAATGCTCTGTGGGGTTGGCTGGAAAGGTGGAAGAAGGCAAACTGGCAGCACAGAGGAAAACCAATCTGGGCTGCTGAGGAGTGGAAAGGCATTGCCACTCGGGTAGAGAAGCTATCCGTGAAGGTTCGTCATGTAGATGCTCACATCCCCAAGAACCGGGCTAACGAAGAACATTGTAACAACAAACAGGTAGATCAGGCTGCAAAAATAGAGGTGTCCCAGATAGACTTGGATTGGCAACATAAAGGAGAGTTGTTCCTAGCTCGATGGGCCCATGATGCCTCAGGCCATCAGGGCAGAGATGCCACCTGTAAGTGGGCACGAGATCGAGGGGTGGATCAAACCATGGACAGTATCTCCCAGGTGATCCATGATTGTGAGACATGCCCTGCAAGCAGGCCAAGCGAGTGAAGCCCCTGTGGTATGGTGGGTGATGATCCAAATACAAGTATGGGGAGGCCTGGCAGATTGATTACATCACATGCCTCAAACACATCAAGGCAAGCGCTGTGTGCTCACAATGGTAGAAGCCACCACTGGATGGCTGGAGACCTACCCTGTGCCTCACGCTACAGCCTGGAACACCATCCTGGGCCTTGAAAAACAAGTCCTTTGGAGGCATGGTACCCCTGAGAGAATTGAGTCTGACAATGGGACTCATTTCAAGAGCAGCCTTATAAACACCTGGGCTAGAGAACATGGCATAGAGTGGGTGTACCACATCCCTTACCATGCACCAGCAGCTGGGAAGGTTGAGCAGTGTAATGGATTGCTTAAAACCACCTTGAAGGCACTGGGTGGGGGGACTTTCAAAAACTGGGAGGTGCATTTAGCAAGAGGCACCTGGTTCATTAACACCTGAGGCTCCACCAGCTGAGCAGGCCCTGCCCAATCCGAGCCCCTACAAACAACAGACAGGGATAAGGTTCCAGTGGTGCACGTGAGAGGTATGCTTGGAAAAACTGGGTTAATTCTGCCTCGAGCAAAGACAAACCCATCTGTGGGGTTGTTTTTGCTCAGGGACCAGGTTGCACCTGGTGGGTGATGCAAAGGGATGGAGAGACCCGATGCATACCTCAAGGGGACCTTGTTTTAGGATGGACAACCCATGGCTCTGTACTTGTATCAGTATCTGCATGTATATATGTATATAATTCGGGTGATGCATGTACATGTACGGTTAAAAGGGTTAAGTTTCATGTAACATGTTAGTATGAGAAAAATTCGGGGTGGATAATGTTGGGGTTTTAGTTCTCTTCCTGTTTTCTTTTTCTCTTAAAGGAATTTCCCCCATACATGTTGCCAGGGGGACAAATTACTACTTAAGAAAAACAAAGGGCCTGGCCACAGTGGGAGGGGTGCATCTCTTCCACCTAGGTTTGTGGGCAGTCAGTTCCAGGTGTTTGGACGGAGAGAGAGGCTGCTTCTTCGGCTGCTTTCCTTCTACTGGAGAAACCCTGGAATCCCAAGCCTGCCTTCCCTGCCCTGCTGGGAGCCAGGCTGCGGCCGCCCTGCCCCTGCAGTTGCTTCGAGCCTTCGCTACTCTGTAGCCCCGCACGCCCTGCCTGCCCAGACTTCTGGGGGGTTCTCACTGCAGCTCTGGAGTTCAATACATCTCATCTGCCACCCAGGATTTGTGCTCGTCCCTGCTGTTCCAGCCTGCTGTTCCCGAGGGTCCAGCTGGACACTGGGATCAGCTGCCCAGGGGTTTGTGAAGCTTTTTTGTCCTGTCCCATCCCTTGCTCCAGAGTGCCCCCTGCAGCCACTGGGGAACCATCGCACCTGCCCTGCTCACCGGGAGCCGCCAGCGCCCCTGCCGGCTGCGAGTGGAACTGCACCCGAGGGGAAAGGGCCTGACAGCCGAGAAGGCTGGGACTGGGTTTGTGATTGTTTGCTGTTACTGCCAGAGTTATTGTTGTTTGTGTGCCTTGTTATACACATATAGATATATAATAGTAAAGAACTGTTATTCTATTTCCCATATCTTTGCCTAAAAGCCCCTTGATTTCAAAATTATAATAACTCGGAGGGAAGGGGGTTGCAATTTTTCCTTCTTCCATTCCAAGGGAGGTTCCTGCCTTCCTTGGCAGACACCTGTCTTTCAAACCGAGACACTTTTGCTAAAGGCTTTATGGACAGCTGTTTTGCAACGCATTTATCCTTTTTATGTTTTCCTTATTAGAAGCCATACAAACCTATCAGGATTTCTTGCAGAATGTAATGCCCATGCTGATGCATTAGCTAATCCTGTTCGGGCAGCTCCTCAGCCAGATAAACTAGCCCAGGTGTCAGGGTCCCTTCCCCCCTGCCATGTAGCCCTGGGAGAGGGGCCCTGGGGGGAGGCACGGGGTTTCCCTCACCCCTGGTCAGCCTCGTTCCCCATTGGTTGGTTTGTGTTTCCCCACGCGGGCAAGGACCCTCAGGTCCCGTGATTGTAACAGTTCCTCGGCAGATCCCGGCCATGCGGCTGGAGAAATAAACATCTCTGAAACATCTACCAAGAATCTGTCCATATGTATTTCTTTTCCACGGGACTCCTTGTTTGATACATCGTGTTACAGAATCCCCACTGTATCAAATGGTGGAGAATTGCGAGCAGAACCATCCCCGATCCCTAAGCAACTGATGTGTGAGTAAAGAAACTTTGGATTCCTCTTCTTGGTTTTGTTTTGCTGTTCCATATCTAAACTATGGAGGAACTGTGGGGAAGACTCTTGGCTCTCAGAGCCGCATATGGACATTTATCTTAAAAAGATTCTTGAACAACAATTTGTAAATTTTAGCTTAATTTAAGGTCAAAAGCAACTGAAACATTTCCTTTCATGGTTTTTCTATGTTTCTTGGGATTTAATTCTTACCAAAGACTTTTGGAAGACTGTTTGGACACAGTTAATTTTTGAGTCAAAATATATGCTGACGGAAGAATATTTTCGTGGATATTATTTAATGACAGAGACTGTTGAGCAATGTCAGCTGTGTACTGGCTCAGGGACCGTGTGACCCAGGCCACGTGGACTGAGCCCTCTCCTAGCAGCAGTGAGGCAGCTCCCGCACGCAGGCAGAATGATGCGAGCTGCAGTGTCGGTGGCGGAGCGAGGCACGGCAGGAGTGGTGTGACCCAGCAGTGCCCACCCGGTCCCGTGCAGCGCGTGGTGGAGTGAGCCCTGTGAACACCCAACTGAGAGGGGTGGCGCGTGGGCGGTGGCTAGCAGCGGTGGAGCGGAGCTGCGCCCAGCCAAAATGCGTGCTGGAGCAGGGCGCGGGGGGTCATCGCTCAGGGGCCCAGCCGAGACGTGGGTGCAATGCCTGGCAGCGGCAGCAAAGCTGTGACCAGAGGAGGCGACACACGGAGAATGGAGCAGTGCGGCCCGGCCTGGCCTGTGCGGCCCCGAATGCAACCCTGGGAAGAGCGCGCAGGCACCAGCAGCTCTGGCGGCCCCAGCAGCACCAGCAGCCCTGGCAATTCCAACATGGGAGCAAGCGAAAGCAAGAACGCAGCGAGACAGAAAACAGCAGCCACTCGGAAAAAGGAAAAGATCACCGTAGCTAAGGTTTTAGGAATAGTAAAATGGTATAATGTTAAAATTACGGTTTAAAACGAGATGTGACAACCAGCAAGACATATTCGTTCATAGAACTGCTATTAAAAAGAATAACCCTGAAAAGTACATCCCAAGCTTGGGAGATGGAGAGGTGGTGGAATTCAAAATTGTACAAGGTAGAAAAGGCTTGCAGGCGGCGGAGGTCACTATGCATGATGGTATTTCTGTAAAAGGCAGTATATAAAAATCGTAGTCATTTTAGGCAATATCCCCATTATGAGCCCCCCCCCGAGTCTCTTTTTCCTAATCTCACCTTTCCGTTTTATCCTATATCCTATTACCTCCACTGTATTCCCAATCCATTTTTCCACCCATGGTTTCCCTCACAAAACCATACCTTTCCCCAGTTGTTTCCCCAAAAATCCCTTTCCAATGCCGAGTGGGGGATGAAAAGGGGGAGGGAAGAAATTAAACCCTCTCCTGCATCAGTTTCCCCACAAAGCATGCCCAGAGAGTCCTGTCTCCCTTCTGTCATCCTTAAGATGTTCAGAGAATCTGTTGGGACATTTAAAGACTCAGGAGGGTGGCTTATTTTGTTTTAAAACTGTCCTTGTTATGTTTATCCAGTTGTTTTCAATGTTATGTTTTACATCTCTTTTGTTAAAAATAAACGGGTGAAATGTCAGGGTCCCTCCCCCCTGCCATGTAGCCCTGGGAGAGGGGCCCTGGGGGGAGGCACGGGGTTTCCCTCGCCCCTGGTCAGCCTCGTTCCCCATTGGTTGGTTTGTGTTTCCCTGCGCGGGCAAGGACGCTCGGGTCCTGTGATTGCCGCAGTTCCTCGGCAGATCCTGGCCATGCGGCTGGAGAAATAAACATCTCTGAAACATCTATCAAGAATCGGTCCATATATATTTCTTTTCCAGGGGACTCCTTGTTTGATACATCGTGTTACAGAATCCCCACTGTAGCACCCAGGCTAAAACATCTCATACCTTTTTTTATTCTAAATGCACGCACATTGTGTCAACAGTTTTCACTAACACCTACAGAAGCTCGTGCTATTTTTAGTGCCTGCCCAGATTGTCATAACTTTAACGGACGTTTGCCCTTAGGAGTAAATCCCCATGGTCTTTTGGCCCTACAGCTTTGGCAGACTGATGTTACACACATTGCAGAATCTGGTTGTTTTAAATATGTACATGTATCCTTTGATACCTTTTCCTCTGTTATATGGGCTTCTGCTCATGCTGGAGAAAAGGCCCGTGATGTCATTTTGCACTGGCAGCAGGCCTTTGCTGCTTTAGGCATACCTGCCTGTGTGAAAACTGACAGTGGGCCAGCCTACGCCTCTCAGAAATTTAAGAATTTCTTAGGTTTGTAAGGCATCTCTCACAAATTTGGTATTCCTCATTCTTTCACTGGTCAGGCTGTCGTTGAACATGCTCATCACACACTTCAAACTGTTTTAGAAAAACAAAAAGAGAGAATGCAAGGGGAAACCTCACAGTCCAAACTTTTGAAAGCTGTATATACCATCAATCACTTGACCATACCGGCTCATTCAAACAATCCCTCAATTTTAAATAATTTTTATTCCTTGCCGTCCACCAGTGAAACACATTTGCCTCGAGCTAAAGTACGGGTAAGGAATCTGCTCACCAGCCAGTGGGAAGACCCCTGGGACCTTGTCACTTGGGGGCGTGGATACACTTGTGTTTCCACAGGTACTGGAGCACGGTGGGTGCTAGCAAGGTGTGTGCATCCTGATTTGCAGCAGAACATGCCACTGCCTGTTCGTCCAGATCCTGAGGGTAACAGCAACACAGGCTGATGACCTTGGCAGTGTAGTTCGAGCTACCTCTGACCAGAGAGAGCATCAAGCACCAGTGACCAAGCAGGACTGTATTGCACTGATTATCTCTGTGATCAAGGGTATTGGCTTGCACTGGGATGTACTGGAGTGCAAATGGCAACGAGTAACAGAAAAATGCACGTGCCAATATGGTACTTGTCAGTTTTGCTGAGCTTAGTGCCTGCTGTTTCTGCTTGGCCTGTCAGTCAGCCAAGAACCAACGTGTGGGTTACCCTGGCCAATGCGACAGAGCAAGATACTCTGTGCTTAGCACCACTACTCCTGACAATCCTTTTCCTACCTGCCTGGTTGGCTTGCCAATAGGTGCCTGGCCAAAGCGTAGGACAGTTAGCAAGCTGTTACAATCAAACAATCACGCTGCTGCTTGGGATCAGTGGGTTTCATACCCTCCCCCTGCAACTCTTGAGCTGCAAGAAATAGAGCTTTTAGGATCTGTGAAAATGGACCTTTGTGTTAAGTTCAATTACTCTGGATCTGATCAGTCTGAGGTATGGGATATTTCTCCTAAGCAACCCATATTTGCAAATAAAAGTGCCTGGTGCAATTACAGTTCACCACGTATTTCACACTCTACTACTGTTCCTCTGGCTTTGCCTCCAGGGGTGTTTTTTATTTGCGGAGACCGAGCATGGGCTGCGATTCCGTCACACATCAAGGGAGGTCCTTGCAGCTTAGAACGACTCTCATTGTTAATCCTGACACATCTATGATTTTACAGCATAAACCACGGAGGGGAAAACGCAGCACCCATGCATTTGTCCCTGATTGCGATGACAACGCCAAATTTTCGCCGCCAGGTACTCGAGGGGCTGTTTCCTTCCTTTCTCCACAAATAGCATCTGCTAAAGCACTGGGACTGTTAAGCAAGTTAGGATGTTGGTTAGCTCGGCAGACTAATGCCACTTTGCTTGCTTTAGCCAGATTATTAACAGATGGTGGTTCAGTAACGCACACTACACTGCAAAAGAGAGCTGCTAGTGATTTTTTATTGCTAGCACATGGACATGGATGTGAGGATTTCGATGGAATGTGTTGCATGAATTTGTCTGATCCTTCGAAATCTATTCATGCCCACATTAAAGAATTACAAACAAGTGTGTCAAAATTGTGTGAAAAATCAAAATTTGATAAAGTCAACTGTTTGGAAATTAGCAAATTGCAAAATAAATCAAAAATCTACTTAAAATTGGATGCCTGATCCTATTGGTTATTTTTTGCATCCTGCTCATTGTGCCGTGTTTATTGTCTTTTTTGCAAAGGGCCCTGCAAAAGTCAATAAACTCTGCCTTTGTAATACAAAAAAAAAGGGGGACCTGAGGAGATTGACAGCCGGACGGACAATCTCACAGAGTCAGACCTGAAAACAGTCAGAATTTACCCGTGAGAATATGACAGTGAGATTCTGCAGCTTTAGTAAAACCCACAGAGAAGGCCAAGAAGATAATCAATGAGAGAAGATGTTCTGGACACAAGGGGAGGATGTTCTTGTTATGGGACTTTGAGAGTGTACAAGGAAGCACTTGCGGATAACGTAGCAACTATACTTTTGCTTGTATAGCTGATTGCTTTACTGCCGGAATGATCATTGTTAGACAGCCCTGTCATTGCTAAGCAGCCAATCTTAAATTAGGCCACAGCCATTGTGAAGAGGTATAAAAATAGCAGTAGAGAAAATAAAAAATCTTTTTACCTTTCTTGACTATGGACTGAGACTAGTGTGGCTTTTATGTTTGCCTTGACAAAGCTACAAAAATAAAGAAATTGAACTGAGACACAGGTGGGGACATGGGGACACACAGCCATGGGACACGGAGAGACACAGACATGGTGGGACATAGACACGGAGAGTGAGGAACACACGGACGTGGATGCAGACGTAGGGAACAATGATATGGGTGGGGACATGGGGGGACATGGCCAGTGATATGCGAGGACGTGGCCATGGGCGGTGCCATGGGGGGAACTTGCAGGGGATGTGGGGGATGCTGGGTTTGACGGAGTTGAGGGTTCCTGGGAGGGATTTGGGGCTTGCTGAGGGCTTTGGGGCCCCCAGGCCGAGCGGCTCCGGCTGCGCTGGGAGACCCTGGTGGAGGTTCTGGGGCAGCTGCTCAAGGACCCCCTGAGCTGGACCCCCATCCAGCATTGGGCTCCTGGAAGGGAATGAAGGTCCTTGTCCCCACGAAGGAAATTGCAGCACCCCCAGGGTGTTGGGGGCAGCTGAGAGGCCACAAGAAAGAGGGGAGGGCCAGACAGAGCTGTCCACCTCCAAAACTGCACCCCAAAACCGCACCCCAAAACCACCAAAACTCAGGGATTCCTCCCAGAAAAAAGCTGCCAGGAGCTGTCTGAATTGAGGGAAAGGAGGGATTGGAACCCCAAATTGAGCTGGGAAGGGTCCTGCTCCTCCTCCATCCTAATCCTGCCTGCTTCTCTCCATCCTTTCTCCCACTCCGTCCTCTTAGGGGGTTACTGGTGCGCCTCTTGGGGTTCGCTGGGTGCTACCTTGGGATTTGTAGAGTGACACAGGAGGGACACACAAGGGTCCCTATTCGCAATCCATCCCTGGGTTTTGCCCGCCCCCTGTCTCAGCCCCCCCAAATAGCTCCCCACCACTCCCCAATAAACAGGACCAGGGCAAACTGGGAAGCTTTATTGAGAACACTGGGAGCAGCCAGGCAGGGGCAGAGTGACAGCAGGGCTGGGGTGGACACATGACCCCCCCAAAATCAGTGTGGGGACAGAGCTTGGGGTCCCGGCCGGACCTGAGGCCACGGGGAGGGGCTGCGGCCGCCGGCGGCTCAGGAGCTCTGTGGGCAGAGCAAAGGGGGTGACACCCCCACATAGGGTGAGGTTTCCTCCGGCCAGCGGCGGTCGGATTCAAAAAGGGCTCTGGGGAGCACGGGGAACAGGAGCGGGTAAATGGAGCTGTGGCACGTCTCCGAGGGCAGGGCTGCGAGTGTTCTCCTGCCCGTGGGGGTTTGTAGTTTGTTTTTGTGTTGAGATTTGGTTGGTTGGGTTTTTTTCAGCAATGGTCCTCACACGATCAAAAGCTCCAGCCACTAAAAGTGTACCCAGGCAAACAGAACCCTCCCAGAAGGATGCGTCTGTCCAGACCCCTTCCTGTGAGGAGTGTTTGAGCCTGGCAGTAGCACCAGGGGACGCTGTCAAAGACACCTGCCTGAGGTGCGAACAGGTGAACGATCTCCTTTCCCTGGTGGCCGAGCTTAAGGAGGAAGTGCAAAGACTAAGGAGCATTAGAGAAAGGGAAAGGGAAATAGACTGGTGGAGTTTCACCCTTCCATCCCTGAGAGAAGCCCCCCAGCAGTCAGAGCACTCCCATGCCTCTCACCATCAGGCTGAGGGAGGAGACCTGGGGGATGGAGTGGAAATGGGTTCCTACTCAGGGACGTAATAAAAATTCCTCCCAACCCCCATCGCCTCCCCAGGTGCCACAGTCTTCCTCGCTTTGCACTTTTCACCTTTCTTTCCTAGGCAGGCGCAGTCTCTCGTTGGCTGCTTCTGCAGTTTCTCTACTGGTCTCAGCAAGCTTTGTTCATCATTTCTGAGACTTCTGTTCCCCATTTCTTGCCAACTTACATTCTGTGCCTTAAGCTTGTGGCCAATATTTGCTAACTTTTACCCTGTACCTTATACTTGCACAGGTACAATGATTTGAACCCTTTCAACTGGCACGGGCACAACAGAGCCAGCCTGGGCACAGGGAGGGAATTTATTACCAACCAAATCCCAGCAGGACAAGGAGAAGGCAAAGAAATCTCTCCAACACCTTCCCCCCACCCAGCGGGGATCACCCGGAACGGGGGTCACCAGGGCTCTGCCCAACGGGGGTCACTGGGGATCATCCAACACCGATCCTCCCACGGGGGATGGAGCTGGAGCAGCGCACGAAGCTCTTCCCGCACTCGGGGCACTCGCAGGGCTTCCCTTAGCGGTGCCTCCGTTGGTGTTGGGTTAAATTAAACCTCACAGAGAAGCTCTTCCCACACTCAGAACACTCATAGGGCCTCTCCCCGGTGTGGATGCGCCGGTGGATGGTGAGGTGGGAGTTGCGTTTGAAGCCCATCCCGCAGTCGGGGCAGCGGAAAGGCCTCTCATCCGTGTGAATGCGATGATGTACAAGGAGATCAGACCTCCTCCGAAACCTCTTCCCACACTCAGAACACTCAAAGGGCTGTTCCCCGGTGTGGGTGCGCAGGTGTTCCCTCAGGATGGAGCTCCGCCAGAAACTCTTCCCACATTCACTACAGCCATAGGGCCGTTCCCCGGTGTGAACCACCTGGTGCTGGATCAGCTGGGAGCTGTTGGTGAAGCCCTTCCCACATTCCCCACACTCATAGGGCCTTTCCCCAGTGTGGATCCTCTCGTGCTGGATCAGGTTAGAGCTCTGGCAGAAGCTCTTCCCACATTCCCCACACTCATAGGGCTTTTTCCCAGTGTGGATCCTCTGGTGCTGGATCAGGCTGGAAACATGGCTGAAGCTCTTCCCACATTCCCCACACTCATAGGGCCGTTCCCCAGTGTGGATCCTCTGGTGATCCCTCAGGCTGGAGCTCTGGCTGAAGCGCTTACCACATTCCTCACACTCGTAGGGCCTCTCCCCGGTGTGGGTGCGCTGGTGTTCCCTCAGGGTGCAGTTCCGGCTGAAGCTCTTCCCACATTCCCCACACTCGTAGGGCTTCTCACCATTGTGGATCCTCTGGTGCCGGATCAGGCTGGAGCTCCACCTGAAGCCCTTCCCACATTCCAAGCACTTGTGGGGCTTCTCCCTGCCCTGAGGCTTCTTCCCCAGCTCCGAGCTCCCCCTGGATCTCCGGCCGCCTTCCCGGCACAGGGAGGCTCTTTCCTCCTTGGATCTCTCTGGGCTGCGTTTGCAGCCCCTCCTCGTGCGGCATCTCCGGGGCTTTTCCTCCTCCTCCATCTGGCCACGCCTTGGGAATGACAAATCCTGGTTTGGGGGGAGAAACAAGGGATGAGTTCCTTGGGCTGGGGGTTCCTCCTGCCCAAGTCCATCACCGGGCATCCTGTGTCTGTAAAAACCTCCAAAACACCAAGATTCACTCCAGAAGTCCCCCAAACATCAAGACACAGACCCAAAACTCCAAAAACATCAAGATTCAGACAAAATCCCCTCAAAAATATAAACATTCAACCCCCACAAAAAAATCCAAAGCACCAACATGGAGCCCACTAAACCTCAGAAATACCAAGATTCACCCCCTGGAAAATCATGGATCCCCCTCCCTGATCACCTGCTGGATGGGGGGGCAACGCTCCTGGGGCTGGGGGGAGGCTGCAGATACAGCGAGTGCTGGAACCTTGCGGTGCCTCCTCTTCCTGCTCCTCCTCCTCCTCCTGTGTCCCCACTCTTCCTCACACTCCTCTTCCTCACACTACTCCTTCTCCTGCAGAATCCCACCTGCTGCTCCCACGTCCATCCTTTCACCATTCTGCTCTCCAGCCCTGCTCCTCCAGCCTTTCTCCTCCTCCCCCCAGGCCCAGCACCCACCCCTGGCTCGCTCTGCCCCCCAGAGCTCTCGCATCCCACAGCACCAGCAGGGATGCAGCTGCGGCAGCTCGGGCTGCGGCAGCGCTGGGCTCTCGGCCGCTCCTGCCCGCACTCGGCCCCCGCCGCAGCCACTTCTGCCAGCACAGCACGGGCCGGCCCGGCCTTGGCGCTCCCCCCCTCCCACCTCCCCAAATTCCCCTCGCGGGGGGCGCCAAGGCCGGGCCACACGGGGGCTCCAGCTGGGGAGCGCCGGGCGCTGCGGCTCTGCCTGGCAACTGCTGAGTCACCAGCGCCGCGCCTTCTGATTGGCTGAGCGCTGCCTGAGGGCCGCGCCTGCACCTAGGGGGGACACCCTGCTCCAGGGGGGATGGCCCGAAAACCGGGCACCCCCAGCCAAGGAACAACAGCAACGCCTCCCTACAAACACATGCTCTCAATCTGCTCGGACACAGCCACACCGACTTGGACACAAGCAAGTGACACCAGAAACCATCAGCTCCACAAAATAGCACTGATTGACACACACTGCTGCTCAGCCAAGCTCCTGCTCAATTCCTCAACTTCCAGAACAACAACAAAGCCTCAACACAACCATGGACATCGTTTCCTGTACAAAAGGGGACAATGTGGAGGTAGTTTGCACATTCTCCCAGAGGTAATTAAGGGTGGGTGTAAAAACGGAATGTGAGAATGGGTCTGGGCAACAGGGGACGGATGGTGTTGGTGTGCTGGGAAAGGATTGGTTGAAGGGAGGGTGCAGGAATATGGTTAAGGCAAACAGCAGCAGGAGGAATGTGTGTGATAAGAAAGGAAAAGGAAGATGGAAAAGAGGAGGAAGGAAAAAAACTGAGGACTGGGATGTTTTTCAGAACCATCTTATCCTCAAAATTTGCCAGCTGATCCAGATCTTTTCTATCCCCAGTTTCCAGGACAGGGAAACAAAGAAGTTCAGGATTTCAGGGTGTTTCTCTGTGGTGGGGAGCAGCAGGACAGGGCAGCACGGGCTGGGGGCCTGTGGGGAGCTGCGGGGCCGGGCCGGGGCTGTGGGGCAGCCGGGGCTCAGCGCCGGGCACTGCCTGACCCCAACACCCCCCGGGCAGGGCCGGCACTGGCCCCCGGCCCCCAGGAGGCTGCGGGATGTGGAAGGATCAGGATTTTCTTTCATCGATCTTGTTTGGGTCACTGGAGAAACGAATGATTGTGCAGAAAGCTCAGCAGCTGTCAGAGGATGAGCACCCACAGGCACTGAGGGGGCTGCACGAGAGGTACAAGAAGCCCCTGCAGCACTTGGCCAGAAAGGCTCAGCAGGGGAATGCAAGAAGGGATGAGCAAAAGGCCAAGGTGAAGGCAAAGGCCATGGCAGAGTTTCTACAGCCCCCCAGGGATGAACCGCAGGGCCCAAGGGGGCCCCAGCACCCAGGGGACGGCGGCGGCCACAAGCACCTGGCACAGGCATTGCCCTCCTCGGCACGGCAGAGCCCACCCAAACAGCCCCTGCCAAGGAATCAGGGCTCCAGCTGCAGGCCACAAGGACACTGCAAGCACAGACAGCAGCACCCTCAGCACCAGCAAGTCCACCCCTGATGGACATGGATTGTCAGGGCTCTCAGAGCTCCCAGCACACCAGGGACCCACCGCACCAGAGCCCTTGAGAACATTCAGGGCGTGTCTGGATCGAGATGAGGCCGCTCCTGATGGACACAGGGGCCTCTCGATCCACTCCAAATCTGAGACCTAAGGGGGGAAATTGTCAAGAAGTTCTTTCATTATTCAGGCAATAAGTGGGAAAGATGAGCAGGTGTGTTTTATTCAACCACTATGAGTAGATGTGGGGGATGGGTTCAAAATGCATCAATTTCTGTTTGCTCCTAATTGTGATTGTAATTTACTGGGAAGGGATTTGGTGGCTGAAGTGGGAATGCAAATTCCTATTGTAAAAGGAGATACAGAGGCTAATGCTGCTGTACCTTGGTGTCAAATGTCTGCCAAGGCCTCTGCTGAAGGGAACCCAGAAGTGTGGGCAGCCCCAGGGAAATAGGCAAAATCAGATATGGAGCCTCTCCAAATTCCTTTGAAGCATCCAGGACAAGTGGTGTCTAAAAGCAATACCCTGTTCCAAGGGAGGCAAGGAAGGGGTTACAGCCTCTTACTGAGGCCCTGCTAAAGGCAGCACTTCTGGAGCCAGGCATCTCTCCCTACAACACTCCTCTCCTGCCAGGCAAGAAACCCCATCATGGACACCAGAAGGAAAGCACAATTTTCAAGGCTTCAAAAGCAGATTAACTGAGCCTCCTGCCCTGGCCCTCCCAGACAGGGAGAACAATTTGAATCGCATGTGGATGTTAAACAGGGCCATGCCAAAGGAATTCCTGGGCTCAAATGTTTAAGCCAGTGGCCAGAGAGTGGCCTCATTGTCTGCAGAATTGTGCAGCCCCGGCTTTAATGGGAACTGAGGCCTGAAAACTGACAGCAGCAGAATCTCTGATTGTTCCAGCCTGGCATCAAGGTAAAGCTTTGTTAACCAAAGGAACTTCTAAATGGATGAGCAGCGCTCGGTTCTTACAGAATGAAACTTGTTGGATGGAACAGGAGGATTCAGAGTTGAGCACAGGGCAAGGGTTGAACCCAGCCTCCTGTTTGAACGGCCCTGGACACGGGGCTGGCAAGAAACCCATGGCTGCAGTCAAGTGACAGAGCTCCAGACCTGGGCTAGGAGAGATTTACCAGACATTCCCTGGCCTGAGGGAGAAAAGGTGTTTAGGGATGGCTCTGCAAGGGCAGCAGAAGGGAAAAGAGTGACAAGACACGCTGCTCTGAAGGAAAGGGAATGAGACAAAGCGCAGCTCAGCGCCCGCATGCTCAGCTCAAAGGGCCGAGCTGGGGGTGCTTGGAAGAGCCTGGCACTGAAATGCCCTGAGCAGGAAGGCTTCAATATCTTCTGCCAACAGCATGGCAGCTCACAGCGGGGCAGAAGCATTTCCGACTGCTTCAGCAATCCCTGCATCAGTTCTTAAGGCATGTTTGGAACAAACAATTCCAAGATATGAGGTTGTGGAAGCAAGAGACTCAGACAGTGGAACTCATTTTACAGGAAAGATCCTTCAGGGCGTTCTGGCTGCTTTAGGAACACAGTGGCACCTCCAAACGCCCTGGCACCCCCAGAGTTCGGGTCGGGTAGAAAGAATGAATGGGGAAATAAAGAAACACCTTCTGAAGCTGCTGAGAGAAACCAAGATGCCACGGGTACGGCTGCTGCCATTGGCTTTGGCAAGAGTAAGAGCCAGACCCAGGGCAGATATTCAATTATCTCCCCTGGAATTGAGGTTTCCATTCCTCACCCTGGGAATTCCCGAGCTACTCGGGGATGGAGATCAGGGATGTCTGTTTCAAGCAGTCTGTGGCCAGAATCCTGTCTCGTGTGAAATCTCTTCCACAGGAAGCTCGGCTGGCACAGACCCTGCCTTGGCACTTTGCTGCCCACAACATCCAACCAGGACATCGGGTCCTGCCTGAGGAGCGCAAAGAAGCACCACTGCTGGCCGAGGGCGTGGCCCATTCCAAGTGTCCCCGAGCACAGAAACAGCCGCCAGCACAGCTGAACACGGGGGGACCCCTCACCCTCGCCTCAAGCTCTCTGAAGCCCCGCGGATTTGCACTCCCCGGCTGCAGGAGGACCATGCGAGGCCGCCACTGACCCTGCACAGAAGGGGCCGCAGCAGCAGCCAGGGCTCCACAGCGGGGGAAGCCCCGGGGGCTGCTCACAGATCCTCTGCTGGAATAGTCTGGCTGGGCACCTCCTCTGGCATCTCCAGGCACTGGGGGCCAATCCTCGCTGGCACCGGGCGACCTTCAGAGCTTTCTGTGCCTGCACTCGCCACAGCTGCTGCGCGAGACAGCGGGAGAATTCCACTCTGGCTCTCAGTTACACTCACACTCTGGGCTGGGCGGGATTAGGTTACACCATTAGAATGTTTTTTCCTAATATCAATAATCCTACTGTGATATTGTCAGTTGGGTTTGGGCCAGGACATGACAATCAATTTTAAGTTCTAGGAGAAGAAGTAGCAAAACTTTTTATTAGTTTGAATTTTTTGTTTATTTGTGTGTGGGGCTGTTAGTGATGACAAAATTTTAGTATGGGTTTTTCGATGTTCACCTTTAGGTTGCATTTTGCAAAACTAGAAGAGCTCTAAAGGAGACCCTTAAAATACGTTGTGTGAAGCTGTATTTAAAATTAATACCACACCTTCAATTATCTATTGTGACAGTGGCTTTGCGTTAAACAAAATGCATGGAAGAAAAGTACCTTTCTATTTATTTTTATATTTCTTATATAAGGCTTTACTGCTTACAGCTCTGAACGGATTATCTGGAGAGCCATAGGTGACCTTCTTTGAAAAACTGAGACTCCTGAGGCACAAAAAGCATTTCCTCCCTATGACATTCTAATCGAGCTAACTTCCTTACACAATCCCACCTGAAATCTCTCTCCAAGTCATGGATTTAGCATGACCCTCTTGCTTTTGGGGCTTGTTCACACTTCCTCATCTGTTTTACTCTTCTGCTGTCTGCAAATTTAATTATTAAATATAGCAGGGCCTATCTCCTGCTGCATATCTAAGAATAATTAATACCTACCACAGCAGGACATCTAACTGGAGAAACCTCAGATAGCTCATTTCACTATGGATCAAGCTCCCAAACAGGACTGGCACATTGAACATACGGCACCTAAATAAATCAGAAAAAAAAAAAAAAAAAGTGTGGTGGAAGCTGCTAATGACAGGTAATAGAATATTTTTTTTAAAAATAAAAAAAACACCACAAAAAAAAAAAAAAAAAAAGAAGCTTATTTGGTGGGGCCACGGGTGAGTCACCTGATGGCTGCCCTGGAAGACAAACTTCCTTCCTTCTAAAGAAGAGGAGCTTTAGAAATGCAAATTAACTCTGCTGCGGGAAGTGTGCACCATGTCCCAGGCTCTCCTTGCCTGCCACAGGAATTGGGCTGATTCCCTCTGCCCCTCACCCCAAGCTCTGCCTCCCTGCACTGACGGAATTTGCATCGCTAAAGGCAGAGCCCACACTGAGCATCTCTGACTCTGCAACAGAAATCCCTGAAGCTGCAAAGGAAAACAGCAAACGGAGAATTTTGGGAGAACTTCACTCCAAAAAGCAGGGGGGAATCATCCCTCTCCCCACTCCAACATCTGCTGGCACTCTCTGTGTTATACAGGGTGGGTTTGACCACTGGGCTGCTTTTGCTGACACAAGGTCAGCGAAATCACTTGGGAATCCAAGGATGTGATGATTTAATCAGAGAAAAGCGGTCAACTGATGCATCCCTGGCATTTTTGGCAGCGCCCAAAAATGGGGAAAAGATGAACGGCCACCAGAACAAATCCTACAACACCATGGAGCAGCCCCTGGGAACCCAAACAAATTCATACCAGGTGCCAGAGAACCCACTGATCATTTCAATGCATCATTAGATTACAAGCTGTCCTCCAAATCATAACCAAGCACACAGCTCCAGCTCCTGACCTTCTCACCCACCAATCCACTCCCATGAGCAACGCCACAGTTCACCCTGGGATGGCATCAGATTCTCTTTCAGCAGAAGGACCAGGAGGTTGTGGAAAATTAAATGACAAAAACTGCTCTTGGCAAAGAGATGGCCAAGGAAAAGTGGTGAAACAGAGAACAAAGGGAATAAAACTTCATAGAGCCATGACTATCGGATGTTATACAAAGTGGGGGGGCACATTAAGGGGCACATGCAGCAGGCGGATCGGGAAGTCTGTACCTTCCAAGGACCTCAGCCACTGGGGAAAGGGACACGGAGATGCGGCCGGGCAAATCGGCATAAAAAGGAGGCTGCGTCCTCCAACACTTGGACAGACCCCACGGGAAATGCCCCGTGGCCTCTCCCTTTGTCCACGAATAAAGTTACTTTTACACGACTCCTCCGCCTCCTCTGGGGACACAAACCTCTGGCCACGGGAACTTTCCCGCACACTGCCGGCCACGGGGCAGCCACCTCTGTCCTACCCACAGCAGCCGGGACGAGCCAGCGCTGCTCCGGCACCGGCTCCTGCCGAGGCAGCAGCGGGAAGGAGACCGCGGGCAGCCGCTCCCGCAGCGCCCTCACGCCAGGGCGAACACGGCGCCCACACGGCACAACGAACCCGCCACAGCCCCCTGCCGCCCCCTCCGCCCGCAGCCAGCCCCGAGCCCCGCCAGAACCGAGCGCGGCTCCCACCTGCGCTGGGGCCGCCTCCGAGCTCCGCCGCCGCCTCACCGGGCTCCGGCCGCCGCCGCCGCTCCCGGGCCCGCACAGACGCTCCGCCAATGGCGCCTCTGCTGCGCCACGGCCGCCCTGCCGGCGGCTCCGGGCCCGGGCTGCTCCCCGCTCCGACCAATCAGCGCGCCAGAACCACGACTGACGGCAGCACCGCCCAATCGGAGCGAGGGGCGGGCTCTGCACACGGCCCAGCCCCGCCCCGCGCTCCCAGCGCCCCCCGGGCTGCGTGAGGGGAAAGCCGCAGCTGAGGAGCAGCCCTGGAACGGGCCCGGCCCGAGCCGCCATTCAGCTGAGAAGAGAAACAAAGCTCTCCGCTGCTCCCGGCCCGACCTGCCCAGCCCTGCGTGTCGGGTGCCTCCGGCTCCTTGGGAAGCCCTGCAGCCTCGCTACTCCCGCCCCTAATTCGGAGCCTCAGTGCATGGCTTTGATTTCCCCCAAAAAGGGAAAACCGCCCCAAACCCCTTTGGTTGAGTGCACGAGAGGAGAGATTTGTGACAGAAAATTCCAAAAACTCAGAGCAGGGTAATGAGAAGTAAAAGAAGACCCTTAAAAACTTCTTCCTCCCACCCCTCCCTCCTTCCAGCTCCACCTCCCACCCCGGCAGTGCAGGACACAGGGAATTGGGGCCATGCTCAGTTCATCCCCGGTGCCTTCTCCCGCTGCTCAGGGACAGGAGTCGTTCCCCTGCTGCACTCTGGGCTCCCTCCCACCAGACAGTTCTCCAGGAACTTCTCCAACCTGAGTCCGTCCCACGGGCAACCTGCGGAATGCGGGGGGGGGGGGGGGGGGGCGATGCTCCCGGGGCAGGGGTGTGCAGATACGGGGAGCGATGGATGCACGTGCTGCCTCCTCTTCCTCCTCCTGTTCCTGCTCCCGCTCCTCCTCTATCCCTCCTCTTCCTTCCCCTCCTTCCGTCCCTTCTCCCCCTCCTCCTTCATCCCCTCCTCCTCCACCCCCGCTCCTCCTTCCCCCAGGCCCAGTGCCCACCCTTGGCCCCCTCCCCCCAAACCCATCGCATCCCACGGGAGGAGCAGGGATGGAGCTGGGGCCGGTCGGGCTGGGGCAGCGCTGGGCTCTTGGCTGCTCTCAGCCGCTGTGGGGGAAGCCAGGAAGGGGAAAAGAGGGAAGATTGTTGTGTGGAGAAAAAAGTTTGGGGCTTGTGGTCACACTAGATGGGGACTTGGACCCCTTTGGTCTCACTGCAGGAGCCTGGAGATTTTGGAGGGGGAATACAGAGATGGGTGTGGGATGCCAAGGGACTTTGGGGACAGGGTGAGGGGTTGTGGGAGCCACTTGCTGGAGGGCAGTCAGGCTGGAGACCCCTGGGCTGGACTCCTGGTCTGGGCATTCCAGCTCCCATTTTCTGCTCTCTTCCTCCCTTTTTCCCACCTCTCTCAATATTTTCCCATCGTCCCCACCACACCCCTGAGACACCCACATTCACCCAAGTCCCGCTGGCCCCCGGACACGTGAGCTCCCAGCACCACCAGTACCACCAGTACGGCCCAGCTGCCAGCACACGCCCCATGGCCAGTGCCGGGCAAGTGCCGCCAGCCCCAAAGCAGCCGCGCTGTGCTGTGGAGGGGTCCCCATGGCCCCGCCCCACGCGGCACTGGGAGCACCAGTCCGGACCAGTGCAGAGCACGGGTGGGCAGCATCAGAACCCACGAAAGTGGGTCCAGCACAAGCCATTTAGAACCCCCCAAACTGGTGGAAAGCATCAGGATCCTCCCAAAAAAGGGGTCACCTCCGCCTCCTAAAATGACCAGGAAATCGCCCAAAGGCGTTTATAACCCCCAAAACGGGTGGAAAGCTGCAGGATCTACCCCAAAATGGGTTCCCCATGTCCTTCCCTGTGGAGCCGCACTCCAAGTGCAAGAGCCAGGTGTGTCCCTCCTCCCAGTAACACATCCCTCAGGATTGGAGGGTGCCCCAAAACCTCCTCAGGAACCGGATCCCCCAAACCTCTTCATCCCAACATGTGTCTGTCTCACTCCAGACCCCATCCCAGCCATCCTCCCTCTCCCAAATACAGCCTCGTTCTTAGGGGGGCAGAACTGTTTCTGGGGGCATCGGTGAGTGCAGGGGATCCTTTATCCCCCTCGTGCAGCTCCAAGCTCCCGAGGGCAAAGCCCTGGTTTCTAGGGCTGTGCCCGCTCCTCAAATCTGTCGGATTTAATACCCAAGTGTGGCCGGGACACGGCCCCGGGAGCTGCGCTAATGCCCGGCGGTGCCCGGGAGGGTCTGAGGGGAGGGGAGTTCATAAGGACTCCCCCCGCACCCATCGCTGCGCACGAAAACCTTTACATAGTGCATGCCAGCGATTTTTCGTGGTTTCTGGGCTCGGCGGGACCGAGGCGGCGGCAGCGGGAGCCGCGGGGCCCGGCCCGTGGGGGCGGCCGGGGGTGAAAAGTGCGCGGCGACCCCAGCGCGGTGCCCGAGGGCTGAGCGGAGCTGGTCGGGAACAACCCCCGGAACCCCCCGGTGCCCGAGGGCTGAGCGGAGCTGCTCGGGAACACCCCACCCCGCTCGTCTCCGCCGCTCCAAGCCGCTTTCCCGGCTCCGGCTGCCGCCGCCGCCCGGCCCCGGCGCGGTCCCGCGGGGTCGCCGCTCGAGGCGCAGCTGGAGGGGCTCGATCCGGGCCGCGCCCCGCCCGTCCCTCGCTGCGGCTCCTTCAGTGACGCGGGGCGGCCGAGAGCCCTCTGGCCGGCTCCAGAAGACCCCAGAACTGCCCCCGACTGCGGCTCTTTCGGTGACACGGGGTGGCCGAGAGTCCCCGGTGCTGCCCCGACGGTCCCTCGGTGCGGCTCTTTCAGTCACGGGCAGCGGCCACTCCCGGTGCGGGTTTCTTTTCTCATTTTTTTTATTCTGTTCTCTAGAGTTTATTTTATTCCCACCTCCCATCCCACGCCCCTCCGGTGCGGCTCCTTCCCCGCCGCCGCTGCTCTCCGCTCTCTCGGTGCAGCTCTTCAGTGACACGGGCCGGCGGGGACTCCTCGGGCGCCTCTTCCGAGCCCAGGCAGTGCCCATCCCGCCCCGCAGCTCTTCTACCGCCGCCCCGCCAGTCCCTCGGGGCAGCTCTTTTACTGACACGGGGCGCGGAGAGCCCGGGTTGCGGCTCTTTTATTGCATTTTAATCTATTCTCAATGTTTTATTCCATTCACACCTGCCACCCCCTCGGCGCTGCCCTTCTGGCCACACCAGACAGCGCCCGTCCCACCGTGCGGCTCTTCAGTGACACCGGGCGCCGCGGACATCCCGGTGCAGTTTTTTATTCGATTTTACTCCGTTCTCTGGATTTTATTCTACTCACCCTCCGCCCGTCCCTCGGTGCAGCTCCTTCAGGCGCGGGCGGGGGAGACGCCTCTCGGTGCGGCTCTTTGATTGTATTTTATTCTCTTCTCTGTATTTCCTTTCGTTCCCAGCTCGCCCGTCCCGCGGAGCGGCTCCTTCAGGGACCCGGGGCGGCACAAACCCCTCGGGGCGGCTCCAGCAGAGCCCCGCCCGCCGCCGCTCCCCGAGGCCTCCCCGCTGCTCCCCGGCCATCGGACACCGCAGGCGGCCCCGGCCCCTTCTTCCATTTCTTCCTCTTCTTCCTCTTCCTCCTCCTCCTGCCGGGATTCAGCCCCCGCCGCCGCCCGGCTCCTTCTGCCGCTCCTGCCCGGCACGAAGCGGCGGTGCCGCTGACGGGGCCGGAGCGCGGCTGCCCCGCGACTGCCCCGCGCCTCAGGGCCGGGCCGGGGAGTGACCGCACGGCTGGGGAGGGACCCCCGCTGGACACGGCAAGGATTCCTGTCCCTCAGGGGGAAGCACGAACTCACCGAAACCCCCATCCCTTCTCCGTGCGCCGCTGGCCAGAGGAGGGAGGGAAACGGGGATTGCGCTGGAGTTTTGCATTCAATCCTTACAAAGCAGAGTCCCAGACGGAGCTCCGCTTTCAGCTTCCAACGAGGGAATCCAACGGGAGCGCTGGCGCTTCTGTAACCTCAAGCTGTTACTCGATACTCGACACTTTAGTCCTGGCCATAGGAAGCCCTTCAGCAGCAATGTCTCTCCCAGCCACTGGCTTCTGGCTCACACCCAGCTCGGAGCTTCGACAAGAAACCCAAAGTCCCAGGAGAAGAAGCTCTGCTGTTACTTTTTTTCTTTCAGAGTTCTTTTTTATTATATTTTCGATATCATCTATTTTTTTTTTCTTTTTCTAAAATCTCGTGTTTATTCTCTCTTATTCTCTCTTTGCCCCCTCCAGCCCTTGTCCCCCTCCCGGAGGTTTGTGGGGCGCTGCTGTCCCTCAGCCCTTCCTGCCCCGGCACCCGCGGCCGCTCCGGTGCCCTCAGGCCCCGGCTCGAAGCAAAACCACAAAACCCTCTGGAAAGAAAGCCGGTCTGGGGGAAAACCCTGCAGGGGGGATTGAATGCCACGGACAGAGATTGCTGAGAGTTGGAGATTCCAAATGCTCCAAGGGGCCCGAGGGAACCGCGCTGCGGCCTCGGGGCCTCCCTGGGGCACCGCGGGGACCCCCGAGCAGAGCGACTCTTCCCACCCCCCAAAATCCACAGCTTTGGGTCAGCTGAGGAAAAGAGCTGGAAAAAGGGACTGGAAAGGGGCTGGGGCCCGAGGGGAGCCCTCAGCCATGGCCCGGAGCAGCCGCAGGAAAATGCCCCGGAAAGCAAGGAAATCGATGGAAGGAATGAGGAATTTTTGAACTCTTTCCGCTGCTGTTTCCAGAAGGTCCCGGCCGGGTCCTGCCGGGAGGAGCCGGGGGCGGGGAGGGGCCTCAGGGCTTAATTGGGGAGAAAAGTTGAATTGGGGCAAGGAAACTTTAATGGTGGGGAGAAAATGTGAACGGAGGGGATTTGAATGGGAGGGGATGATTTGAATTGGGCAGAGAAAATGAAGTGGGGGAGGAGCCCCCCAGCCCTCGGCTGTGGCCCGAAGGTGCTGCCAGCGGTTCCCCTGCTCCCACCCCCCGGGCTGGGGGCGCGGAGCTGCCGCTGCTCCCCGGGAATGCCACGGGATAAAAACTCCACTCAAGCTTTCATGTTCCCAGTCACTCCCAATAAGATCCCAGTTGCCCCCAGCATGGTCCCAGTTGTTCCCAGTCATGCCCTGTATGGTTCCTTTCACTCTCAGTCCCTCCCAGTAGGAGTCAGGTACAGCCTCAGTCACTTCCAGTATGAACCCAGTCATTCCCAGGCAGTCTCTCGATGATGTGATGATGCCTTTGCTCTCATCGTGGTCCCAGTTGCTCCAAGTGTGGGATATGCCCAGCCCCTGCCCTGGAGGGAGGCCTGCTGATAAGGAGGTTGCATAACCTCCCAGCAGAATCCCCCGGAAAGGCAACTACTTTCAGTTATGCGAGAGAAGACAGACCCATGATCCTCTTGGAGACCCTATGCAGATCCTTTGTAACCCATTGGCTTTTACCCTCTCACACCCACCTCCTGTATCCCTATAAGATCTAGCCCTCTGCCCCTGTGATAGCAGAGAGAGCTCGTCCCTGGCCTCCCCTTCACGGGGTGCAGGCTAATAAAGCTGCTCCATGCAGAACTGCTATACGGGTCTCTCATCTCTCTCCTCCTGGTCTGGCCTGGAGATTGCCTTGCAGAGCAAAGAGCTGGAATCAAGAGCTGAGAATCACTAAAGAGCTGACAGCTTCTCTGCAAAGGCACTCCGGCTACGGCTGAGAGAAGACACCTGGCCTTGGGAATACGGTTCCTCACAGGACCATCTCTCTGGACCGGTCACAGCTTCCTGGGTCAGAGCTACTGACCCCAGACCAGCAGCATCACTGTTTGCTAATTTTTTTGTCTTTAAATCATATGTAACCAATGAAGATGTGAATAACTTTTCTGTTCTTCTTCCATTTAAGAGAAGACTGCAAATTTGGGTAACTGTAAATCTGACTCAGACTTGGGAAGGACAAGATGGACTGTCACAATTGGCTCGATTATTCCAGGAGGAAATCCAAAAGAGTAAGAAACGAGTTCGCAAATTTCTCGGTTGACTGATCTTTGCCATCATTTCTGCTGTAATAGTTTTAAGCACAGCCTTTGCAGCTGGTGCAGCTTTAGCTAATTCCATTCAAACAGCCCACACTGTGGGACAAGCTCTAACCAATATTACAAAATAATTACAAACACAAGAGCAAATTGACAAGGAAATAATGACCAGAGTAGATGCCTTGGAAAGTGCTCTTTTGTGGATTGGCAAAAGAGTTGAGGCTCAAAAAACCCACATATCTTTACATTGCGATTGGGAACACATACAGAACTCTTTATGTGTCACTCCTCTTCCGTGGAATGAAACAGAACAAAACTGGGAAACAATCAAAAACCACCTCCAAGGAGTCTTTGATAAAGCCCTAAGGCAAGATATCCGCTCACTTCACACTCAGTTAAAAGAGCAACTTAGAGATTTGCAAACTCTAGAGGAGCAAAAGGTACTGACTGACTTAAAAAATGATCTTACTTGGGTAAATCCAAAAAATTGGTTTTCAGGAATAAATTTACAAGCTTGGGTTTTTATTGGATTAGGTTGTCTAGCAGTGATATCTTTTTTGATATTCTGTCTTGTCCTTTTCAACATAATCAGAGCCGTTAAAGGCACACAAAAACAAGCTATGGTTGCACTTGCTTTGTCCATGACTCCAAAAAATAAAATAGGGGAGTTGTTGGGTTAACAGGTGTTGGTATAAGGAAAGAGTTACACAGAGAACGACAGCAGCAGCACCAGCAGTACCAGCAGAAGGTTTCTCTGACACAGCGTGCACCTGAGATAGAACTGAACTAACGAGTTTCTACTTCCACGTCAACATAAGACGCACACGCTTTATGCACATGCTCTACGCACACTCTTCACGCTCCTTCACTGTGGCCTTGGAGAGAACAACGGAAAATGTCAAGAAGACAGATTTATTGTAGGACTGTGATCACGTCTGTAAGCTCTTAGAAGTAAGGATATATATACTGGTGCTTCTGAATAAATCTTAAGATTCACCTGCATCTCTGCTGTTGGTGGGTCTCCTTCCTTCACGTATCACAGGAGGATCCGCGTTGGATGATCCCCAGTGACCCCCGTTGGGCAGAGCCCTGGTGATCCGTGGTCCTGTGTGGATACAATATTGCTTCTAGCAATAATTTTTCTTGCTTCTTTCCAGTCCCGTGAGATACTTTTCTTTTTCACGGAAGATATTTGCAGAGTTCTGTAAACTATGAACACCTGCAACCTTGCAGAGCTTTGTTTATGGTACAGTAGAAAAATATTTTGACAATGGATGTTTTAGGATTTTAGCCAGTCCACCCAGGGGGTGGCTGATCCTTTGACCAATTAGACTATGAAGAAAAAAGTCTATAAAAGAGTTTGTAAAATAATAAATAAATCAATCTTGCTGCACAATTCCTGCCTGCTGAGGATCTTCTCTCCTCCTCCTCCGTGGGATACCGCAACATTTGGTGAACCCCAACGTGTCCTGCACGCTGTGAGCCAAGCTGCATTTCTCTAGAGGTACGCTGTTCCCCCCATGCCCCCAGACCAGGATGTTCGACGGGACTGAGAGAATGGCGAACAGCAGCTTAAAAACTGACCCTGTGTTATCGGCCTGGAGAGGTGTTTTCGGTTTAATGAACACCTCCATTTCTGAGACCTCACTCTGTGAATTATTAGACTGGGCTGCCCTACATGGCATCTCCCCGAACAGAGACACTGCTCTGGATTTCGGGCTGTGGCAGGAACTCGGCTCTGCACTCTGGCACGAGTTCCCATCTGGGGACCCGCTGGTGCTAGAATTACTACGCACGTGGCAGGGTTTGTTTAATCTGCTGATAGACTGTAATTGTGGCAGCAGAGCTGGCTCACCTGTCTTGGTGGTGCGTGACAGAGAGATACTAAGGGTTTGGTGCTCGAAGCATGAGCTCTGGCGTGCCCCAGGTCAGAGACAGTCCAGCTGCATTACCTCCACGCGTCGCTGAAGCGACTTCGGAGCCAAGAAAAGGTCTGCTTGCTGGGCTAGCTAGCTGGCTCCTTGGCAGAGGAAACATGGCAGGAACCAATGGTGTCGGCTCACATTAGCTCGGAGACAAAGGAAGAGAGAGGCTGTTCAGGTTTGACTTCTAACAGGTTTATTGTTACAAGTTTTGCAACCCGAACCAGCTCGGAAGGCTGGAATCCAATGTGATGGGAATGATGGGATGTGATGGGATGGGATACTGAGGCTTTTTCCTCAGTTTTATAGGCAATTTGAAAACCCCGGTGAAAGGGGAAAACAACCAATGAGTTCCAAGCCAGGGGGAGGATACAATGGAACAAGAACCACTGCGGGGGGGAAACCGAGAGGCGGGAGTTAGAACAGAACCAATGAACGACTGAGTAACAGAGAATTTTCCCGAACCGGGGGAGGTGGCTTGGACCCGGGCACCGCCCAGGGGGTGCGGCTTAGGCTTCTGAGCCGCCCATCGACCTCTGAGTCGGCCTCTTCGGGGAACCCGATCCAGGGGATGGGCTGGGATTGATTGGCATCTCACTGCCCCAGCCCCGCAGGGTCACACCCACAAGATACCTGAAGGAGACCCCACTGACTCGGCTCTAGGGGCGTGTGGTGGCAAATCCAAAAAAACCCCCCCGGCTCCACAGCCAGAGGATGCCGCGGAGCCTGCACCAGGTCGCCCTGTGCTGCCACAGAACCCCTCACCCCCCGAGGACGCCACGCCAGCAGAGCAACTGGCAGGGGTGTTGGGGCAGCGGGACGGCGCACAGCCCGCCCTGCCTTTGGGCTCCGCAGCAGCCGCTGTGTTTGCAGCACCGCGGTTTAGTGGGCTCATGTCTTGGGCCCCCATGGCGGCTCCTAGCCTGTCTGCGCAGGTGCCTGCCGCGCCGAGAATGCCCGGGTGGTGGGGACACAGCCACGGGTGAGGACACGATGGGACGGGGCCAGTGACATGTGGAGACATCGCCATGGCCGGTGCAGCCCCACCATGTTTCCATCTATGTCATATCCCCCATGTCCCCACCCCTCAGTTCAATGTCTTTATTTTTTCCCCAGTTTCAAGTGTATTGAAGGGATGAAGAGAAACGAAAAGAAAACCAAAAGAAAAGGATTTCCGTGTCTGTGCCGGCTGAGGATCCTCATGCTTGGGTTGGAGTGAAGAAGCTTCTTCTGGGGCATTTCCACCCCACTGTCTCCAGAATCTTGGTCTTTGCCCCAGTCCATCACCATTTGGTTGTGGAAGATGCCCTTGGGCCGGAGAAAATCGGAATTGTGGAATCAGTGAGGTTGGAAAAGATCTCAAGGACTGTCCAGTATTCCTGGATGTAATCAGAAGAGAAGATTGCATGGAAAAGATTTTTGGGAGTCAATATTCAACAAATCCACCCTCTCCAATGAATTCCTGATGTCAGTCTGTGTCCCAATGGCTGTTCCTTCCCCATGGGGAACCAGGTAGATGTGGAGACCCCAGCCAGGTGTCTTCCCAACATGGATCACCAGGACTATTGCGATATTCCGCAGTGATAGGGAGGAGAAGAGAGATCCAACAGGCAGGAATTGTGCAGCACGATTGATTTATTTAATGGACATGGATTGTCGGGGCTCTCAGAGCTCCCAGCACACCAGGGACCCACCGCACCAGAGCCCTTGAGAACATTCAGGGCGCATCTGGATCGAGACAAGGCCGCTCCTGATGGACACAGGGGCCTCTCGATCCACTCCAAATCTGAGACCTAAGGGGGGAAATTGTCAAGAAGTGCCTTGATTATTCAGGCAATAAGTGGGAAAGATAAGCAGGGGTGTTTTATTCAACCACTATCAGTAGATGTGGGGGATGGGTTCGAAATGCATCAATTTCTGTTTGTTCCTAATTGTGATTGTAATTTACTGGGAAGGGATTTGGTGGCTGAAGTGGGAATGCAAATTCCTATTGTAAAAGGAGACACAGAGGCTAATGCTGCTGTACCTTGGTGTCAAATGTCTGCCAAGGCCTCTGCTGAAGGGAACCCAGAAGTGTGGGCAGCCCCAGGGAAATAGGCAAAATCAGATATGGAGCCTCTCCAAATTCCTTTGAAGCATCCAGGACAAGTGGTGTCTAAAAGCAATACCCTGTTCCAAGGGAGGCAAGGAAGGGGTTACAGCCTCTTACTGAGTCCCTGCTAAAGGCAGCGCTTCTGGAGCCAGGCATCTCTCCCTACAACACTCCTCTCCTGCCAGCCAAGAAACCCCATCATGGACACCAGAAGGAAAGCACAAGTTTCAAGGCTTCAAAAGCAGATTAACAGAGCCTCCTGCCCTGGCCCTCCCAGACAATCGACTCAGACAGGGGAACTCATTTTAAAGGAAAGACCCTTCAGGCCGTTCTGGCTGCTTTAGGAACACAGTGGGACGTCCAGACCTCCTGGCACCCCCAGAGTCTGGCTCGGGTAGAAAGAATGAATGGGGAAATAAAGAAACACCTTCTGAAGCTGCTGAGAGAAACCAAGATGCCACGGGTACGGCTGCTGCCATTGGCTTTGGCAAGAAGAAGAGCCAGACCCAGGGCAGATACTCGATTATCTCCCCTGGAACTGATGTTTGCAATTCCTCACCCTGCTCATTCTCGACCTAGTGGGGGATGGAGATCGGGGATGTCTGTTTCAAGCAGTCTGTGGCCAGAATCCTGTCTCTTGTGAAATCTCTTCCACAGGAAGCTTGGCTGGCACAGACCCTACCTTGGGACTTTAAGGGATGTTACACCACTCAACAGAGATGAGCTTAACATCTCAACAGACTGCGAATAGCCCAAAAGATACCCAAAAGATAACGACCATCAACAAAACATCAACGCCCATCAGCAAACATCAAGGAACAGCTACCCCAGACACTGCCCCCGGCACAGCTGGAGACCCCTGCTCTGGAAAAGGCTGAGAAGGAAATCAAGGAGTGTGCACCTAATTAACATCAGAGGCCAAGCAATCCGGGGCCAATAGGAAACCAAATACTAAGAACTACCCAACTTGGAACCAATGAACATTAAACCTACGGATTTCTATGGGTTTAGACTGCATAAAGTTGAGGAAAACTCGAGTAAAACTCGTGTGCCATGGAATGATTTTCTCTGCACACCTGAGCTATGTGCACATGAAATGATTTCTGTTGCACATCCTGGCCAGAATAAAGTAATGCCTTGATCCTCTAACACTAAAAAGGTCCTTGGAGAGTTTTTGTTTTTCCTGCAGTTTCTGTGATAAGATTACACCATTAGAATATTTCTTCTTAATAATCCTACTTTGATATTGTGAGTTGGGTTTGGGCCAGGAGTGTGAGAGTCAATTTTTAGTCCGAGGAGAAGAAGTAGAAAAAAATCTTTATTACTCTGGGGTTTTTTTGTGTATGTGTGTGCGTGGCTGTTAGTGATGGCAGAATTTTGGAATGGGTTTTTCGATGTTCACCTTTAGGTTGCATTTTGCAAAACCAGAAGAGCTTTAAAGGAGACCCTTTAACTCATATACAGTTAGTAAAATATTAAAAGAATGAAATGCGAAAAAAAAAAAGCAGCTGGGGGAGGGGGGGCACTTGTGAGTCACCTGATGGCTGCCCTGGAGGAGAAGCTTCCTTCCAGGCAGCCAGCAGAGGAGCTTTAGAAATGCAAATTATCTCTGCTGCGGGAAGTGTGCACCATGTCCCAGGCTCTCCTTGCCTGCCACAGGAATTGGGCTGATTCCCTCTGCCCCTCACCCCAAGCTCTGCCTCCCTGCACTGACGGAATTTGCATCGCTAAAGGCAGAGCCCACACTGAGCATCTCTGACTCTGACACAGAAATCCCTGAAGCTGAAAAGGAAAACAGCAAACGGAGAATTTTGGGAGAACTTCACTCCAAAAAGCGGGGGGGAATCATCCCTCTCCCCACTCCAACATCTGCTGGCACTCTCTGTGTTATACAGGGTGGGTTTGACCACTGGGCTGCTTTTACTGACACAAGGTCAGCGAAATCACTTGGGAATGCAAGGACGTGATGAATAATCAGAGAAAAGCAGTCAATTGATGCATCCCTGGCATTTTTGGCAGCGCCCAAAAATGGGGAAAAGATGAACGGCCACCAGAACAAATCCTACAACACCATGGAGCAGCCCCTGGGAACCCAAACAAATTCATACCAGGTGCCAGAGAACCCACTGATCATTTCAATGCATCATTAGATTACAAGCTGTCCTCCAAATCATAACCAAGCACACAGCTCCAGCTCCTGACCTTCTCACCCACCAATCCACTCCCATGAGCAACGCCACATTTCACCCTGGGATGGCATCAGATTCTCTTCCAGCAGAAGGACCAGGAGGTTGTGGAAAATTAAATGACTCAAAGTGCTCTTGGCAAAGAGATGGCCAAGGAAAAGTGGTGAAACAGAGAACAAAGGAAATAAGAAAGCAGCTCATGTACTGCTCCAAACGTGGAAAGGACAGGAATGGGACACGTTTTCGTGGTTCCCTGGCAGACCATGCGTTAAACCAATGCTGTTTCTCCTCTCAGGTGCTGCAGCAACTCTCATCTTTTTACCATGCACCACACCTTGCTCAGTGCAGCTCATTCAGCAGGGGATCAAGGGCATGCAGGTGGCAGCCAGGCCTCCTGACCCAGAAACAGCTACAAAAGGACACAGAATGAGGTCACTGAGAATAATCCCAAAACCAAAGAAGGCCCACGAAGAACAGATTAAGACATTTTTAAAGTTTGTAAAGAGAAGTACTGAGAAAATAAGAAGACAAGGGACTAAAACGGAAAAAAATGAACGTGTCTTTACAAACAGATGGTGTGAATCCCATTGGAGATAGGGCCAGGGATTTGGAGATAAGCAAGCAATGGGAGAAACCATATATTTTAGAAAATGTTACTAATTGACACGAACTGATGCTCAGCCAAGGTCCTGCTAAATTCCTGAAGTTCCAGAAGAAGAACAAAGCCTTCACAGAGCCATGACTATCGGATGTTATACAAAGTGGGGTGCACATTAAGGGGCACATGCAGCAGGCGGATCGGGAAGTCTGTACCTTCCAAGGACCTCAGCCACTGCGGAAAGGGACACGGAGATGCGGCCGGGCAAATCGACATAAAAAGGAGGCTGCGTCCTCCAACACTTGGACAGACCCCACGGGAAATGCCCCGTGGCCTCTCCCTTTGTCCACGAATAAAGTTACTTTTACACGACTCCTCCGGCTCCTCTGGGGACACAAACCTCTGGCCACGGGAACTTTCCCGCACACTGCCGGCCACGGGGCAGCCACCTCTGTCCTACCCACAGCAGCCGGGACGAGCCAGCGCTGCTCCGGCACCGGCTCCTGCCGAGGCAGCAGCGGGAAGGAGACCGCGGGCAGCCGCTCCCGCAGCGCCCTCACGCCAGGGCGAACACGGCGCCCACACGGCACAACGAACCCGCCACAGCCCCCTGCCGCCCCCTCCGCCCGCAGCCAGCCCCGAGCCCCGCCAGAACCGAGCGCGGCTCCCACCTGCGCTGGGGCCGCCTCCGAGCTCCGCCGCCGCCTCACCGGGCTCCGGCCGCCGCCGCCGCTCCCGGGCCCGCACAGACGCTCCGCCAATGGCGCCTCTGCTGCGCCACGGCCGCCCTGCCGGCGGCTCCGGGCCCGGGCTGCTCCCCGCTCCGACCAATCAGCGCGCCAGAACCACGACTGACGGCAGCACCGCCCAATCGGAGCGAGAGGCGGGCTCTGCACGCGGCACGGAACCCCCGCCTTTCCTCTCACTCCGCCATTCCTCGGAAACCTTGGCTGAGGAGCGTTCTTGGCGCTGTGCCGGGCCCGGGCTGGAGGCCTCGGAACCGCTGCAGCCCTGAACCGCCCGGATCTCGGTGTGACCGGAGCTGAAGGCGCTGGGAACTGCGGGTGAGTCCGGCATGGAGCAGGGACCCACCTGCAGCCCCGGCAGGAGCCCGGGCCGGAGCAGGGGATGCCTGAGAGAGGCCCCGAGCCCGTGGGAAGCCCGTGCAGAGCCGTGGAAGTGGCTCCTGGCGGGACTCGTGAGCCCGTGGGGGATCCCCGCTGGAGCAGCCTGCTCCTGAGGGACTGTGTCCCGCGGCAGGGACCCCAGGCTGGAGCAGGACAAGGATTCCTGTCCCCGAGGGGGAGGCAGTGACATGACCTGACTGCGACCCCCATCCCCTGTGCCCCTGGGTGGGGAGGAGGGAGGGAATGGGGGGTAAAGGGAAGCTCGGGAAGGAGGCAGAGGTCGGGGGAAGGTGTTACTTTTCGGATACATTTCACTTTCCTTTCTCTTTCTCTGATTTGTTTGATAATAAATTCAATTCATTTCCCCAAGTCGAGTCTGTTATTTCCATGATTGATCTTTGCCTACTCTTCTGCTGACCCTGCCGCCTTTCCTGGTGTGTTCTGTTCCCTGCCCAGGTTGAGGAGGGCAGTGACAGAGCGGGTTTGGTGGCCCCGGGCACCCAGCCAGGCCCAGCCCAGCCCAATAATCGCTGCAATAATTCACTCCAGCATTAACCAGCACCAGGGCGGGTCCGGCTGCGCTCGCAGGCAGCCGTTTGGGAGAAATGGGACACAGTGAGAGGAGGGACGTGATGCCAGTGGGTGCAATTGCCTTCCTCCGAGCTGGCAGGGAGAGGAGGAGGGAGAAACTGGTGCAAAGTAAACGGGAGAGCGAGAGGGACAAGGCTGGAGCTGCAGAAGGTGGGCCGCCAGGGATTCTGCTTTCCAACTCTGTGGGGTGAAAGGAAGTGATGTAAAATCCATCAAGGAAAAGAGAGGAGAAAGAGCAGGTGGTGGAAACCGCCGACAGTTTGGATTCACTTTATCTGTCGGGTCTGCAAACTCCAAGCAGTGACTGATGCCCGACACTGACAGCGCTGCGATGTGTGCTCTGCCGCTCCTCTGGCTGCAGCCCGGCTGGTGAGACCCCCACGAGCAGCTTCCCGGGAGCTGCTTCGCTTTTTGGGGCCATTTGTGGCAATTTTGCAGGTATTTTTTACCTTGGCACTGTTTTTTGGGGATACAAGGGGCCCCGGCACAGGGCCGGCCCCGGCGCTGGCGCCTCTGGCTGTTTTGAGGCGGGGGGGAACCTGCTGGGGCCGTGCGGGAAAAGCGGGTGCGGGGTTTCTAAAGGGGCGCGGTGGGAGCTCCGCGGGCCAGACCGGATCGGGCCCAGCAGCGCCCCGGGGCCGCCGCCGTGTGGGGCCGAAGCCGCCCCACACCGGGATCGGTGCCTGGGAGCGGATTCGAGTGAAGGGACTCAGCAGGACCGGTGCGGGAGTGTTTACGTAAGGCACCGAGCTTTGTGGCCGGGGAGACACAATTTTGGGAGGTTTTCCTCCCTGTTCGTGCCGTGGTTTGAACACAGCAGGGAGCAGAGCCAGGAAACATCAGCGCCCATTCCTGCGGGCGGCTGTGCAGCAACGGCAGAACCGGTTCCCGCATCCCCCACCTGGCTCCCGCATCCCCCACCTGGCTCCCGCATCCCCCACCTGGCTCCCGTGTCTCCCTCCTGGCTCCCACATCCCTCCCGAGCGTCTGTCCCGACCCCCAGGTCAGAGTTTGGTGGCTTCTCTCCGGCAGATCCACTGTGAGTCCAAGTCGCAGTTCTCAGGGGTGATGGTGCTGCCTCTGATCGTCCCACAGAGTCCAGGTCTCTCCCTGAGGTCCAGCTGGAACCTGCAGGGTCAGGAATGAGCCCGGGTCACCCCCGGGGGTCCCTCAGGTGACAGCGGGGTGCCCCCCTTGGCCCCCAGCGCTGCCCCTGGCACTCCCCGATCCCGGTCCTGGCACGAACCGTTCACCCACGTCCAGCCCATCCCGGCCGCGGGCACCCAGAGCCCGACCCACAAGGACAGCGTGGGTTTCTACAGGGTTTCATGTAGGAATTCCTGCCTCGGGGAAGGAGAAGTGGTGACACTCACAGGCCATGGATGCTCACCCCAAAACAGGCTCTGTCCTCATCCCAGGACTGAGCCCCACCCGCGTTCCCCACGCTCTGCCACGGGCACCCGGAGGTGCTTGGACACGGGGGGAAGGGGGGAGGCTGATCCCGGGATTCTGGGAGCCCCCTCACCCTTCCCGTGCACCACAAGCCCCCCGGTGCAGCCCCGGGTCCATCCCACGTTCCCGACCCCATCATTGCCTTCACCAGCTCATCCCGATCCCGCGGCGACAGCAGCAGCAGCGTGGCCCCCGATCCCCGCAGTCCTCCCGGCTCCTGCCCCAAGCGCTGTATCCAGGGGAGACCCAGTAGCTCTCGGTCCTGCCCAGCGTCCAGCCCTGGGGGCAGATCTGGCATCACTCAGCCCCTGGAAACCGGGATCAGAGCCGGATGAAGCCACTGAGAAATCCCCTCCTCCCCAGCACACCCAGAGAAGCACCAGGGTTTCATTCCCATTTGTTTCATTCCCGTTTGCTCCCCGGGGACGTCCTGAGCTGCGCTCGGGGCTCCGATCTGGGCATGCCACGAGATTTTGGGGAAGCTTTTGGAGCGGAGGCGCCTCAGGGCTGTTACCGTGCGGCTGTGACGGGCAGAGAACTTCCCTGAGCTCCAAGACGAAGTTCTCCCGGGCGCTATTGCCGCCTCCTTCCCTCCCGTTTTTTGCGCTTCCCGGGCTCTCCGGCTGCTGGTGGAGAGCTGCAGGGGAAGGAAGGCTGAGCAGGGAACAGGACCTGGCTCCCCCAGCACGCTGCCCACCGTGATCCACCTGCACGCGGCCCCAGGGTGGATTCTGACATAAAGCGGGAGCTCAGAGCCCTCCCCTCAGCCCTCCCCTCATCCCAGCTCACCCCAAGCTTTGGCCTGAGCAGCTCGTGAGGGGCGAGAACTGACCTCGAGCTCCCAACCCAGAGCAGACCCCAGCCCGTCTCCTTCTGGGGGCCGGGCTCTGCACCCCTGAGCTCCCCCAGCGCCCGGAGCTGCCCCTCCGCCCTCCACTGCAGCTTCACGCTGCTGACAGGATGTGGCCCCTCCGAGGTGTCACCGTATCTCAGGTGACATCGCAGCGGGAGCCCAGAGAGCGCCGGAGCCTCTGCTCCCCCTCCGGCACCCCGAGCTGTGCCCCCCGAGCTGTGCGGCCCAGAGGGGCCCGGCCCCAGGCTGAGGGGCTGCTCAGCACCCCCTGCCCACCACGGGGACAGTCGCAGCAGTTTATTTGGGGGGATTTTCCCCCAGCTCTGCCCCTCTGAGGGGTCTCCCCACGATCCAGCAGACATTGGAGTCTCCCTTCCGCCTGCCCGGGTGGTTTGGGGGTGCTGGGGGTGCCAGCACTGGGCACGGGGCTCGTTTTATCGGGGCTCTGGGTGGCCCCGAGCTCGGCCCGGGCCTCCCAAACCCTGTCCGTGCCACAGCTGGGAGATTGTTCCCCCGCACGAGTCCCCCCGCAGCTGTCGGGGCTGTCCCCGTGTCCCCATGGCCGCACTGACACGAGCAGCCCCAGCGCCACCGCGGCCTCTCCGAGCAGGAGATTCCCGGTCCAGCCGGCCCCGAGCGCCACGCGGTGCCACCGAGGACAGCCCGGAGCTGCAGGGGACAGAGGTGACCGGAGATCGCCCAGCCCCGCACCCAGCGGGCCGGAACTCTGCAGATTTGGGCTGTTTTGTCTCCAAAAGCAGCTCCGAGCCCGGCAGCCCCCAGGGTTCAAACGTTGGTGGATTTTCCCAGCCGCAGGAGTCCAATATTTTAATCAGTGGTTGGACTTTGTGATCTTCGAGGTCTTTTCCAACCTAAACAGTTCTGATTCTCCCACTGGATTTTCTCCATAAGGAAACCGAAAATGGAGTCAGCAGGAAAGAGCATGGGGGCACAAGGAGCAGCAGAAAGAAACAAAGCAGGAACCGCCACAAGCGCAGAGAAGATGGACCAGGAGCATCGAGACTCGGATCAGGGTGTCTGAAGGCACCAACAGCCCTTCAGCATCCCAGCTCTCCTTCGAACAGCGGAATTGGGGCAGATTTGGGGCTTTTGCTCCGAGCACGAACCCTTTGGAAGAACCAGCCCCTGGAAATCACGTTTGGTGTGGAGCTCAGTTTTCCCCGTTCAGCCTCTCCACCAGGGATGAGGCTCAAAGGGCTGCACTGGGCGATGTCAGGGCTTAAAATTCATCCTGCAAAGCCGAGCTTTGATCCCGGCAGGGCTGGGCCAAAGCGGCCGCACGGGGAGGAAGAGGAGGGAGGTGGAAGAGCAGCCGGTGTTTAACCCCGAGGCAGCGAGTGCGAATGTGAGCCCAACTCGTTCCCAGGGCGAGGAATCCCGGGGGAGGAATCCCGAGGTAAGTACCCCACGAGGAGGAATCCTGTGTGGGGGAATGCGGAATTCATCCCGTTCAATTGAGCCGCAGTGAAGCGGTGCCCGGCGCACCAAGGAAACTGAAACACAAAAGCCCCGCCGGGATCCCAGCCCCGCACCCACCCCCCGCCAGTTCCTGTCCCCCACCAATCGGGGGGGGCCAGCAGACACGACCCCCAGTGCCTGCACCCTGCAGGGGTGGGGGGCTCCCCGCAGCCCCCACTCGCCCCTCGGGCTAAGACCATTGTGCCGGTTTGGCCAAATTTGGAAATATATCCTCTGAGAGAAGGCAGGTTACAACCACCCCTCCCCCACCAGGTTCAGGAAAAGAATTGAATTTTCCTCGAAGGAAAGTGAAAGAGATAAAAACTATTTATTTAACAAACACACAGGAAAAGGATAATAGTGCTAAATAATATATTCTCTGTGTGGAGAGAAAAACCTGGGAAAAGTTCAGAGTCCTTCCTTAGTCTCTCTCTCCCCCTCGTGGAGCTGGGATGGGGTGGTGGGCCAAGACCTCAGTGCAAATTCCTCCCAATGTATTCTGATGTTGAAAATGTCCAGCAGAGAGAAAAGGGAAAAAAACAAAGTCCCAGGAAAACAAAAGTTCAGCTCTCTGGAGGAAAAGGAGCTGAAAAACTGGCTGAAAGCTGACTGGAAAGCAAGCAGGCTGCCTCCCCACCCTCGCTCTGCAGAAGCAGACGGGTTTTATCTCTGTGTCCTTGGAACATGAAAATAAACTGCTTTGAAACAGTACACTTTTCTCTCTCCCCTCTCAGGCTCAGTTTAAAGGCATAGAAAGGCATATATACTAATTTCTGGGCATAGTGCAGTGGTAGGGAATACAACATCAAGTCACCCCAAGACACTCCACCCCTTATTCCATATCATTGGCTCAAGGCCCAGGATGGTGTTCCGGGCAGTAGCATGAGGCACAGGGTAGGTCTCCAGCCATCCAGTGGTGGCTTCTACCATTGTGAGCAATCAGCGCTTGCCTTGGCGGGTTTGAGGCAGTGTGATGTAATCAATCTGCCAGGCCTCCCCATACTTGTATTTGGACCATCGCCCACCGTACCACAGGGGCCTCACCCGCTTGGCCTGACTGATCGCAGCGCATGTCTCACAATCATGGATAACCTGGGAGATACTGTCCATGGTCAGATCCACCCCTCGATCTCGTGCCCACTCATAGGTGGCATCTCTGCCCTGATGGCCTGAGGCATCATGGGCCCATCAAGCTAGGAACAACTCTCCTTTATGTTGCCAATCCAAGTCTATCTGGGACACTTCTATCTTTGCAGCCTGATCTACCTGCTTGTTGTTGCGATGTTCCTCATTAGCCCTACTCGTGGGGACATGGGCATCTAGATGGGGGACTTTCATAACCAGCTTTCTTACTCAGGCAGCGATGTCTTTCCATTCTTCAGCAGCCCAGATTGGTTTTCCCCTATGCTGCCAATTAGCTTTTTCCCACTTTTCCAGCCATCCCCACAGAGCATTGGCTACCATCCATGAATCAGTGTACAGGTAAAGCTTTGGCCACTTCTCTCTTTCAGCAATGTCCAGGGCTAGTTGAACAGCTTTGAGTTCAGCGAGTTGGCTTGATCCACCTTCTCCTTCAGTAGCTTCTGCAACCCGTCGTGTGGGACTCCATATGGCTGCTTTCCACTTTTGTTTCATCCCTATGATTCGACAAGAGCCGTCAGTGAAAAGAGCGTAGCGTGTGTCTTCTGATGGCAGCTGGCTGTACGATGGAGCTTCTTCAGTACATGTCACTTGTTCTTGTTCTTCTTCATCACTGAGACCAAAGTTTTCACCTTCAGGCCAATTTGTGATTATTTCCAAAATCCCAGGGCGATTCAGTTTTCCAATACGGGTGCGCTGTGTGATGAAAGCAATCCATTTGCTCCATGTGGCATTGGTGGCATGGTGGGTAGAGGGAACCTTTGCTTTGGACATCCACCCCAGCACCGGTAGTCGGGGTGCCAGGAGGAGTTGTGCTTCAGCGCCGATTACCTCAGAGGCAGCTTGGACTCCTTCATAGGCTGCCAAGATTTCCTTCTCTGTTGGGGTGTAGTTGGCTTCAGATCCTCTGTAGCTTCAGCTCCAGAATCCCAGTGGTCGGCCCCGAGTCTCACCAGACACTTTCTTCCAGAGGCTCCAGGACAGACCATTGTTCCCGGCTGCAGAGTAGAGCACGTTCTTCACCTCTGGTCCTGTCCTGACTGGGCCAAGGGCTACGGCGTGAGCGATTTCCTGCTTGATCTGGGCAAAGGCTTGCTGCTGTTCAGGGCCCCACTAGAAATCGTTCTTCTTTTGGGTAACCAGGTAAAGAGGACTCACGATCTGGCTGTACTCGGGAATGTGCATCCTCCAAAAACCTATGGCGCCTAGGAAAGCTTGTGTTTCCTTCTTGTTGGTTGGTGGAGACATTGCTGTGATCTTATTGATGACCTCAGTGGGACTCTGACATCATCCATCTTGCCACTTTACTCCCATGAACTGGATCTCTCGGGCAGGTCCCTTGACTTTGCTCTTCTTGATGGCAAAGCCAGCTTCCAGAATTTGGATGATTTTCTCTCCTTTCTCAAACACTCCGGCTGCGGTGTTCCCCCACACAATGATGTCATTAATGTACTGCAGATGTTCTGGAGCCTCACCCTCTTCCAGTGCAGCCTGGATCAGTCCATGGCAGATGGTGGGACTGTGCTTCCACCCCTGGGGCAGTCGGTTCCAGGTGTACTGCTCACCCCTCCAGGTGAAGGCAAACTGAGGCCTGCACTCTGCTGCCAGAGGAATGGAGAAAAAAGCATTGGCAATGTCAATAGTTGTGGGGTATGCCCAGCCACTGCCCTGGAGGGATGTCTGCTGGGATAAGGAGATTGCCTAAACCTCCCAGCAGGACTCCCTGGAAAGGCAGCTACTCTTCAGTCATGGCGAGAAAAAGACAGACCCAGAATCCTCTGGGAGACCCTATGCAGATCCCTTGTAACCCATTGGCCTTTACCCTCTGAGACCCACCCCCTGTATCCCTATAAAAGCTAGACCTCTGCCCCTGCGAGACAGAGCTCTCCTCCCTAGCTCCTCTTTGCGGAAGTACGGACCAATAATAAAGTTACTTCGAGCGGAACCAGCTACAAAGTCTCTCATCTCTCTCTGGTCTGGCCTGGAGGCTGCCCTGCAGAGCTGAGCTGGAATCACGACCTGACAATCACTAAAGAGCTGACAGCTTCTGCACAGGCCCTCCTGCCAGCAGCTGAGGGAAGACACCGGGCCTCAGGAAGGCGATTCCTTTTGGGACCATCTTTCCGGATCAGTCACCTCTTCCTCGGTCAGAGCTACTGACCCCTCACCAGCTGCCATAAATAGTGGCATACCACTTCACTGCTTTGGACTCCAGCTCGTACTGGAGCTCCAACATGTCCGGCACAGCAGCGCTCAGCAGTGGAGTCACTTCATTCAAGGCACGATAGTCCACAGTCAATCTCCATTCCCCGTCAGACTTGTGCACAGGCCAGATGGGGCTGTTGAAGGGTGAGTGGGTCTTGCTGACCACCCCTTGGCTCTCCAGCTCATGGATCATCTTGTGGATGGGGATCACAGCATCTCGAGTTGTCCGGTACTGTCGGCGATGCACTGTCGAGGTAGCAATTGGTACTCTTTGTTCTGGCACCTTCAGAAGGCCGACTGCAGACGGGTTCTCTGATAGTCCAGGCAAAGTGTTCAATTGCTTAATGCCCTCTGTCTCTACAGCAGCTATTCCAAAAGCCCATTTGAGTCCCTTTGGGTCTCTGAAATACCCGCTTTGGAGGAAGTCTATGCCCAAAATGCACGGGGTCTCTGGGCCAGTCACAATGAGATGTTTCTTCCACTCAGTTCCAGTCAGGCTCACCTCAGCTTCCACCAAGGTCAAATCTTGTGATCCACCTGTTACACCAGCAATAGAAACAGATTCTACCCCCACATGCTGCGATGGGATTATTGTACACTGCGCACCAGTGTCAACCAAGGCATCATATTTTTGTGGTTCTGATGTACCAGGCCAACGAATCCACAGAGTCCAAAAAACACGGTTTTCCCTGGCCTCTATCTGGCTAGAGGCAGGGCCCCTCTATGCCTGGTTATCCTTCTTTCCCTGGGCCTGCATCTTAGAGGTTCCTTCATGGGAATCAGACATGTCATTGTCTTTTCCATCATTTCCGGCAGTTTGGCTACAGGCAACTGGAGCTACTTCCTTTTTGGTGGAACTTCCTTTCTGAGACTTGCACACCTTCAATTCACGCACTCGTGCTGCCAAAGCAGAAGTGGGTTGTCCTTCCCACCTCCACGTTTTTCCCACTGTCATACAGGAAATCCCACAGCTAACTTTGTGGGAGGTACTTTCTCTCTTGGGAGTGTCTGCGTTTGGTATCAGAATCTCTGATCTGTACTGTCGAGATTTGGAGAAGGCCCTCTTTGATCTCCTTCTTAATCTCCTGGAGACTCTTCTCCATCTTATCCTCCATTTTCTGCACATGTGTTTCCACAGCTGCGATTTTTGCATGTGTTGGGCCATGTACGGAGTCTGCATATACTCGGAGCTTCACTGCCATATCCTGCATGGTTTCATGTGCACCGTAGTCCAGTTTCATTATTGCTAAAGCAGAAGTGTATTCTTGTGGCCCGAGCCGTATGAGTTTTCGCCACATGAATGGATTAACTCTAACCCAGTCTGGACTCCTCAATCCTGGCTCATCTGTGAAGACAATCTCTACCACCCCTAGTTCTCTCAAGCATTGGATCCCTTGTTCTGTGGTCTTCCACTGGGTTTGCTGCATGTAGAGATCATCTCTGCACAGATATCTATCCCTTGTGCCATTCAAAACCCGTCTCCAGAGACTGGCAGAGTCAGCCCCCCTTATCATCGCTTGGTCGATAGCTGGATCACGTGACAGGGATCCCAAATGCCTCGCTTCAGCACCGTCCAGCATCACATCATCACCTGCAGCATCCCAAATACGGACCATCCAACTTATTATGGCTTCATCAGACCTTCGGGTGTAATCCTTTCTTAGGCTGTTAAGGTCCTTTTTTGAGGTTCCTTCCCCTGCATTATCCTCATCTTTCACTGGGCGATTGGTTTTGGTTGTGTGTTTTTTCCTCGTGACAGGAGCCACTGTCAATGGCTTAGACTCTCCATCTGGTTTGGGCTTGCTGTCTGGTTTGGAAGCAGTCTGAGTGACTGGGGTATCTGCAGGCTTTGCTCATTCATCTTCCTGCCCCTCTACCTGCTGCAGTGTGCCACAGGCATATGCCAAAGCCCAACATATTGCAAAAACCTTTTCTCCGAATTTTCATTGTATTTCTCTTTCAGATATTTCTCCACCTCAGCTGGTTTCTGAATTTGTTCAGACGGGAAATCCCAAACTATCGGGTCAGAGAATTTCTTTAGGGTTTGGCTGATGTCCTCCCATTCCCCACACCACTCAGGATTTTCCACCTCTGGGTCAGGTGTCTCAGCAGTCACCCTGGAAATCTGAGCTCTCATTCTAGACAAGCTGCGAACCACATAGAGGAAGCTTACGAGACAAAATACCAGGAAGGTGGTCTCTTTAACATCCAGGGGAAACTGAGCATATCAAAAGATAACCTATCAAATTTAAAGGGAAGGGAAACCCCGTCTCCTCCTCTTCTAACAATCGGGGTGCAATTACTAATAAATTCCCAAAACAGGCTACTGAAGCTAGGACTGGGGTTAGGACAGAGAAACCACATATCATACACACCTCGAACAGCTGCCTGTACCTCTGTCAACTTCTTATAAATCATTATCACTGAGCACAGCAAACTAGAAATCCGAATTCATGCCCCTGCTCTGCAAAAATTCCCTATCAAGGATAAGATCAGACCAAGTTGTGGATAGGAAAATAAGCCTAGGGACCAGAAAGGCACTAGTACCTTAAACAAGCCTACGGACCAGAAATACATGAGTATATCAAGCCAGAGAGACATTATGAACTCAACCAACATGGTGACTACTTTACCCCAACACAGAATAAGTAAATTCAAACCAAAATGTAATTAGCACAGATTTTTCACTTTCCTTCGAGCCACACAGTTGGGTGCCACTAAATTTGTGCCGGTTTGGCCAAATTTAGAAATTTATCCTCTGAGAGAAGGCAGGTTACAACCATCCCTCCCCCACCAGGTTCAGGAAAAGATTGAATTTTCCTCGAAGGAAAGTGAAAGAGAGAAAAACTATTTATTTAACAAACACACAGGAAAAGGATAATAGTGCTAAATAATATAACCTCTCGCCTTGCTGAGAGAAAAACCTGGGAAAATTTCAGAGTCCTTCCTTAGTCTCTCTCTCCCCCTCGTGGAGCTGGGATGGGGTGGTGGGCCCCCCTCCAGGGCCAAGGCCTCGGTGGAAAGTCCTCCCGATGTATTCTGATGTTGAAAATGTCCAGCAGAGAGAAAAGGAAAAAAACAAAAGTCCCAGGAAAACAAAAGTTCAGCTCTCCGGAGGAAAAGGAGCTGAAAAACTGGCTGAAAGCTGACTGGAAAGCAAGCAGGCTGCCTTCCCACCCTTGCTCTGCAGAAGCAGATGGGTTTTATCTCTGTGTCCTTGGAATATGAAAATAAACTGCTTTGAAACAGTACACTTTTCTCTCTCCCATCTCAGGCTCAGTTTAAAGGCATAGAAAGGCATATATACTAATTTCTGGGCATAGTGCAGTGGTAGGGAATACAACATCAAGTCACCCCAAGACAACCATGCAGCCCTCCTCATCCTCCATGGCACGGTGGAGCCGGGGAGTACAGGCTGGGAACACAGGGGTGGGGACACACAGGAGGGGACACGAAGCCACAGCACCTCTGAGCGCTGGCCCGGGGTGGGGGGTGAGTGGCAGCGGGACCGGAGCTTCCTGCCCCCACCGCAGCCCTGACACCCCGGGGAGGGGCACCGAGGAGCTGGGGGGGGTGGTGGGATTTTGTCTCCAGAAGAAAGAAAATCGGGATATGGGGCAGCTTCCCACAGAGGAAAGGAGAAGGAGCTGTGGCAGGAGCTACTGCAAGAGAAATACCCCTCCTCACCCCACTAAAATGGTGAAAAGATCAAGAGGTTGGTCCTGATCTCTGAGAGGTGAGAATCAATAAAATATCATTGAAAGTGGCTTAAAACATCAAGAATTGATCAATGGAATGCCAGATGTATCTGAAAATAGACACAAATTCTTCTGTGGAGCTCCCGGCCTGGCTTTCCCAGCGCTGGGTGTGGAGTGGCACCGGCTCAGCGGGAAGCCCTGAGACCTCATTTCTCCTACCCCCTAATTCAGAGCAATTTATTTGGCTAAGTAATTATTACTTAATGGCTGTTTAATTATCCCTGAGCTGCCTTGCTCCTCTACTATGCACAGGCCAGCACAGGCTCAGGGGCTGCAGGGCTGTCCTGTCCTGCGGGGGCTCCGTGCATCACACTGATTTCCCCCAAAAAGGTAAAACCGACCCAAACCCCTTTGGCAGAGGACAGGAGGAGAGGGAGATTTCTGGTATAAAACTCCCCAAGTCATTTATGCCCAGCTTGGGAAGAACAACCCAAGCCAAGCGGAGGTGGGACCCCCCAGCAGCGCCTCTCTGCCGCCCCAGCTGAAGCCCTCGCTGGCTGCTCCAGGCTGGATGGGCAGACTGGGAGCACTGGGAAGGGGCCCCGGCTCGGGGCGCAGCCCCCGGGGCAGCCCCACGGCCCCACGGCAGCTCCAAGGCTCCGCCAGCCGGGATGGAACGTGGGAGGGGGAGCAGGGCAAGGGCCGGGGCTGTCGGTGCCCAGGGGACACAAGGGACAGTGGGGGCACTGCACAAGCATTTCATGCAAAAGTAACAAAATAATGAGGAAAATAACAACAACAGCAACACTGGCACTGTCAATGCTGACAGAGGTCATGCCAGGCCATTTCACAGAATGTTCCAAGTTAGGAGGGACCCAGAAGGATTGAGTCCAACTCTTAATAGTGTGGCCCGTGTGGGATCAAATCACAACCTTGGCATTATTAGTACCCTGCTCTAAGCCAGGTCGCAGTAATTTAGCAGCAAATGTTTCAGGGCTTTATGCGCAGGTTATGTCAATGTCTGTATTCAGGTTCAGGGGATAAATATGTGGTGTTACAGAAACAGGATGAGTTCTGGGATGGTTGTAGAAGGAGCAAGAAACCCCCAGCCCCAGCCCAGGCAGCCACACATCAGCTTCCACATCATCTCCTCTTCCTGCAGCTTCATCTCCTGGAGACCAGGCACCAAGGGGACCCTGTAAAGTGGCACTGAGGTCACCCTGACAGTCAGTGCACAGCAGATGCTGCGGCTGAGGAAGGACATCCCCGTGCTGGGGGGGAAGAGGCGAAGCTGAGCCTGCCCAGCAGGGAGAAGGTCCTCTCTGCATCCCCTGTTACAGGGGAGTTTGGGCCCTGCTGCAGAGATACGGCTGCGGATTTGAGCAGATCCAACTCCTGAGTTTATTTTCAGCCAGGTGCACACACTGTGTATTGCAAACGACCAGAAACCTGCAAGGAGGAGCAGAGAAAGACACGGTGACCCCGTCCCCTCCAGCAGCTGGATGAGACAAGTGCTGCCTCCAAGGGCCAGTCCCAGCAGCCTCTTCCCCGCAGGCCCTGCCTGGCTCCCCGGCACTCACGAGGAGTTGCAGCTGCTGCCGTCCCCCCGGGGCAGCCCCTGGCCCCGTCTGCGCAGCCCGAGGCAGGGATGTGCGCTCCCACAGAGGGGAAGGGGAACTCCTGGGAAGGAGAGAGGAGCGGCAGTGGGAGCTGCCCCGGCCCCTCGGGGGGACACACGCCCAGGGCTGCCCCGCACCCCGGGGCTCCTTCCCTGCGAGGCCCCGGGGCAGGGCTGCACCCCCGGCCCCACAAGCACCAAGCCCGGCCCAGGAGCCCCCCAGGCTCCCCTCTGCCACCCCACAGCCCCACGGCCCCTCACTCACCATTTCCTCATCCTTGAGCACGGCCAGGGAGGCCCCGAGCTCGGAGCACCGAGCCTGACCCTGATCCCAGGTCCCCTGATCCCTCGAGCGGAAGTCGCAGACCCCGCGGTACCCGACCCAGCCCTTGGGACAGGCCAGCAGCACCGGAGCCACAGGTGCAACTGGGGTAACTGGAGTTTTACCACAGCTGCCTGCTGGACAGCGAAGGAGAGAAGGTTCGAGATCGCCCTGCACAGGGAGCGGGGACCCCGCTCTGCCCCGAGGGGCTGGGCCGAGGCAGCTGCCCCTCCCTTACCTGACTGCACAGCCAAGGCCACCCCCAAAGCCAGGACCAGGACCAGGAGCAGCAGAACCAGCAGGGTGACAGGGATGGGATCTGAACCACTCACCTGGAGCGGGAAAGAGCCGCTGGAGGCACTGGCCAGGGCCAGGGGCCAGGGGCCAGGCTGTGGCAGGAGAACTGCCCAGGGCTGGGGGCAGCCGGGGGCGTTGGGCCCGGCCACTGCAAACCACGAGGCCTCTCCCAGAGCCCTGGGAACAGCCACAGCCCTGCCGGCCCTGGGCTCCTGGGCTGACACTGCCCCTCCCCACAGGCCACAGCGCTGGCCCTGCACTCACCCAGAAATCCTCCGAGGGTTCTTTTCTGGATGACTCCGGTTCCTGATGCGTCCTGGGGATCCAGGGCTTCATTCACAACCCCGTGAACGGAGCAGAATTCCCTCTCCTCCAGCCCACAGCCGGCACCTCCCCGCTCAGTGCAACCAGCACCTTGCTCCCGAGGCATCAGCAGTGCTGAAAAACCCTTCCGCAGGAGCCTCAGGAACAGTTTTACAACCACGGCGAAGGCCGGCTGGAAGGACCCCGATGAGAGGCCCCGGCTGGTCCCGGCCCTGCGGGAGCCCCAGGCTCAGGAGGGCGGTGCCGGCTCAGTCCCGCCCTTCCCCGCCTGTGCCCTTCCTGCAGCCTGGTGGCCACAGAGGAGCTGTGCTCGTGTGGCTGCTGTAACCGAGCCCAAAGCAACTTCCCCCAAAGCAGAGCCTCCACCTTCAGCAGACGCTGCCAGGACAGACACAAAGCTCTCAGCTTCTGGGCTCCGCTTACAAAGGGAACAGCTCCATTCCCACCTGCCCGGACATTCCCGTTCTGGCATGGTGCCGATTCTAAAAGTAACATATTTTGGGCACAGATATGGAATACAATAATGCTGTGCCTTACCCATGACAAAAATTCATAAAATAATAAGAGAGCCAACAGTAGCAGCAGCACTGGCACCGTAACAGTGCCGGGGGTCACACAAGGCCACTTCACAGAATCACAGAATCCTCTGAGTTGGACGGGACCCACGAGGGTCACCGAGTCCAGCTCTTAAGGGAACGGCCCAGGTGGGGATTGAACCACAACCTTGGCATTATTGGCACCGGCTCCTGCCGAGGCAGCAGCGGGAAGGAGACCGCGGGCAGCCGCTCCCGCAGCGCCCTCACGCCAGGGCGAACACGGCGCCCACACGGCACAACGAACCCGCCACAGCCCCCTGCCGCCCCCTCCGCCCGCAGCCAGCCCCGAGCCCCGCCAGAACCGAGCGCTGAACTCACTCGCGGCTCCGCCGTGGTTGCCGTCCCCTTAAACCAGCTCTCCTCTGCTCCGTTCCGGCCAGCGACGGACGAGGAGTGACGGCGAAAGCTGCCCATCGGGCGCTGGCCCGTTCTTCTCTTCCCTGCCCTCTCGGGTCTCGCAGCGTCACCGGCCCGAGCTCAACTCGCCCAGGGCCGGCTCGAACATTCCCCCGCCGGGGCGAGCAGCTCCCGCAGCCTCCTCAGCCCCGGAGCCCTCGCAGTCCCCGCTCTTTCGGGCCGTTCCCGCCGCCCGCAGCGAGGGGCCCGGGGGCTCCTCCTGAACTCCCCTGCCCTCGGTCCCTCCTGGGCACGGCCGGGCATTAGCCCGGCTCCCGGGGTTGTCCCGGCACCGGCTGCTGCCACAGGGCATGGCGTTGCTGTAGAGTTTGTTGTTAAACCCAAACAACAGATCTGGAGAGGGGTTCAAGCCTAGAAACCCTCGGGGAGCCCTCGGGAGCTCGGAGCAGCACGAGGGGCTTAAGGATCCCCCAAGACCTCCAAGCAGCAGCTCTGCAGCCCAGAATGGAGATGATTCCAGACCCCACGGTCCATCCCGGGGTTGGAGACGTGAGAGCGGAGCAGGCACCGAGCTGCTGGATGGAGCTTCCAGCCCCCGTCGGATCCATCGGAGTACGACAGAGTCAGTGATGGGCGTCTGTCGGGGCTCGGTGTCTGTCAGCGTTTGCAATGCACGTGGATGAGCCGAGGCCACACTGGCAGCGATCCCCACCACCACTTGCTCTCTCTCCTCTCTTTTCCATGACAGATTTCGTGCTGCTTCCTTTCAGTTTAATGACCTGGAAAGCAAAATCCGCGGCTGGCCCACGGCCATCCCTGTTGTTTTCCAGATCTCCAGCCTTGATCCTCTCCCTGCCAGCTCGGAAGAAGGCAATTGCACCCACTGGCATCACGTCCCTCCTCTCACTGTGTCCCATTTCTCCCAAACGGCTGCCTGCGAGCGCAGCCGGACCCGCCCTGGTGCTGGTTAATGCTGGAGTGAATTATTGCAGCGATTATTGGGCTGGGCTGGGCCTGGCTGGGTGCCCGGGGCCACCAAACCCGCTCTGTCACTGCCCCCCTCAACCTGGGCAGGGAACAGAACACACCAGGAAAGGCGGCAGGGTCGGGATAAGGGCAGGGAGAGTTCACTCACTGGTTACAGAAACAACAGACCTGACTTGGGGAAATGAATTGAATTTATTGTCAAACAAATCAGAGCACGAGAATGAGAAGTAAAATAATTCCTACGAAAACATCTTCCCCCCACCCTTCCCTCCTTCCCGAGCTTCCCTTTATCCCCGATTCCCTCCCTCCTCCCCACCCAGGGGCACAGGGGATGGGGGTCGCAGTCAGGTCATGTCACTGCCTCCCCCTCGGGGACAGGAATCCTTGTCCTGCTCCAGCCTGGGGTCCCTGCCGCGGGACACAGTCCCTCAGGAGCAGGCTGCTCCAGCGGGGATCCCCCACGGGCTCACGAGTCCCGCCAGGAGCCACTTCCACGGCTCTGCACGGGCTTCCCACGGGCTCAGGGCCTCTCTCAGGCATCCCCTGCTCCGGCCCGGGCTCCTGCCGGGGCTGCAGGTGGGTCCCTGCTCCATGCCGGACTCACCCGCAGTTCCCAGCGCCTTCAGCTCCCGGTCACACCGAGATCCGGGCGGTTCAGGGCAGCATCCGGGCTTGGCCGGGCCCAGCGCCAAGAACGCGCCCTGAGCCAAGGTTTCCGAGGAATGGCGGAGTGCGGGGAAAGGGAGGGGGTTCCGTGCCGCGTGCAGAGCCCGCCCCTCGCTCCGATTGGGCGGTGCTGCCGTCAGTCGTGGTTCTGGCGCGCTGATTGGTCGGAGCGGGGAGCAGCCCGGGCCCGGAGCCGCCGGCAGGGCGGCCGTGGCGCAGCAGAGGCGCCATTGGCGGAGCGTCTGTGCGGGCCCGGGAGCGGCGGCGGCGGCGGCCGGAGCCCGGTGAGGCGGCGGCGGAGCTCGGAGGCAGCCCCAGCGCAGCGTCCGCGGACGGGGCAGCCGCCTCTGTCCTACCCACAGCAGCCGGGACGAGCCAGCGCTGCTCCGGCACCGGCTCCTGCCGAGGCAGCAGCGGGAAGGAGACCGCGGGCAGCCGCTCCCGCAGCGCCCTCACGCCAGGGCGAACACGGCGCCCACACGGCACAACGAACCCGCCACAGCCCCCTGCCGCCCCCTCCGCCCGCAGCCAGCCCCGAGCCCCGCCAGAACCGAGCGCGGCTCCCACCTGCGCTGGGGCCGCCTCCGAGCTCCGCCGCCGCCTCAGCGGCTGTTCCCAGTCACCCCCAGTATGATCCCGGTCGCTCCCAGTATGTTCCAAATCACTCACAAGAGGATCCCAGTTGCCCCCAACATGATCCCAGTTGCTCCCAGTCATGCCCAGTCCGGTTCATTTCACTCTCAGTGCCTCTCAGTATGAGTTCAGTGTGGCCGCATTTGCTTCCCAGTCACATCTCCTATGATGCCATTTGCCCCCATTGTGGCCCCAGTTGCTCCCAGTAAGAATCCAGTCACCCCCAGTATGATCCCTGTCACTCCAAGTGTGACCCTGTCAGTCCCAGTATGATCCCAGTATGACCCCAGCATGGGCCAGCTGCTCCCAGGATGATCCCAGCTGCCCCTTGCATTTTTCCAATTGCACCCTTTCACCACTAGTATGGTTCCAGTCACTCCCAGTACGATTCCAGTCAGTCCCAATATGATCCCAATCATGCCCACTATATCCCAGGAGCACCCAGTTGTCCCCAGCATGCCCCCAGTTGCTCCCAGTAGCCCCCAGTATGGTTCCAGTATATCCCAGTATGATCCCAGTCAGTCCCAGTATGATCCCAATCATGCCCACTATATCCCAGGAGCACCCAGTTGTCCCCAGCATGCCCCCAGTTGCTCCCAGTAGCCCCCAGTATGGTCCCAGTATATCCCAGTATGATCCCTGGTGCCCCAGTTCTGCTCCCCCTGGGTTCTGGTCCCAGTCCTGGTGTATCCCAGTGTCCCAGTCTGTCCCAGTCCATCCCAGCCTGTCCCTCTCTGTCCTGATCCCTTCCCAGCAGCTGCTGCCGTTTCCCAGATCCTGCTCCCCCCACCCCATTCCTGGGCATTGGGACCCCCCTGCATCTCCTTCCCCAGCTCCGGGACCCCCCCGCACCCCCTGACCCCGCACCAACACCCCCCTGCACCCCCTTTCCAGGTATCCATCTCTCCCAGCCCCTGGATCTCCCTTTTCCCTGACCCCAGGGACCCCCGGACCCCCATTCCCGGCCATCCTGGGGCACCTCAGCCCCAGGCCTCCCTTTGCTGGGAAACCCGAACTGGGCACAGGGAGGGGGAGAGGAGAGGGAGAGGAGAGGGAGAGGAGAGGAGAGAGGGAGAGGGAGAGAGAGAGAGAGAGGGAGAGGGAGAGGGAGAGGGAGAGGGAGAGGAGAGGAAGATTGGGAATCAGCGATCGGAGTCCCAGCGCCCAGTCCTGCTCTCTCAGGGGTGGGGCCTCGCAGGCGCAGGACAAAATGGATGCGCGGGTCCCGGAGCTTTCCCCGCTTTGGGTTGTCGAGATAGAGGGCTCAAGAATTATCTCAGAGACCGCTGAATCATTCCTCAAAGGACTACCTATGCCCAGGGAGAAAGGTGAAAAGTGCACTGTGAGGATGACTACTGGTCTTCATCAGAAAGACCCCTGAGGAAGAGGAGAGGTCTTCCTCAGCACGACCACCAGGACACACAGCGCATGCGTGACCCGTATGCTAATGATATTAATGACTTCTGAGAAACAATTTGTATAACCACACCTGTCCCACGGAATGTGATGAATATTCATAATTTAACCCTTAATAGTGTGTTGTAGTGAGCACCAGTGTTGAGGAATGATTGGAGGATCAGGGACATGGGTCCCTGGAAGAGCTGTACAAGCAAACACCTTTTTAGCTTGACATAAGTAGGCCTCTTGCTAACTGCAGAAATCAGCAGGCCTTTGTAAGCCTCTTGCTAGCTGCAGAATAAGGAAATAGTGAGAACAGAAATCATGAGAATAAAGAAAGAAGACAAAGACACAAACGCAGTGTTCTTGACAATCCTGTTATAGATAAACAACAGGACGTGCTGACAAGATGTACTGACCATGAGAGATGAGGAGGAACCCTGAATCGCAACATTAGCAATACGTGTAAAATGTAGCTTTTTACCCAGCATCAATAGAGAAGTGACAAGTATGCATATTTGAGTGTATAAAAGCAAAGTTTGAATTTCAATAAACTGAAGCTTGCATTATCAATCACATTGACTGACTGCATGTCTTCCCTCGCCGGAGTCAACAAGACACCGGTGTGTGTGTGTTTGGAGGAGCGATCCCCACACACCTGGCGCGCCGAATAAAGCAAATACCCACTTCTCTGGCTCTGTCTCTGAAGTGTCTCCTGGCCCGGTTGTGGCATGATTTACAGGCAGAGTTTGGCCACAGGGCTCGGGAGTTCAGCCCAGCCCGGCCCGGGGGTCCCGCACTGCGTGGCCGGGGAGGGTCCAGGGAGGGTCCAGGGAGGGGATCCAGGTGAATTCCCTGGAGTTCCCCCTTTTCCCCCCCCCCCCCCCCGCCGCGCTCCCCCGGTCCCTTTCGCTTTCGCGTTTCACAAGCTGCGCCACAGCTCCGCTCGGTGACGGCTGCGATGGCTCCAGCGCCGGATCTGGGGGTGCTCTTGGGGCTCCTGGGGCTCCTGGGGGCCCCGGGGGGGGCGACGAAAGGTGAGTGGGACCCCCGGCACCGGGACCCCTCTGAACCTCCATTTCCGCCCACCGGGAACCCCCTAAACCCCCATTCCCGGGCACGGGAACTCCCCGGAAGTCCCATTTTTGGTCCTGTGACCGCCCTCCATCCCCTTCCCAGCACCGGGACCCCCCTGAACCCCCATTCCCGGGCACCGGGACCTCCTTGTACGTTCATTTCCTGGCACTGGGACCCCCCTGCACCCCCTTCCCTAGACTCGAGAACCCCTGTACACCCTTATCTGCCACCAGAACCCCCCTGAATCTCCATTTTCGTGTACTGGGACCCCCCTGAACCCCGAATTCCGGGAAGGAAACTCCCCTGCATCCCCTTATCCGGGACTGGGACCCCCCTGCACCCCCTTCCCGGGCATCCCGCCCTTCCCAGACCCCAGTCCCGCCCTTTTCCTCGGCTTTTGGACCCCCCAGATCTCCCAAATTTTCGTGTCCCCCCTGTTTTCCACTCCCACCGCTTCCCAAAAGGAGGTCCCAGAGGGTCCCGGGCGTCTCAGGGGTCTCCAGGGGAGTCGCGGCAGCGGGGATCCAGTGGGATCCAGCTGAATTCCCTGGAATTCCCACTTTTCCCCCCTCCCCTTCCCCCGCGCTCCCTCGGTCTCTTTGGCTTCCGCGTTTCCCAAACTTCGCTCCCGGGCTCCGCCCGCCTCTCCCAGCCCCAGCCCCCCTTTCCCGTGTCCCTGGGACCCCCTGCACCCCCATTCCTGCCTTTCCCAGCACCCAGACCCTGCTTCCCTCCACACCGGGGACCCCTGGATCCCCTTTCGTGGGCACAGGGACCCCCTGGACCCCCCACCCCGCGTCTCCCAGTCCCTTCCTTGAACCTCGGACCCTTCCCGGCTCTCCCAGTTCCGCTTCCTGACCCTTGGACACCCCCAGACCCCTCCAGTCTCTGAGTCCCCCAGCTCTCCACCCCCTGCGTTTCCTGTGGGGGGGTGCCAGGTGTGAAAAACGAGGTTCACTCTCCTGTTAGAATTTAAAGAGTTTAATATAAAGACAATAAGAGACACATAAAATAAAGCAAAGGGATAACGGCCGGGTGCCTTGGCGCTCTGCCAAGAGCACGCCTGATGCTCGAGGTGAGTCCCTTTTATATCATTTTTATTGTCCGTTCTCTATTAATATTAAAACTTTTCTCAGAGCTGTTCTGCATGGCCACTCCTTGGTCCCGCCTTTTTAGAGCATGCGTAGTCTTCTGCCTTGTGGTTTTATTTCTTTTGATTCTTGGGGTTGGGCCCACTAGATAAGAGTCGATGGTGGGGTGGATCTCTTAATTCTCCAGACAGTCAGGGCTGATTGCAGCTTTGGGCCTCTTTGCCCCCCGGCCAGAGCGGTGATAGCGGCTCTGGGCTCTCCTGGCCGCCCGTTCTCGGGGCGGAGCAGCCTTTGGGCCCTTTTGTTCTCTGGACAAAGTGTTGCTTAGCAGCTCCTTGGGCCTCATCCTGTGTTCACTTGGAGGTTCTCTTACTTGCACACTTGCTAACATTCTTGCTAAAAAGAGAGAAAACTACATCTACACAGCAAAAAGCATTTCTAACATTATATAATATCTACCTTAATACTTTGCGAGAAGCCAGTATTATAATATATATTTATAACACAGGGGTTCCCAGGGGGGATTCAGGGCAATTCCTAGGGTTTCCTCCATCCCCTCCTCTTCCCCCGCACTCCCTGTCACTGTCACCTCTCCCACGCTGTGCCACCGGAATCTGCCCGTGACTGCTGATTGCCCCCGGCACCGGGACCCCTCTGAACCTCCCTTCCTGGGCACGGTGACCCCCTTGAACGTTCATTTCCGGGCACTGGGACCCCCCCCTGTACCCCCTTCCTCAGCACCGGGAACCCCTGCACCCCCTTATCTGGCACCGGGACCCCCCTGACCCCCCATTCCTGGGCACAGAGACCCCCCTGAACCCCCATCTCCCGGCACCAGGACCCCCCTGAACCCCAAAACCCGAGAAGGGAACCCCCCTGAAGCCCATTTCTTGGGCACCGGGACCCACTTCACCTCCTCATCCAGCACCAGGACCCCCTGAACCCCCATTCCTGTGAGCGGGGACCCCCCTCCACCCCTTCCCCAGCATCAGATGCCCACCACCCCCTTATCTGGCACTGGGACCCCCCTGAACCCTGATTTCTGGGAAGGGAACTCCCCTGAACCCCCATTTCAGGGTACTTGGACCCCTCTGCACCCCCTTATTCGGCATCAGGACCCCCTGAACCCCCAATCCTGGGCACAGGGACTCCCCTGGATCTCCATTTTGGGGGAACTGAGACAATTTCCCCATCTCGGGGACCCCCTGAACCCCCATATCCAGGATTGGAATCCCCCTGAATCCCCAATTCCTGGGCACGGGGACCCCCCTGAACTCCCTTATCCTGCACCAATGCCCCCCCGTACCCGCTTTCCCGGCCCTCCCCCTCTCCGAGACCTTAGCCCCTGCTTTTCCTTGATGCAGGAACCCCCTGCACCCCCATTCCTGCCTTTCCCAGCCCCCAGCCTCCTTTTTCCTCAACACCAGAGACCCCTGGACCCCCTTTCCTGGGCACAGGGGCACCCCCGGACCCCCCATCCCGCCTCTTCCAGTGGTCTCATCCCCCTTTCCTTGACCTGGAACCCCCTGAAACCCCATTCCTGGGCATGGGGACCCCCTCCTGGATCCCCTTTACATGTTCTGGCACCCCCTGCACCCCCTTATCTGGCACTGGGACCCCCTGCATCCCTTCCTGGGCATCCTGCCCTTCCCAGACCCCGGACCCACCCTTTTCTTTGACCTTTGGACCCCGCCCAGGTCTCCCAAATTTCCGTATCCCCCCAGTTCTCCACTCCCATGGCTTTCTTAAGGGGGGGTCCCAGGGTGTCCCAGGTGCTTCCCAGAGGGCTCCAGGAGGGTTGCAGTGGGGATCCAGAGGGATCCAGAAGAATTCCCGGGAATTCCCCTTTCCCCAGCCCCTCCGCTCCCACCCCCCCCCACGCTCCCTCGGGTTCTTCTGCTTCTGAGTCCCAACCTCTGAGACCGGGATCCCCCCACTGACAAAATAATTGGGTTGCCACTGGCAAGCGGGAAATAGCGGCTCCAATGGGGGGGCCAGGGCTGGAACGGGACCAAGTGGGGCCATAGTGGAGCAGTGTGATGGCTCCGGCGCCGGCTCTTGGGGTGCTCTTGGGGCTCCTGGGGGCCCTGGGGAGGGTGAAGAAAGGTGAGTGGGACCCCCGGCACCGGGACCCCGCCCAAAGTTCCATTTCCGGCCACTGGAAGCCCCCTGAACCCCCATTTTTGATCCTGTGATCTCCTTCCATCCCCTTCCCCAGCACCGGGACCCCCCTGTACCCCCTTATCTGGCACCGGAGCCCCCCTGAACCGCCATTCCTGGGCACAGGGACCCCCTTGAACATTCATTTCCTGGCACCGGCACTCCCCTGTAACCCCTTCCCCAGCACCAGAAAGCCCCAGACCACCTTATGTGGCACCGGGACTCCCCTGAATCCCGAAAGCTGGGAAGGAAACTTCCCTGAACCCGCATTCCCCAACATGGGAATTCCCCTGAACCCCCATTCCTGGGCACCGGGATCCCCTGCACCCCCTTATCCGGGACTGGGACACCCCTGCACCCCTTCCCGGGCATCCCACCCTTCCTGGACTCCAGTCCCGCCCTTTTCCTTGGCTTTTGCACCCCCTAGATCTCCCAAATTTCTGTGTCCCCTGTTTTCCACTCCTGCTGCTTCCCGAAAGGGCATCCTGGAGGGTCCCGGGCTTCCCAGGGGTCTCCAAGGGCGTCGCGGCAGCGGGGATCCAGTGGGATCCAGCTGAATTCTCTGGAATTCCCCTTTTTCCCCATCCCCTCCCCTCCCCTCCCCCCGCACTCCCTCGGTCTCTTTCACTTTCGGGTCTCCCAGACTGCGCCCCTGGGATCCGCCTGCCTCTCCCAGCCCCAGCCCCCCCTTTCCTGTGACCCAGGTGATGCCTTAAGAGGCCTTCTAGAAAGAGAGACTAGACAGGAGTAAGGGAATAAAGCAGGTGTTTATTTGAAAGGCCTTCCAAGGTACCCCTGGGGAGCCAGAGGCTTTTGCCAAGATGGACCCCAGGTCATGAGTTCTTCACACTTTTATAGGTTTGGTTCATTTGCATATCAGGGTTAATTCTCCAATTAAAGTTTCAGTTTAATGATGTAATTTCCCCTCCACTTGTCCCCCTCTCAAAGGCTTTTGGTTTATACTTTTTGGGCCTAGGACGGTCTGGGTGTCCTTGAAGAGCAGGCCCAGAGAGGCTTTGTTATGTCTACCTGGCATGAGAGAGCAGAATTTAACAGGCTACAAGAAACTTCAGAGTTACACACTAAGCAGTACAGGATTTGAAAAATATAAAAGTTAAAACCTAAGAGACCCTCTGCACCCCCATTCCTGCCTTTCCCAGTCCCTTCCTTGAGCCTCGGACCCTTCCCAGCTCTCCCCATTCCGCTTCCTGACGACGCTTGGACGCCCCCAGACCCCTCCAGTCTCTGTGTCCCCCCAGCTCTGCACCCCCTGCGCTTTCTGATGGGGGTCCCGGGGTCTGGGAGGGTCCCTGGGGGTCCCCCCAAATTTCCAGTCCCAGGCACTGGGACCTCCCTGCACTCCTTTATCCTGCACCAGTCCCACCCGATACCTCCTTCCCAGCCATCTTACCTTCCCCAGTCCCCAGACTTCCCCCTTTTCCTTGACCCTGAGACCCCCTGGACCCCCATTCCTGCTTTTCTCATCCCCCATCTCCCCCTTTCCTCTGCGTCAAGGACCCCCGAGGCCCCCATTCCAGCTATCCCACGTCTCCCCACCTCGTGACTCCTCTTTCCCTGGCACTGGGGACCCCTGGACCCCTTTTCCTGGGCACAGGGACTCCCTGTACCCCCTTTTCCTGGATCATGAGATCCCCAACCGCTTCCCAGCTCTCCCAGTTCCCCTTTCATTGATCCATGACCCTCCCAGACCCCCCAAATCTCCGTGTCCCCTCAGTTCTCCACTCCCTGCGGTACCTGCACGTGGCGGTGTCGGAGCCCGGCCCGGGGGTCCCCCAGTTCGTGTCCGTGGGGTTCCTGGATGGGATCCCCTTCTGGCGTTACGACAGCGAGCGGGGCCGGATGGAGCCGCAGACGCCGTGGATGGAGGAGGGACCTGAGCCGGGATATTGGGATGGCCAGACTGAGATCTGCAAGGGGAACCAGCACACCGATGCCATTGACCTGGAGACGCTGCGGGCCCGGTACAACCAGAGCGGGGGTGAGTGGGAGGAGCTGGAGCTGGGATGGGATCTGTGGGGCTGGGATGGGATCCGTGGGGCTGGGATGTGGATTCACAGGGCTCCAAGAGGCTGCGATGGGGATCCATTCAGCTGGGATGTGGATCTATTGTGATCCATGCATTTGGGATGTGGATCCATGGGGCTCCAAGGGGCTAGAATGGGATCTGTGGGTTTCCATCAGACTATGTGGCTCTGTGGGGCTGGGACACAATTCCATGGGTCTCTGTGGGTCCGATTCCCCCCCAGGTCTCCACACACTGCAGTACATTTATGGCTGTGACCTCCTGTCCGATGGGAGCGTCCATGGATCCTTTCGGTATGGCTACGACGGGCGGGATTTCCTCTCCTTCGAGCCGGGATCCCAGAGCTTCGTGGTGGCCGATGGCACTGCCCAGGTCACCAGGAGGCTCCGGAATAGTGACGGGTTCACGGTGGAGCGACAGAAGAATTACCTGAAGCACATCTGCCCAGAAGAGCTCCGAAAATATGTCAGATATGGGCGGCAGGCGCTGGAACACAAAGGTGGGAGCATAATTCCTGTGGGAATCTAGGATTTGGGAATGGAGGACTTGGGAAGATGGTAATTCCTGTGGGAATTCCATGGGTGGATCTCACCCCCATCCCATTCCCGTGGAATTCCATGACTAGATCTCATCCCCATCCCGTTCCTGTGGAATTCCATGGATGCATCTCACCGTTACCCCATTCCAGAACCCCCTGATGTCCATGTGTCCGGAAAAGAGGAATTCGGGACGCTGATCTTGTCCTGCCACGTGTACGGATTCTACCCCAGGCCCATCGCGGTCAGCTGGATGAAGGGGGATGAAATCCGGGATCAGGAGACGGAGTGGGGCGGGGTCGTTCCCAACAGCGACGGCACCTTCCACACCTGGGCCAGGATCGAGGCGCGGCCGGAGGAGTGGGAGCAGTACCGGTGCCGGGTGGAGCATTCCGGAATGCCGGAGCCCGGGATCTTCACCTGGGGTGAGGCTGGGAGTGTGGGAATTGGGAATGTGGGAATTGGGAATTTGGGAATTCCCAAATGGGGATTCCCCTCCCCCCCGCTCACTGTCCTGCATTTCCCAGAGCCGGAATCTGGCAGGAATCTCACCCTGGTGGTTGCTGTGTTCGTCATTGCTGCCATTGTCATCCTCATTCCCCTTGTCGGATTCATCGTCTGGAAGCTCCAATCCGGTACGGGGTTGACACAGGATGGGGGTTGGGAAGGGGCACGGATCCGCCCGGCACTGTTCCAGGAATCCCCCAGCACGGGCGCTGATCCCACTTTATTTCTGTAGGGAGGAGGCAGAACCATGGATACAGCCCGCCAGCCGGTGAGTACCAGCAGTGTATCCGGCTCTGGATGCCTTCCATGCGTGACCCAGGATGAATCCTGGGGGTAATCCCAGTGTGTGATCCATGCTGGAATGTCATGGATCTTCTCTTTCTGCAGGAAAAGACATGGGAACCTGTTGCTGCCTGTTTTGAGCTTCCCCTCCCCCCTCCCAAAGACATGTGCTCATAGCTCCTTTGTTCCAAGCGCGGGCAAAGCCAAATGTAACTCAGACTCTTCAGCAGTGTCTGATTGGCCGCTCACCCCGGGTCCGCCCCCAGTCCTCCCCTTTCCCCCTCTCCTAATAAAGATGGTCGAGGGGAGGCAAACGCCCTCTCTCAGCTCAGCTACTTTCCTGTGAACATCTCTGGTCGTCTGTCTCATTTGAAGGCTTCTAACTGCAGGGAATTGAGCGAGCAGGGAGCTATATTTCTCCCTCTTTGCTTCTGCTGATGGTATTTGCTCTGCAGCTGATTCAGGTACCGATTTTAGAGCTACTAAAGTGCTAGATTGCCCGTGCTACCTCTCAAGGCTGCTCGAGGCTTTCTAAGGCATTGAAATACAAGCGCTAGCCGGTATAAAGCTGAAAAGATACCTTCCACATTTGGCGCCCAACGTGCTATCTCTGAACTCCGGTTCTGAGAGACTTTCAGGGTGTCCCAGCAGCTGCGTGTCTGCTGGAGTTAGCTCTGCACGTCCTGCTGTGCCAGCTCTGTGTGGCGAGGTGTTACTTTTTGTGTAACATCGAACCCAGAGCCTCAGCCTGTACCCTCCCCCCACGCCACGTGGCGAGGGAACGGCTGGAAAGCAGAAGACCTTTCTCGCGTTTTTTTTTTTCTCCGGACCTGCTTTCCTGTGATAAATCCAGAATTCTGGTGAGTATTTCCCTGCTGGTTTAGGGGCTCCTGTCTTAAGCTGGTGCCGGTGCAAACTTTCTCTTTTTTTTTTTTTTTTTTCCTCCTTTTTGGCGAGTTGAGGTTGAGGTTTGGTGGTGCATTCATAATGGGATCTGAAGTTTCTGCACACCATAGAGAAATATACCACCAAGTTCAAAGTTACCTTTCTTTAACTGGGCATAAATACCCTAAAAATCTAGTTCAATCTTTTGTACAATGGCTTTTTCAGTACTTTCCTAATCTGACCTCCGAGGACATAAGATCTGCTGAATTTTGGGATAAGGTGGGGAGAAAACTCTCCTCTCTGAGGCGTGCAGGAGATAAAACAGTTTCAAAATTCTTTCCTCTCCTGTTACTAAGTTATACTTTGCCGGAGAAAAAGGCAGTACATGAAAAGCCGCTGCAAAACCCCCCTGTTAATTCCCTTATACCCTCTTCCAACCCCTGTGTCCCGGACCCCTCTTCCCCTACGCTGGAAAACACAGCTAGAGCAGACTGCTTCTCAGCACAGGAGAGCTATCGTCCTCCTGGCTCACCCGTGTTTCCTCAGCACCCTGCCTTGGATGGGAATCCGGAGCCCATCCCAGGACCTTCCCAACCCCTTTTCTCCACTCCCTTTTCCCCAGTTTCTAGCCCTCATGTTTCAAGCGCGCATAAAAACCCCTTCTCCCCTGATCTCTTTGTTCCCAGGGACAGCCATTGCCATGTGCTGGCAGCCCGGGAAAAAACCCCTCCCCCCAACCCCTTTTCTCCGAGTTTGTTTGTCTCCAGTAATGGCGGACGCAATGGTCCTTCCTCTCCAAACTACACCTCTCACAATCCCTTTCTCCCCATCCCACAAATCCCTTCTTGTCCCCATCCCCTCCCACTCCTGTGTTACAACCTGACCCCGCCCCCGCCCCCACCCCCACAGCGTCGTGTTTCACCCCTCCCTCTGTTCCCGCCCACGGCTCAAGTGCCGCCCCTGCCTCCCACAACCCCGCCCCCGACCCCTCCCCTCCTCCGGCCGTGTCCCCGCCTCCACTCCCCGCCCCTGCCCCTCCACTCCCCGCCCCTGCTTCCCATTGTCCCGCCCCAGGTTCCCACAGTCCTGTGACTGCCCCTCTGAATCCGGGAACCCATGGCTACCAGGAAGTAACTCCAACTGCTTCTACTACACTCTCTTGTACTAGCAATGGAGCTAACCCTGACTGGAAACCCCTTTCTTATTCTGATATTAAGGATTTGTGCAAGGCAATTAAGGAGTTTGGAATGCATAGTAATTATTTTAAGAGCCTTTTAAGTGCTACTTTTGCAACTCACTTACTTGTACCTCATGATTTACTTACATTAATGCAAACTCTTCTCACACCTGGTGATTTTATGGTGTGGAAAAAGCAATGGAAAATAATTTTATCTGATTTATTAAAAATTTTGTGGCAAACTCCAGATAATTACCTGGATTTTGAAAACAATTATATCACATTAGACCTTTTATCTGGTGACAATAATATGGCAAATCCTCAAAAACAAGCAATGCTTATCCCTCGTCCAGTTCTTACTGAAATCACACGTGCTGCTGAAAAGGCCTTAACATTATTGCCATCTCAAACTCCTAATTCTCATTATACCACCATCAAGCAATTGCCAAATGAAAATATTATTCACTTTTATAACCGTTTGTACGAAGCTGTCTCTTCCCAGGTCCCTAATCCTGACCTCCAACAAGCGCTCCTACTCGAACTTCTCCAAGTTAATACGAATGATGCTTGCAAACAAGTCATTCTCACTCTCCCGCTGCATCCTCCTCCTACTGTTGAATCCATCCTCGAAGTCTGTACGAAGAAGGCGCAGCTGAACACAGCTGCTCCCTTTTTGAAAAAAGTGGGGATGGTTGGGGAGGTTGTGGAGAATGTTACAGGTACAGGAGAAACTCAATCGCACGGTAACTTTGTATGCTATCGTTGTCAGAAAAAGGGACATGTAGCTCGCAATTGCAGAGCAATTATAACTGCTGATAAAAACTCTCCAAAGACTGTTTCCCCAGGTCAACAGCAGGGAAACTAGCGACTCAACGCGTCCTAACAGCTCCGCGTTCAGACATAAATAGGGCTGCAGACAAAGCAACTTGGACTTCTGGACTCAGGTTTAAGGTAACCTGTGATAAAGCACACCATTTCAACAACAACAAACAGACTGTAATACCCATTTCATTCCAGAATGTGGACCACATGCCAGAATTTACATACCTTTTTGTTATTGGGGACACTCGGGAAACACCTGCTGGGATAGAGGTTACACCCACACTGATGAAAGTGGATCAGAACGGGTGTTCTAACCTAATGGTACAATGTATATATCCGCCGTATTTTATGCCTAAAGGTCAAGTCATTGCACAGGCCTTTCCACTGCCCAAATACCTGCCCACAGATGGTCATATCCCAGCCATCTCTTGGACTGAGGTTTTGGGAAACAACAAACCTGTAATAGAATGTAAGCTCCGTTACAAATCACATAAAATCAGTATAATGGGAATGATAGACACAGGTGCTGATGTGTCTGTCATTCCATTTGATAAGTGGCCTACGCAATGGGAATTGCAATCTCAGGGCATCATACAAGGGATTGGAGGTACCCAAATTGCAAAGCAGTCCAAACACACCATTCGAATTGAAGGTCCTGAAGGACAAATAGCGACACTTCGTCCGTATGTCCTAGACACCAAATTCACCCTGTGGGGAAGGGATGCCATGTCTCAGTGGGGAACAAAAATTGATATCACGCCTAGACATCAAAATTTTCCCTTGCAGGCCACTGAAGCAGAGTGCCATCCACATAAATTAACTTGGAAAACAGATGAACCCGTGTGGGTTAACCAGTGGTCGTTAAAAAAAAGAAAACTTAGAGGCACTCAAAACATTAGTAGCTGAACAATTGGCTAAAGGAAATATAGTTCCAACTAACAGCCCATGGAACACACCCGTGTTTGTAATACAAAAACCGGGAAAGAACAAATATAGGCTACTCCAAGATCTTAGAGAAGTTAATAAGGTTATTGAAGACATGGGACCCCTTCAGCCAGGTATGCCATCACCTTCAATGCTCCCACAACATTGGCATTTAGCTGTTCTTGACATCAAAGATTGCTTCTTTCATATTCCACTCCACCCTGCAGATGCCCCCCGATTTGCATTTTCTGTACCATCTCTTAATCGTGAAACTCCCATGGAACGTTATCATTGGCTTGTGCTTCCCCAAGGTATGAAAAATTCCCCAACTCTCTGCCAAGAGTATATTGCTAAAATTCTATCTCCCATCCGTGCCAAGGCAGAGAAAGCCATCATCCTGCATTACATGGATGATGTGCTGGTGTGTGCTCCCAATAATCAGTATCTCGAGCAGACACTTAACATGGTGGTTGAGGCCCTAGAGGCCAAGGGCTTTGAATTACAACCTGAAAAAATGCAGAGAACAAGCCCTTGGAAATACCTCAGACTCAAAATCACAGAAACCTCTATCACCCCAACACCTGTCACCATTAATAATAACCCAAAAACATTAGAGGAAGTGCAACAGATCTGTGGGACACTGAAGTATTTAAGGTCCTGGTTAGGACTCACCACAGAGGATGTAGCTCCTATCGCAAACCTAGTAAAAGGGGAAGGCGGTCCAGCATCCCCTAGATCCCTGACAGAAGAGGCAAGGCAGTCTCTCAAAAAGATACAAGAGCTCATTTCCACCAGACAAGCGCACAGGTATCAGCCCTCCCTCCCCTTTAAGCTTGTCATTCTAGGGAAGGTACCACGCTTTCATGGCCTCATATTTCAGTGGGACAAAGAGCAGAAGGAACCCCTCATCATAATTGAATGGGTATTCCTTCCACTCCAACCTCCTAAAACCATCACACAGCCACAAGAACTAATGGCAAAAATTATCATGAAGGGTAGAGCAAGGCTCCGCACCCTGGCAGGATGTGACTTTGCATGCATCTATTTACCTGTAACAACTGATGCATTAGATCACCTACTCCAAAATAATATAAATTTACAATTTGCATTAGATAGTTACTCAGGCCAAATCTCAAATCATTACCCAAAACATGACATGTTTAATCTACCATTCTCTTTCATCCCTCGAGAAATTCAAAGTAGAAAACCCCTCGATGCGATTACCGTTTTTACTGATGCTTCAGGAAAAAGTAAAAAGTCCGCGGTCACATGGAAAAATCCAAAGACGCAAAAGTGGGAATCTGACATTGAGGTAATCCAGGGATCACCACAAGTAGCTGAACTAGCAGCTGTCGTTAGAGCATTTGAGAGGTTCAAAGAACCCTTTAATTTGGTCACAGACTCAGCATATGTAGCTGGAGTAACTGTTAGAGCTGAGCATGCTCTCCTAAAAGAAATCTCAAACAAGAAAATTTATGATTTACTCTCAAAATTAATTTATCTGGTTTCCCACAGAGAGCATCCCTATTTTGTCATGCATGTGAGGTCACATACAAACCTGCCAGGATTTATTGCAGAGGGCTATCGTAGAGCTGATGCCCTGGCTATGCCAGCAGACATAGTTCTATCAGCCGACTTACCAAGGCTCCCCCAAGTTTTTGAACAAGCAAAATTGAGCCATGCCATGTACCATCAAAATATTCCTGCTCTTATCCGCATGTTCCATCTGTCGCGGACACAAGCAAAAGCAATAGTGGCAACATGTCCCAACTGCCAGAAGCTACAGCTTCCATCACTGGGCATGGGGGTCAATCCCAGAGGCATTAATAGCGGTGAAGTGTGGCAAATGGACGTCACACATTTCCCTGAATTTGGGAGATTAAAATACGTTCATGTTTCTATTGATACCTTCTCTGGTGCTATGTATGCCTCTGCACATGCAGGTGAAAAGGCTAAGGACGTTGAAAAACATCTTGTCCAAGCTTTTGCTGTGCTCGGTATACCTGAGGAGATAAAAACTGATAATGGACCTGCCTACACCTCCCAGGAGTTTAAAAACTTTCATCAGCAGTGGGGATTTCGACATGTTACAGGTATTCCTCACTCCCCAACTGGACAAGGCATTGTTGAACGTGCCCATCAAACCCTCAAGCGAATGCTGCTACAACAATCAGGGACCACCAAACTCAACTCACCTGTCCTCAGACTCAGCAAAGCACTGTTTACCATAAACTTCCTGAATGGCACCTTTGAGGATCCAAACCCTCCCATCTATCGTCATTTCCAGAACACCAGGAGACAGAAACTGCAGGAAAATCCAGAAGTCCTGATCCGAGACCCAGAGACTCAAAAAATCCAAGGACCATACAAACTTGTAACTTGGGGACGTGGGTATGCCAGTGTATCTACCCCTCAAGGACTGAGATGGATCCCAGGCAAGTGGGTAAAACCTTGTGTCACTTCCTCAAAAGTTAAGGAGGTTAAAACTGCCTCCTGGAAGAGACGCCGTAAAAAGAATCCTGATTTTGCACCTTCATGTAAACCCCCTACTGCAGATCTTTATGTTAATCCCTTAAGTTAAGTTGCACTGTTTTGCACTCAGGTTTTTGCACTGTATTTTGTAAATCTTTGTCCTGATACTCCATACCATAGATGTCCTGACTAAACCCCTGAGTTTTGACTGGGGAACTAGTTTAAAGGCATCCTAGGTACTGTCGAGTTGTAGGGACAATAGATTACAATTATATTTTGCACTGTTGTTTTGTTACTGTTCTATGCACTTTTAAGTTACTAAGAGTTACAACCCAGCTTTAAAGAAAAAAAAATAGGGAATTGTTGCTGCCTGTTCTGAGCTTCCCCTCCCCCCTCCCAAAGACATGTGCTCATAGCTCCTTTGTTCCAAGCGCGGGCAAAGCCAAATGTAACTCAGACTCTTCAGCAGTGTCTGATTGGCCGCTCACCCCGGGTCCGCCCCCAGTCCTCCCCTTTCCCCCTCTCCTAATAAAGATGGTCGAGGGGAGGCAAACGCCCTCTCTCAGCTCAGCTACTTTCCTGTAAACATCTCTGGTCGTCTGTCTCATTTGAAAGCTTCTAACTGCAGGGAACTGAGCGAGCAGGGAGCTATATTTCTCCCTCTTTGCTTCTGCTGATGGTATTTGCTCTGCAGCTGATTCAGGTACCGATTTTAGAGCTACTAAAGTGCTAGATCGCCCGTGCTACCTCTCAAGGCTGCTCGAGGCTTTCTAAGGCATTGAAATACAAGCGCTAGCCGGTATAAAGCTGAAAAGATACCTTCCACAGGAACCAACGGCTCATCTGCAGGTACGGAGCGGGATTGGGGTGGGATTCCAGAAGGGGACCGGGTCAGGATGGATGGAGCAAGATCAGGTGGGATGGATGGAGCAGGATTAGGTGGGATGGATGGAGCAGGATTGCGGCAGTGTTCTGGGTTGCAGTGTATTCTATTACCATCCCCATCAGCCGTTGAAATCAGGTGGGGCAGTGTTTCCTTGCCTCCTCCCCCCAGACTATCTTTCTGTTAATGGCCCATCATTGTCCTGCGGCCTGACTCATAGATAACTCCCTCCGGACCATCTTCTGTTAATGAGCCCATCAAGGTCTGGCCTCAAGACGCATCATCCCATTTCGAGATGCTCCACCCAGAGTGAGGAACCAAGCATTCCATCCTGGATATAATCTGAGACTCTGAGCACCAGAGACACTGTTTCCACTGGATTTCCAGTGGACAGGAGCTACATAGCCACCACTGGACCTTCTGAGGAAGAGCAGCCCCTTCTACAGGATCATTGCTTCGGCAGAACCACATCTACCACTTCAAGGAGGACTGCAGCCACCATCTTATCGGACTGCTACCGCCACCCTGACTAACAGGGTGTCAGGTTGTATCCTGACTCTGTAAGTTTAGCCCAGTGTTTTCTGCCTTTATTTTTTTGATATCCCTGTTAAATTGTTATTCTGACTTGGTGCCTCCCACTGGTTTGTTTTCAAACTAGTACAGGCAGGATTGGAGCAGGATCAGGTGGGATTCCAGAGCAGCTCCCGCTCTCCATGGGCTCCACAGCCAGGTCCATCCTGTGGAATAGGGACAGGGAGACACTGTGACCCTCTCTCATCCTGACAGGAATCGCCTGAGCGATCCACAGAGCGGGACCAGAGCCAGCCCCTTCCCTCTTCAGATTCAGCCAAGCTCATCCCACTGCTCCTGCCCATCCCGGCCCTGCCCATCCCGGCCTCTCCCATCCCGACCCTGCTCATCCCGCTGCTCCCGCCCATCCCGGCCCTGCCCATCCCGGCCTCTCCCATCCCAGCCCTGCCCATCCCGCTGCTCCCGCCCATCCCGGCCCTGCCCATCCCGGCCTCTCCCATCCCAGCCCTGCCCATCCCGCTGCTCCCACCCATCCCAGCCCTGCCCATCCTGGCCCCTCCCATCCCAGCCCTGCCCATCCCGCTGCTCCCACCCATCCCAGCCCTGCCCATCCTGGCCCCTCCCATCCCAGCCCTGCCCATCCCGCTGCTCCCACCCATCCCAGCCTCTCCCATCTCAGCCCTGTCCATCCTGCTGCTCCCACCCACCCCACAGCTCTCCCCAACAGATCAATTTCCCATTTTCCCGTGTTTTAAAGCCAAGAACCATGATTATTCCCGATGATTCAAATTTTGTATGAAATTCCTCTGCTTTGGGCAATAAATCTGTTTCTCTTTGTGGGAACCCACAATACTGAGAATACTTCTCCGCCTGTTTTGAAGGGTTCTACCCCCCTGGACAACACTGTTTTTGACCTTCGTCCATGGAGAAAATTGCCTAGCCTCTGGGAAGAACTAGAATCTACAATGGTGTGAACTAGGTGATAGAATATCATGTAAGATGTTCACAGGGTGAAAAATTTAGAGGTTTTGGGTTTATTAATATAGGAAATAGATAAAAGCAAAAAACATCAAAATTGAGGATTGTTATTGTTCTCCAGATCTTCTTCTTCTTCTTCATCTATTCCATATTCTGTGGTAGAAGTAGTCTGGCATGATTGGATAAAGAATTCCGCAGTTCCTGGGTGACTAGATGATTTATTAGACATTGGTAGAAAAGTGAAAATATCTTGCATTTTAAGTTTTCATTGGGTAATTAACCTTTAAAAAGGCTGTGCAATCTTGAAAATTTGTCCTTTTGCCTCATTCTCTGCTTCATGCTATCTCTGGGTCATGTCAGTGGCTTGTACTTTTCTGATAAGACTTAATAAACAACCACAGAAGAAAGAGAAGGCTTAAAGTCCTGTTCATCTCTGACTCCTGGCAAAGACTAAAAAGTCTCCCCCATCAGGGGAGACACAATTAAGGCGCGGATTGCGTCACTCTCCTCTGGTGTCCGGCAGTTCCTCTCTGGGAGCCAGGAATGGCAATGGGGACACTGGGGACTGGGATGGGGACACTGGAACCAGGCTGGGGACACCAAGGATTGGGAATGGGAACACCATGACTGGGATGGGGACACTGGTAGCAGGTTGGAGACACCAGAACCAGGATCAGGATGGGGACACCAGGAGCAGGTTGGGGACACCAGAAGCAGGATGGGGACTTGCCGCCCATGCCCGGCTCCATCCCCTGGGATTCATTTCCCGCTCCGTGTCCCATATCTGAGGTGTCCCCAGGAGAGTTTGGCCGTGTCCCCAGGAGAGTTTGGCCGTGTTGGTCTCCTGGAGGGGCAGTGGGGGCGGGGAGGGGTCAGGCCAAGCCTCATTGTCTCCAGCGGTCCTTGAGTGTCCCAAACTCGGGGTTCGGGATCTTGGAGCATGAGCATGACCATGACATGAGCACGGCAGGGAGATGGACATGGGACGAAAGTGACCATGAGATGACCTGACCAAAATACAACTGTGAGGTGACCATGACCACAGACGGGATGACCATGACAGTGACCATCACCATGAGATGACCATGACACAACCCCAACCCTGACCATGAGATGATTGGGACCAAGAGATGACCATGGGTTGGCCATGGCGCAACCACGGCTTTGAGGTGATCATGACATAATTGTGAGCATGAGGTGATCATGAGGTGACAATGATATGGTGGTGACCATGAGATGGCCATTGCAATGAGATGACCATGAGCATGAGATGATGGTGACCAGGAAATGACCATGACCATGAGATGACCAGGACTGTGACCATGACACAGTCTTGACCAAGAGATGACCATGAGATGACCACAACACACCATGGCTATGTGGTGATCAAGACCGTGAGTAGATCATGACATGACCATGGCTGTGAAATGATTATGACCATGAGGTGACTGTGAGATGACCATGACCATAAGATGATGGTGGTCAGGAAATGACCATAAACATGAGACGGCCATGATATGATTGTGGCCATGAGTTGACCATGAGATGACCATGAAATGATCCTGATCATGAGAGGACTGTGACCATCAGACGACCACAACACAGGCCTGAGGTGAACATGAGCTGACCATGAGCATGAGCATGAGATGATTGTGATCAAGAGATGACCATGAACATGAGATGACCATGACTGTGACCATGACATGACTGTGACCATGAGATGACCATGACAGAACCATGGCCATGGAGTCATAAAGACCATGAGATGAGCAAGAGATGACCATGGCCATGACATTATTGTGGCCACGAGATGACCATTACAATGAGATGACCACAAGCATGAGATGATGGTGGTCAGGAAATGACCATGACCAGGAGAATACCATGACCATGAGATGAGTGTGACCACGAGATGACCATTACAGTGAGATGATTGTAAGCATGAGATGATGGTGATCAGAAGACGACCATGACAATGAGATGACCATGACCGTGAGATAACCACAACATGACTGTGACATGATCGAGACCAGGGCATGATTGTGACCATGAGATGACCATGGCCATGCAATGACCATGGCACAACCATGACCTTGAGATGACGGTGACCATAAGATGACCATGACCGTGACATGATCATGATACTGCCATGGCTATGAGGTGATCAAGACCATGAGATGACCATGACTCTGACCATGACATGACTTTGACCAAGATATGACCATGAGATGATCACAACACACCATGGCTATGTGGTGATCAAGACCATGAGATGATCATGACATGACCATGGCTGTGAAATGATCATGAGGTGACTGTGAAATGATCATGAGATGGCCATTACAGTGAGATGACAATGAACATGAGATGATGGTGACCAGGAAATGACCATGACCACAAGATGACCATGACTGTGACCATGACGTGATCATGACCATGAGATGACCATTACAGTGAAATGACCATGATGGTGAGATGGCCATAAGATGACCATGACCATGATGTGAGGTGACCATGAGATGATCATGACCATGAAATTACTGTGACCATGAGATGACCATGACAAAACCATAGCCATGAGGTCATCAAGACAATGAGACGAGCAAGAGATGACTATGACATGATCATGGCCCTAAGATGACCATAACAATGCGATGACCATGACCAAGAGATGACCACAACACACCATGGCCATGTGGTGATCAAGACCATGACATGACCATGGTTGTGAGACGATCATGACATGAGGTGAATGTGAGATGACCATGAGAGGACCATGACCATGAGACGATGGTGATCAGGAAATGACTGTGACCATGAAATGACCGTGACCATGAAATGACCGTGACACAAGCACAGCTGTGAGATGACCATGATATGATTGTGGCCATGAGTTGACCACAAAACAATCATGAGATGACCATGACCATGCAATGACCATGACTGTGACCATGACATGACCACGACCATGAGATGACCCTTACAATGAGATGACCATGACTGAGATTACTATGAGCATGTGATGTTTGTGACCTGAGATGATCATGACTGTGACCATGACACAACCATGACCATGAGATGACCATTACAGTGAGATGACAATAAGCATGAGATGATGGTGATCAGGAAACGACTGTGACTGTGAGATGTCCATGACTGTGACCAGGACAGAACCATGACCATGAGATGACCATGAGCATATGTCGGGGTTTTTAGGAATTCTCCTGTTTTCTTTTCCTCTTAAAGAACTTTTCCCATGTATGTTGCCAGGGCAAAAAATTACTGGGTGCTTAAGAAAAACAAAAGACCTGGCCACAGAGGGAGGGGTCCAGCTTGCTACTCTCTTTCACCTGGGGGTTGGGTACACCCTGGGCAGGCTGCTGTTGTCAGCATTGGGATGGAGAGAGGCTGCCATCGTTGTGGAGGGATTTCATCAGCACTGCAGGCTTCTGCTTTCAGCTGCCTTTCTTCTACCATGAGTGGAGCCTGCTAACTGGAGCCTCAGCTGTTGCACCAGGACCCTAATACCCCACCTCACTAAAAAAGGGACCTTTTCACCATCTTCTTGGGCGCCTCAGAGAGAAACCCCAGATTCCCAAGCCCACCTTTCCCTGCCCCGCTGGGAGCCAGGCTGCGGCTGCCCTGCCCCCGCCATTGCTTCGAGCCTTCGCTGCTCTGTAGCCCCGCATGCCCTGCCTGCCCAGATCTCCCAGGGTTCCCACCGTAGCTCTGGAGTTCCTCGTCTGCCTCCTGGGATTTGTGCTCCGTCCCTGCTGTTCCAGCCTGCTGTTCCCAAGGGTCCAGCCGGACACCGGGATTGGCTGCCCAGGGGGTTTTTGAAGCCTTTGTTCCATCCCTTCCCAGGACCCCAGGCCGCCGGTGCCGCGTGCTCCCCGAGCTCGCTCCGGAGCGCCCCCTGCAGCCGCGGAGGAACCATCGCACCTGCCCTGCTCACCGGGAGCCGCCAGCGCCCCTGCCGGCTGCGAGCGGAACTGCACCCGAGGGGAAAGGGCCTGACAGCCGAGAAGGCTGGGACTGGGTTTGTGATTGTTTGCTGTTACTGCCAGAGTTATTGCTGTTTGTTTGCCTTGTTATACACATATAGATATATAATAGTAAAGAATTGTTATTCCTATTTCCCATATTTTTGCCAGAAAGCCCCTTGATTTCAAATTTATAATAGCTCGGAGGGAAGGGGGTTGCATTTTCCATTCCAAGGGAGGTTTCTGCCTTCCTTGGCAGACACCCGTCTTTCAAACCAAGACAGGCACAAACTCCCCTGTAACAGGGGATGCAGAGAGGACCTTCTCCCTGCTGGGCAGGCTCAGCTTCACCTCTTCCCCCCCAGCACGGGGATGTCCTTCCTCAGCCGCAGCATCTGCTGTGCACTGACTGTCAGGGTGACCTCAGTGCCACTTTACAGGGTCCCCTTGGTGCCTGGTCTCCAGGAGATGAAGCTGCAGGAAGAGGAGATGATGTGGAAGCTGATGTGTGGCTGCCTGGGCTGGGGCTGGGGGCTTCTTGCTCCTTCTACAACCATCCCAGAACTCATCCTGTTTCTGTAACACCACATATTTATCCCCTGAACCTGAATACAGACATTGACATAACCTGCGCATAAAGCCCTGAAACATTTGCTGCTAAATTACTGCGACCTGGCTTAGAGCAGGGTACTAATAATGCCAAGGTTGTGATTTGACCCCACACGGGCCACACTATTAAGAGTTGGACTCAATCCTTCTGGGTCCCTCCTAACTTGGAACATTCTGTGAAATGGCCTGGCATGACCTCTGTCAGCATTGACAGTGCCAGTGTTGCTGCTGTTGTTATTTTCCTCATTATTTTGTTACTTTTGCATGAAATGCTTGTGCAGTGCCCCCACTGTCCCTTGTGTCCCCTGGGCACCGACAGCCCCGGCCCTTGCCCTGCTCCCCCTCCCACGTTCCATCCCGGCTGGCGGAGCCATGGGGCTGCCTCGGGGGCTGCGCCCCGAGCTGGGGCCCCTTCCCAGTGCTCCCAGTCTGCCCATCATGCCTGGAGCAGCCAGCGAGGGCTTCAGCTGGGGCGGCAGAGAGGCGCTGCTGGGGGGTCCCACCTCCGCTCGGTTTGGTTTGGTTTGGTCCCCCAGGGCTGGACGCTGGGCAGGACCAAGAGCTACTGGGTCTCCCCTGGATACAGCCCTTGGAGCAGGAGCCGGGAGGACTGTGGGGATTGGGGGCCACGCTGCTGCTGCTGCCGCGGGATCGGGATGAGCTGGTGAAGGCAATGATGGGGTCGGGAACGTGGGATGGACCCGGGGCTGCACCGGGGGGCTTGTGGTGCACAGGAAGGGTGAGGGGGCTCCCAGAATCCCGGGATCAGCCTCCCCCCTTCCCCCCGTGTCCAAGCACCTCCGGGTGCCTGTGGCAGAGCGTGGGGAACGTGGGTGGGACTCAGTCCTGGGATGAGGACAGAGCCTGTTTTGGGGTGAGCATCCATGGCCTGTGAGTGTCACCACTTCTCTTTCCCCGAGGCCGGAATTCCTACATGAAACCCTGCAGAAACCCGCGCTCTCCTTGTGGGTCGGGCTCTGGGTGCCCGCGGCCGGGATGGGCTGGACGTGGGTGAACGGTTCGTGCCAGGACCGGGATCGGGGAGTGCCAGGGGCAGCGCTGGGGGCCAAGGGGGGCACCCCGCTGTCACCTGAGGGACCCCCGGGGGTGACCCGGGCTCATTCCTGACCCTGCAGGTTCCAGCTGGACCTCAGGGAGAGACCTGGACTCTGTGTGACGATCAGAGGCAGCACCATCACCCCTGAGAACTGCGACTTGGACTCACAGTGGATCTGCCGGAGAGAAGCCACCAAACTCTGACCTGGGGGTCGGGACAGACGCTCGGGAGGGATGTGGGAGCCAGGAGGGAGACACGGGAGCCAGGTGGGGGATGCGGGAGCCAGGTGGGGGATGCGGGAGCCAGGTGGGGGATGCGGGAACCGGTTCTGCCGTTGCTGCACAGCCGCCCGCAGGAATGGGCGCTGATGTTTCCTGGCTCGGCTCCCTGCTGTGTTCAAACCACGGCACGAACAGGGAGGAAAACCTCCCAAAATTGTGTCTCCCCGGCCACAAAGCTAGGTGCCTTACGTAAACACTCCCGCACCGGTCCTGCTGAGTCCCTTCACTCGAATCCGCTCCCAGGCACCGATCCCGGTGTGGGGCGGCTTCGGCCCCACACGGCGGCGGCCCCGGGGCGCTGCTGGGCCCGATCCGGTCTGGCCCGCGGAGCTCCCACCGCGCCCCTTTAGAAACCCCGCACCCGCTTTTCCCGCACGGCCCCAGCAGGTTCCCCCCCGCCTCAAAACAGCCAGAGGCGCCAGCGCCGGGGCCGGCCCTGTGCCGGGGCCCCTTGTATCCCCAAAAAACAGTGCCAAGGTAAAAAATACCTGCAAAATTGCCACAAATGGCCCCAAAAAGCGAAGCAGCTCCCGGGAAGCTGCTCGTGGGGGTCTCACCAGCCGGGCTGCAGCCAGAGGAGCGGCAGAGCACACATCGCAGCGCTGTCAGTGTCGGGCATCAGTCACTGCTTGGAGTTTGCAGACCCGACAGATAAAGTGAATCCAAACTGTCGGCGGTTTCCACCACCTGCTCTTTCTCCTCTCTTTTCCTTGATGGATTTTACATCACTTCCTTTCACCCCACAGAGTTGGAAAGCAGAATCCCTGGCGGCCCACCTTCTGCAGCTCCAGCCTTGTCCCTCTCGCTCTCCCGTTTACTTTGCACCAGTTTTTCCCTCCTCCTCTCCCTGCCAGCTCGGAGGAAGGCAATTGCACCCACTGGCATCACGTCCCTCCTCTCACTGTGTCCCATTTCTCCCAAACGGCTGCCTGCGAGCGCAGCCGGACCCGCCCTGGTGCTGGTTAATGCTGGAGTGAATTATTGCAGCGATTATTGGGCTGGGCTGGGCCTGGCTGGGTGCCCGGGGCCACCAAACCCGCTCTGTCACTGCCCCCCTCAACCTGGGCAGGGAACAGAACACACCAGGAAAGGCGGCAGGGTCGGGATAAGGGCAGGGAGAGTTCACTCACTGGTTACAGAAACAACAGACCTGACTTGGGGAAATGAATTGAATTTATTGTCAAACAAATCAGAGCACGAGAATGAGAAGTAAAATAATTCCTACGAAAACATCTTCCCCCCACCCTTCCCTCCTTCCCGAGCTTCCCTTTATCCCCGATTCCCTCCCTCCTCCCCACCCAGGGGCACAGGGGATGGGGGTCGCAGTCAGGTCATGTCACTGCCTCCCCCTCGGGGACAGGAATCCTTGTCCTGCTCCAGCCTGGGGTCCCTGCCGCGGGACACAGTCCCTCAGGAGCAGGCTGCTCCAGCGGGGATCCCCCACGGGCTCACGAGTCCCGCCAGGAGCCACTTCCACGGCTCTGCACGGGCTTCCCACGGGCTCAGGGCCTCTCTCAGGCATCCCCTGCTCCGGCCCGGGCTCCTGCCGGGGCTGCAGGTGGGTCCCTGCTCCATGCCGGACTCACCCGCAGTTCCCAGCGCCTTCAGCTCCCGGTCACACCGAGATCCGGGCGGTTCAGGGCAGCATCCGGGCTTGGCCGGGCCCAGCGCCAAGAACGCGCCCTGAGCCAAGGTTTCCGAGGAATGGCGGAGTGCGGGGAAAGGGAGGGGGTTCCGTGCCGCGTGCAGAGCCCGCCCCTCGCTCCGATTGGGCGGTGCTGCCGTCAGTCGTGGTTCTGGCGCGCTGATTGGTCGGAGCGGGGAGCAGCCCGGGCCCGGAGCCGCCGGCAGGGCGGCCGTGGCGCAGCAGAGGCGCCATTGGCGGAGCGTCTGTGCGGGCCCGGGAGCGGCGGCGGCGGCCGGAGCCCGGTGAGGCGGCGGCGGAGCTCGGAGGCGGCCCCAGCGCAGGTGGGAGCCGCGCTCGGTTCTGGCGGGGCTCGGGGCTGGCTGCGGGCGGAGGGGGCGGCAGGGGGCTGTGGCGGGTTCGTTGTGCCGTGTGGGCGCCGTGTTCGCCCTGGCGTGAGGGCGCTGCGGGAGCGGCTCCCGCGGTCTCCTTCCCGCTGCTGCCTCGGCAGGAGCCGGTGCCGGAGCAGCGCTGGCTCGTCCCGGCTGCTGTGGGTAGGACAGAGGTGGCTGCCCCGTGGCCGGCAGTGTGCGGGAAAGTTCCCGTGGCCAGAGGTTTGTGTCCCCAGAGGAGCCGGAGGAGTCGTGTAAAAGTAACTTTATTCGTGGACAAAGGGAGAGGCCACGGGGCATTTCCCGTGGGGTCTGTCCAAGTGTTGGAGGACGCAGCCTCCTTTTTATGCCGATTTGCCCGGCCGCATCTCCGTGTCCCTTTCCGCAGTGGCTGAAGTCCTTGGAAGGTACAGACTTCCCGATCCGCCTGCTGCATGTGCCCCTTAATGTGCACCCCACTTTGTATAACATCCGATAGTCATGGCTCTGTGAAGTTTTATTTCCTTTGTTCTCTGTTTCACCACTTTTCCTTGGCCATCTCTTTGCCAAGAGCAGTTTTTGTCATTTAATTTTCCACAGCCTCCTGGTCCTTCTGCTGAAAGAGAATCTGATGCCATCCCAGGGTGAACTGTGGCGTTGCTCATGGGAGTGGATTGGTGGGTGAGAAGGTCAGGAGCTGGAGCTGTGTGCTTGGTTATGATTTGGAGGACAGCTTGTAATCTAATGATGCATTGAAATGATCAGTGGGTTCTCTGGCACCTGGTATGAATTTGTTTGGGTTCCCAGGGTCTGCTCCATGGTGTTGTAGGATTTGTTCTGGTGGCCGTTCATCTTTTCCCCAAAAATGCCAGGGATGCATCGATTGACCGCTTTTCTCTGATTAAATCATCACATCCTTGGATTCCCAAGTGATTTCGCTGACCTTGTGTCAGCAAAAGCAGCCCAGTGGTCAAACCCACCCTGTATAACATAGAGAGTGCCGGCACATGTTGGAGTGGTGTGAAAAACGAGGTTCACTCTTAGTAAAATTTTAAGAAAAATTTAATAAAAGGGACAATTAGGAGACAACAGCGAAAAGGGTATTATGGCTGGGTGCTTTGGCAGAAATCCAAAGGCACACCTCTACATCCAAAAGATCGTCTTTAAAAGTACATCGCTTATTTCATATTCATCACCATCATGCATAATTCATTAATTCTTTGGACTTGCTAAGTATCATCCCATCAGCCTTATCTTCCTCCTTGGCTCCATTCTGTCTGGTTTCTGGTTTTTCTTCTGATACGATTCTCCAGGAACGTGAAGATTTTCTCTGCCTATCTTTTCTAAATTGACTACATAAACAATAGACATTCTATATCATTACAGAACCTAGGTAAAGTTTTCCTAACATTAAGGAACATGAAAAAAAAGCCGACCTCACGATACACTCATAACAACACCTCCCTTTTCCTTTTTTTTACAGATCATTTGGCTTGAGCAGTATCCCTCGTTCTCTTGCCTTTATTATTTGCTCATTTTTTTCACAAATCAATCTTGCTTCTTCGAAGGGGTCTTTGATATCATTTTGCTTCTTTAACACCATGATCTTTTGTGCCATTCCAGATGTAGCCAGTTTTGGTTCCACAGGCATTGGTACTATTTGCATGCCTTGGACCACGGTAGATATTAATCGAATGAAACAGGGGATCAGGCAAGGGAGAAATATCAAGCCTGTGGTTAACGGAATCGGGGGCTTGTTGCCACAAGCCCCGGCGTGCCCTCGGGCAGAGGGGACGCAGCGTCGGCCTCCACAGCGTCCTCGCTGCACGGCTCAGTGGAATTGGCGTGAGATGGGTGCGTGCACTGGCTCCTCCTCAGAGGAAGCACGTCGGGCAGCCGGTGGATTAGGCTCGCGTTAGCCCAGAGGCAAAGAAGGCGGGAGGGGCCTCTGGTGTGGGTTCCAACAGGTTTATTTGTGGGAGGGTCCAGGAACCAGAAAAACGCACCGAGAAGAAGCGGGCTCACCCCTTTATGGGGGGGTGGAGCAAGGCAGGGAAAGAGAAAACAATCAATGGGATACAAGCAGAGGGGAGGATACAATTTTTCAGCACAAATGGGGAAAACTGGGAGGCAGGAGTCACAACAGGGAACCAATTAATAACTAAGAAAGGGAGAACTTTCTGGAACAGGGGGAGGTAATTTAGGATTGGGAGCCACCCGGGGGAACTAACCTAGATCTCTCCTGGTCCGCCTTCCGATCCACTGTGCTGGGTGGGGAAATCCACCCAGTGGATGGCTCTGGTTTGACTGACATTTGATGGTTTCAGCCCGAGAGCAGGCTGAGCTACCTCAACATGCAGTGGCACATAAAAGGAAGAAGCCTCGCTTCTTCCACCATTCTATTCCCAATACATTATCCCACCAGCTAAGTTTTAGTGCAGATTCCCACTTTTGGACCGGCACATGGGCTATTTTTCTGATATTTTTGACTATATCTAGGACGTCATCCCCATGGTCATCTATCTTCAAACAACAGTCTGATGTATTAAATTTTCCACAAACACCTCCTTCTTCAGCCAATAGATAGTCTAAAGCCAACCTATTCTGATACACTGCAGCTCTTGTTTGGCTCTGTTGGCTAGCTAGTAATTCCAGTGCCTGACCAGTTTGGTTCGTTATTATTTCTACAACTGCTTGGAGTCTTATAATGCGATTCAGCATGTAAATTGGGGTTCAGTACCCCCAGCTCCCATCTGGTGCCCAGCCGGCTGGCCCATACGTTTCAGTTATGCACTCAGCGGGCCATTCCTCGTCTCTCCATTTTTGAGGTTCTCCAATCAATTCTCTTTTATTCCTTTTTAGATCCTCATACACTGGTATTCCTAGTTGATCTCCGTCTGGCTTGGGTAAAAGAAAGAATCCTGGGTGTATGATTCTCACGGTACAACTCCTTTTCCACTGAGAGGGGAGCTTTGCCTATGCCCTTTTTCTACATATCCAAAATAGGCCATCTGGTGCCTTCCAGTAATCGAATTTTTTTTTTGATTTATATTTTCCCAAAATTCTGAAATGTCTGGGATCCCAAAATAAGGATTTTTGTTTGTATCATTGCATTGAAAGAGTTTGACCTTATTATTGTATTTACAATTATTTTCCTTTGTTTTTTCCTGAGTCCAATACAGAGTTGGTTTCTCGGGGACCCACCATGTAAAAGTTCCTTTACTGACTTTAAAAGTATCTCTTACAAGGAGTATTTCCTACTTTGTTGAGGAAATTGTTCCCGGTACGCCAAAGACACTCCTATCACTGTTGAACTCAGTACCCACCCTTCTGGTCTGTTTTCTCCCCTTATCTTTGTCTGATTCCACTTAAGGAGTTCTATTGGGCTCAAGCTACTGCCTTTCCATGGCCATTCCTCTGTCATCAGAGGCCCTCCACAGACCCAACAGTTGGTTACATTAAGCTCCTTACCTATCCTTTCCCCTAATTCCACAAACAAGTTTTTTCCAAATTCTGAGATTTCCTTTTCATTTTCTATTTGTTGTTTGAGTTTCACATACATGTCTTGAATTGGGGTCGATACAGAGTTAGATTGTTGTGCTGGCTTTGCCTCCTTATTTACCAGTTGTTCTTTTACTAAGCCTGAGACTTTTCTCCCAACAATATACGTGAAACAAATCCATCTTCCCCCTTTTGGACATTTACTTCCCAACCTGCTACTGCTTGTTCCTAGGTTTTCTGCAATCCAGTACTTTTTCTCATTTTGCATACAGTTTTCTATTTTGGATGGGTTATAACAGTGACATGGGTATGCACAATGATAAAGGAACCTCGCTGTTTTCCATATACAGCTTTTGGTAGCACCTATGGCATGGCCTTAGGTGGGTATACCACCTTGGTATCCCCAGAGGGAAGAGACAAAAGAGGAGTGACAGATAAAGGAATAACAGAGCTCTGATATGGCTGATACCTCCACCTCCCGTGCCTATGGGGTTGCTACCCACAGCAGGGGTATGTGATCTTCTTGGTGGCAAGTACAGTGGTCAATTCGGTCTTGCCCTCTATTTCCTCGTCACTTCCTCTTTGCTAATTTCCAGGCAAATTGCTTTTGACACTTCTTAATTGTAGCTTCCCGCCGTTCCTCAGGTATCTCCCATTCAACAGGCACTAGTAATTCCCATCCACAAAGCAGGGTTATTGTTTCAGCTGTTCTTTGCTCTACCTGGATGGGGAATAGATTTGGCATTCGACACTTCATGCAATGAATGTCGTTTCTGTGAACTACAATAGCAATAGTTTTTACAGTCTAGACATTTACAGTTAACCCAGCTAGCATGTCCAGTATTGGGGTGGATCAGACAGGGTATGTGGTATGGCACTCTTGGAGGTAGCAATTCCTCCTCCTTTTTGAATAAATCACAGGCTAAGGCCAGAATATGAGAACCCTCAGCCCTAAATAGTCCTGATCCTCCTGTGTGGAGTGGAAGTATTCCTCCCCAAGGAGGGTATCAGAGGTGTCTCAGGACTTGTCCAGGCAATACTTGAAACCACTGATATAAGCTTGGCCTTATTTCCCAGTCAGGTGTGATTCTTGGTGTATCTCTTGAATCATTTGGGTTTTCCCAGCGCATCAACCCCCAGTTCCCTCTTAAGAGTTACCTTGGTATCACCAGGCATAGATGTTCTGGTCCACTCCTTAGGTTCCTGCACGGGTGCTTTGATTCTGCTGGCGTGGATCCACCCTCGCTCCTTGGCCCGGATCGCTGCCTCAGTTGTCAGTAGCACCTGAAAAGGACCTTTCCCTTGTGGAGCTAAAGATTGCTCTTTCCACGTTTTTACTAGTACCCACTCCCCTGGATGGATGTTATGGATTTTAAAGTCTAAAGGTGTGGTTTGAGGGATTATCCCTTTTAACTGCAAATCTTCAAGGGTCCTTGCAATTGTGTTGACATATTCTTTAACACTCATTTCCCCTAATTCATAGGTAGCAGTTCCATGTTGGGTGGTCAGAAAGGGTAACCCAAACTATAGGAGAAGGGTTCATGAAGGATGTCTGGACTTCAGGCAGCTCTCTTGAAAGCTGTTTATTGCATAGGCAAAGTTACAGCATTTCAGGGAGTGGGTATCCAGAGCCAGCCCCTACAGCTGCCAGCTCCAGCTGTAGGCATACCTGAAGCTGCTTTCTGTTCAAGTTACAAAGCATTTTATACTTTTCTTTGCTGAGTATCTTAATACATAGCAACCAATAAGCACCATACACAATACCTTTACATCTGCCTATAGCCTATCATAACTACTACCATTACCATATTATAGTCATTATTATGCAATCACAAGAGTAAGTAAGTTACAATTTAAGCTTAGAATGGAAAATTCTCAGACCTCTCTTCTTCTTGCTACATCAACATTTCTTGTTTGCCTGCCATAGCTTTCTTTTTGGTAAAGACATGTTTTCTATTTACTTATGCTCTTCTTGAGACTTATTTACTTGGTGAAAAACGTGTCAGTCACATTGTAGTCACATACCTTTGTCCTACTCCTAAAAATCTCCTTCCAACTCATCTCCAACCTTTGCCTTCTCAGTTACTCAGTGATCACTGTTTCAGCAAAACATCCTTTATTCTATATCAAAACTTCCTTTCATTTCTACCTCATCCTCAGTTTCTACATTCAGAGATCTTTCTGCCAAGCCTACGTATCTGTGAAACTTTCTTACCAAACTTTCATCTGGTGAGTGCCTTATTAAGCAACTGCCTTCCGTCCGGAAGCCTCCATTTTCCACATTCATCTGGCCTTCCTCCCATCCTACTTAATTCCTTCTCCTCTGTTTCACTGAATTTTGGAGTCTCCAATTTTTCATTCTTTGAGGTCAAAATTAACACAACCCTTTTTTATCGCATTCTTTGCAGCATCCTCAGCCCCCGATCTGCCAAACTCCCTCCTCCCATCTCTGAGGCCATCCCCCCCGGTGTTCCCCCATATGTACCACAGCTCTCTCTGCAGGTAATTCCAATGCCTCTAAAACCTCCAAAACAAGTCCCCCATGCATCAACCCCTTTCCCTCTGAACCAAGCAATCCCCTTTCTTCCCAGATTTTCCCAAAGGCGTGCACCCCTCCAAAAGTGTACCTTGAATCAGTATATATATTTCCCTTTTTGTGTGCTAAATGTTCCAGTGTGCATAGTCCCCCCATCAACTAAAGCCTACCCTGACATTCTTTTTCCTTGTACACATCTGGAAGAACCCTCTACATCTATTATTTCCTTCTGCAAGGGCTCGTTCCTCGAGATCTGCTCGAACTTTGGTGTTTTGCTTCTCTTTTAAGAGAAACGGCAGAAGCGGTCGTTGCCAGGGGAACGGGGCAGGTGAGGGGCGGGGGTAGGAGGTGGGAATCCTCTCCGAGGCTGATTCCTCCAGGAGTGGGGGGGCAAAGGCGGGAAGTGCCACTGGAACTGGCAAGGGGACCAGCTCTTCTGGCGGATCCCAGAGTCTGGCGTGGAGCCTCTGCACGGGGCCGCAGCAGCCACGGCGACAGGACTCTGAGCTGCCGGCGGGCCCAGCACAGCCCGCGGGGCCGAAGCCGGGTTCAATGGAGCCGCGGCAGAGAACGCAGCGGGGGCAGGGGCCGGCGGAACGGCCGCGGACATCGGAACCGGGGCCGGGACTGGGGCCACCACCGGGGCAGGGGCAAGCGGGGGTCCAAAAGCAGCGGGCTGGGCTGCCGCGGAGCGGATACCCGGGCTAGGGACAGGCACAGGGACACCGTAAGGGGTGGGCTGGGCTCCCACAGGACCCGCAGGGGCTGGAGGGGGCGGTGGGAACACCGGGGCCACCGGCAGAGCTGCAGCCGCTGGGACAAGCGGTGGAGCCGCGGGCGGTGCCTGAGAGCCGGCACAGGCGGGACCTCGGGCTCCGGGAGCGGCGCCACAGGAGCCTGGGCTTGGGGCGAGGCAGGCGGGAATGGAGGGGGCGATGCTTCCAGGGGCTCCCAGCCCTTCTCTTTCTTGTTTTCCCTTTTCTCCTTTTCTCGGGCCTCTGACAACTTAAAAATTCTTATCCCCTTAGGCCCTATGTTTCCCACCCAGCATGAAGCATACTTGCTTTCTTCTGTGTTAAAGGGTTCTTTTGAATTTACAAATACTTGTAAAGCCTGACAGATCCAGACTTCAAGAGCCATGTCTGGGCCAGAAAACATGGTCGGATCTTATTTCCTTCTCGGCCCAATCAAATATACAAAACTGTATCATTTTGACTTTGCTTTTTTTTTCTTTGTACTTGGGTTTTTATTCCAGTTAGCTAACATAACTCCCAGAGGGCTTTCCTGGGATATCTCCACTGGCACACCTCTATTCCCTTTTTTCTTTTGCCTGACTCTTGCTTACTAGTTTTATGTCCCATTTTCTCAGAATCTTATCTATCCTTCCCAGGCCTTTGTTTCCCACTTTTTGTTTTAATAAAAACCAACAAAACAAACAACTATTCAAACCCCACCACCTCTTTCCCCTTTCTTCTCCTAGAATAAAAAAGTTCCTTCCTCTTAATACAGTATGCCTCCCTCCAGAAAATAAAGTTGTATTTCAAGGTTTAACATTTCTATCACATACATTTTCATTCATTCTCACTCACTCCTTTTTATTGTTCCAATTTCTCTTTCTCAAGCGCTATCAGTCACAACCACACAAGATTAAGGTACCTTTTAATTTCAAATTGTTGGCCAATATTCACCCCTGGGCCCAAAGTTCCAGGTTTCTTGGATTTATCCTCAATTTGGCAGAATTAAGCCTGGATTTCTTGAATTTTTAACCCTCAATCCAGCAGTCTCAAAACCCAAATGTCTTGGAACTAATCCTCAATTTAGCAGAATTAAGCCCGGATTTCTTGACTTTTGAACCCTCAATCCGGCAGTCTTAAACCCTAAATTTCTCTGATCCAATACTAGGAAACTCTTGACTCCCCTCCTTCAAGGAGTCCAATCCCTCCCCTGAAACCCAGTCCCAGTTACACCGGGGGTTCTCTCACTCCTTTTGTCTTTGGCTTCGCCTCTTTACTGACTGCTTCCCTCGCGGCAGAGCAGAGCCGCAGCCTCAGAGGCTCCACACTCGCTTCGCAGCTCTGGGGTAACCAGCCCGCATCTCATGCACACACTTTCATCCCCCATATCCCCCCAAAAAAAGAGGAAAGAAAAAATACTCCCCTTTCTCGGAGTCTTCGTGCACAAGATTTTACGTGTATAGTTGCCGCGGTATCTTAGGGAGCCTTTCCTTTTTTTTTTTCTTTGTCTCCTCTCTTGCCCTCCGGGTGTTTGACCTGCAAACCCCCTGACCCTGCCGGGAAACACAAAGCGAGGCTGCCAAAAGCAGGTGGGGGTGCCCCCCCGCTCTGGGTTCCCTGGGAGATCTCAGAGGTGAGGCCTTTTCCCCGTACGGGCCACCAAATTGTGAAAAACGAGGTTCACTCTTAGTAAAATTTTAATGAAAGTTTAATAAAAGGGACAATTAGGAGACAGTAGCAAAAAGGGTATTATGACCAGGTGCTTTGGCAGAGCCAAAGGCACACCTCTACATCCAAAAGATTGTCTTTAAAAGTACATCTCATATTGCATATTCATCACAATCATGCATGATTCATTAATTCTTTGGCGTTGCTAAGTATCATTCCATCAGCCTTAACTTCCTCCTTGGCTCCATTCTGTCTGGTTTCTGGTTTTTCTTCTGATAAGATTCTCCAGGAATGTGAAGATTTTCTCTGCCTATCTTTTCTAAATTGGCTACATAAACAGTAGACATTCTATATCATTACAGAACCTAGGTAAAGTTTTCCTAACATTAAGGAACATGAAAAAAAAGCCAACATCACAATACATTCATAACAATTATTTAACATGCAAAAAGCCAACATCACAATACATTTATAACAGTGGGGAGAGGGATGATTCCCCCCCGCTTTTGTGAGTGAAGTTCTCCCAACATTCTCCGTTTGCTGTTTTCCTTTGCAGCTTCAGGGATTTCTGTTGCAGAGTCAGAGATGCTCAGTGTGGGCTCTGCCTTTAGCGATGCAAATTCCGTCAGTGCAGGGAGGCAGAGCTTGGGGTGAGGGGCAGAGGGAATCAGCCCAATTCCTGTGGCAGGCAAGGAGAGCCTGGGACAAGGTGCACACTTCCCCCAGCAGAGTTAATTTGCATTTCTAAAGCTCCTCTGCTGGCTGCCTGGAAGGAAGCTTCTCTTGCAGGGCAGCCATCAGGTGACTCACATGTTGCCCCCCCCGACAAGCCTTTTTTTGTTGTTGTTGTTTTTTTTTTTTTTTTTTTTTAATGTTCTTTTAACTGTTTATGAGTTAAAGGGACTCCTTTAGAGCTCTTCTAGTTTTGCAAAATGCAACCTAAAGGTGAATGTCAAAAAACCCATACCAAAATTTTGCCATCACTAACAGCCATGCACACACATACAGAATAAAATCTCAAAGCAACAAAGATTTTTGCTACTTCTTCTCCTAAAACTAAAAATTGACTCTCACGTCCCTGGCCCAAACCTTACTTGCAATATCAAAGTAGGATTACTGATATTAGGAAAAAACATTCTAATGGTGTAATCTGATCCCAGGCAGCCCAGAGTGTGAGTGTAACTGAGAGCCAGAGTGGAATTCTCCCGCTGTCTCGCGCAGCAGCTGTGGCGAGCGCAGGCACAGAAAGCTCTGAAGGTCGCCCGGTGCCAGCGAGGATTGGCCCCCAGTGCCTGGAGATGCCAGAGGAGGTGCCCAGCCAGACTATTTCAGCAGAGGATCTGTGGGCAGCCCCAGGGGCTTCCCCCTATTATAAACAAAATTTCCCAATCAAAATTAATAAAGAAATAACATTTATTATGCGACCGAAATATCGCTTTCAAACACCACGATTGAGAAAAACAGCACCGAGCCCAGGGTCGGAGCTGGGTGAACTGATCTCTATCGCACCAGACCTCCCAAGTTCAGGAGTGCTGCTTGGGCTGGTCCCTTCTTATACAGTTCTTGGGCAGAATCCGAATTAATTCTATTCTTCTCGTATTCATGAAGTTTTCTTGTCCCGGAGTTGGGCTGCACAAAGCCTTTCCTGGGTCTGATGAATTGTCCATCCTGGGTGATGAGTGGGCCATTTCTGTTGATGGAAGGGCCATTTCTGCTGATGGATGGGCCATCTCTGGTTCCCGGAACAGTTATTTTTAGTTCCTGGAATGTCCGATTCCTTATCAGATGCGATGTAGATATCAGAGTGTGGTGATCAAGTCGTCATGGTGCAAATGTCCCGGTGATAAGATCCAACCCCACCTAGGTGGAATCCTCACTTCCAGTGAAAGAAATACTTTTAGTGTTGTGAAATTTTTCTCTCAGCCAGGCTGGTGCAGGGATTTAGAAACTCGGTCTCTGTAGGGTCTAATTACATTTCAGTTTCTTATAAATAATAGCACGAATTACATATTTTATTTATAACACCCCGCTGTGGAGCCCTGGCTGCTGCTGCGGCCCCTTCTGTGCAGGGTCAGTGGCGGCCTCGCATGGTCCTCCTGCAGCCGGGGAGTGCAAATCCGCGGGGCTTCAGAGAGCTTGAGGCGAGGGTGAGGGGTCCCCCCGTGTTCAGCTGTGCTGGCGGCTGTTTCTGTGCTCGGGGACACTTGGAATGGGCCACGCCCTTGGCCACCAGTGGTGCTTCTTTGCGCTCCTCAGGCAGGACCCGATGTCCTGGTTGGATGTTGTGGGCAGCAAAGTGCCAAGGCAGGGTCTGTGCCAGCCGAGCTTCCTGTGGAAGAGATTTCACACGAGACAGGATTCTGGCCACAGACTGCTTGAAACAGACATCCCTGGTCTCCACCCCCCACTAGGTCGAGAATGAGCAGGGTGAGGAATTGGAAACATCAATTCCAGGGGAGATAATTGAATATCTGCCTTGGGTCTGGCTCTTCTTCTTGCCAAAACCAATGGCAGCAGCCGTACCCGTGGCATCTTGATTTCTCTCAGCAGCTTCAGAAGGTGTTTCTTTATTTCCCCATTCATTCTTTCCACCCGACCCAAACTCTGGGGGTGCCAGGGGATCTTGAGGTCCCACTGTGTTCCTAAAGCAGCCAGAACGGCCTGAAGGATCTTTCCTGTAAAATGAGTTCCCCTGTCTGAGTCTATTGTTTCCACAATCCCATATCTTGGAATTGTTTGTTCCAAACATGCCTTAAGAACGGATGCAGGGATTGCTGAAGCAGTCGGAAATGCTTCTGCCCCGCTGTGAGCTGCCATGCTGTTAGCAGAAGATATTGAAGCCTTCCTGCTCAGGGCATTTCAGTGCCAGGCTCTTCCAAGCACCCCCAGCTCGGCCCTTTGAGCTGAGCATGCGGGCGCTGAGCTGCGCTTTGTCTCATTCCCTTTCCTTCAGAGCAGCGTGTCTTGTCACTCTTTTCCCTTCTGCTGCCCTTGCAGAGCCATCCCTAAACACCTTTTCTCCCTCAGGCCAGGGAATGTCTGGTAAATCTCTCCTAGCCCGGGTCTGGAGCTCTGTCACTTGACTGCAGCCATGGGTTTCTTGCCAGCCCCGTGTCCAGGGCCGTTCAAACAGGAGGCTGGGTTCAACCCTTGCCCTGTGCTCAACTCTGAATCCTCCTGTTCCATCCAACAAGTTTCATTCTGTAAGAACCGAGTGCTGCTCATCCATTTAGAAGTTCCTTTGGTTAACAAAGCTTTAACTTGATGCCTGTCTTTGAAAGACAGGTGTCTGCTAAGGAAGGCAGGAGCCTCCCTTGGAATGGAAAATGTAACCCACTTCCCTCCGAGTTAATATAATTTTGAAATCAAGGGGCTTTCAAGCAAAGATATGAGAAATAGGAATAACAGTTCTTTGCTAGTACGTATAACAAGGCAATACTATGGAAACACTGGCTTAACCTGACAGAGTCAGGGTATGACCTGACACCCTGCTGGGCAGGGTGGTGGTAGCAGTCCGATTAAGTGGTGGCTGCACTCCTCTTGAGGTAAGAGATGTGGTTCTGTTGAAGCAGTGATCCTGTAGAAGGATCTGGTCTTCCTCTGAAGGTCCAGTGGTGGTTATGTAGCTCTGAATCCAGTAGGTAAGGGCTGGCTGTGGTGTTCCAAACCTCAGATGATATCCAGGTAGGAGTGCTTGGTTCCTCCCTCTGGGCGGAGCATCTCACAATGGGATGATGTAATGTTATGAGTCATGCGGTGAGGTTTGATAGCCCATTAACAGAAGATACATCTCCTGAGGGAGTTACCAGGGATGTGTCATGGAACATGAGACAAAAAACACTGCCCCACCTTGTTTCAACAGATGGTGCTAGAATACATACTTTTGGTTACATCATAAATTGTAACCTAAGACAAAGCCAGGCTTGAACAACCAGAGATTCTGCTGCTGTCAGTTTTCAGGCCTCAGTTCCCATTAAAGCCAGGGCTGCACAATTCTGCAGACAATGAGGCCACACTCTGGCCACTGGCTTAAACATTTGAGCCCAGGAATTCCTTTGGCATGGCCCTGATTAACATCCACATGCAATTCAAATGGTTTTTCCCTGTCTGGGAGGGCCAGGGCAGGAGGCTCAGTTAATCTGCTTTTGAAGCCTTGAAACTTGTGCTTTCCTTTTGGTGTCCATGATGGGGTTTCTTGGCTGGCAGGAGAGGAGTGTTGTAGGGAGAGATGCCTGGCTCCAGAAGTGCTGCCTTTAGCAGGGCCTCAGTAAGAGGCTGTAACCCCTTCCTTGCCTCCCTTGGAACAGGGTATTGCTTTTAGACACCACTTGTCCTGGATGCTTCAAAGGAATTTGGAGAGGCTCCATATCTGATTTTCCCTGTTTCGCTGGGGCTGCCCACACTTCTGGGTTCACTTCAGCAGAGGCCTTGGCACACATTTGACACCAAGGTACAGCAGCATTAGCCTCTGTATCTCCTTTTACAGTAGGAATTTGCATTCCCACTTCAGCCACCAAATCCCTTCCCAGTAAATTACAATCACAATTAGGAACAAACAGAAATCGATGCGTTTCTAACCCATCTCCCACATCTACTGATAGTGGTTGAATAAAACACATCTGCTCCTCTTTCCCACTTATTGCCTGAATAATCAAGGAACTTCTTGACAATTTCCCCCCTTAGGTCTGAGATTCTGAGTGGGTTCAGAGTGGTCCTGCCACTCCCCACCAAGGAGAAACCCCTTGAAATCCTGACCTCCTTGTTTCCCTGTCCTGGAAGCCAGTGATAGAGAGGACCTGCAGCTGGCAAATTTTGAGCATGAGATGGGGGAAGGTGCTGTAGAACATCCCAATCTGCACTATTTCTCTCTTCCTCCCCTTTTCATCTTCCTTTTTCTTACAACATGGATTCCTCCTGCTGCTGTTTGCTTTAACCATATTCCTGCACACTTCCTTCAACCAACCCCTTCCCAGCACATCAACACCATCCATTGTTGAGACCCCTTCTCAGCTTCCCTTACTGTCCCCCCCGGGTGTCCATGTCCTTAATTACCTCTGGGAGAATGTGCAAACTACCTCAGCATTGTCCCCTTTTGTATAGGAAACGATGTCCATGGTTGTGTTCCGGCTTTGTTGTTGTTCTGGAAGTTGAGGAATTGAGCAGGAGCTTGGCTGAGCAGCAGTGTGTGTCAATCAGTACCATTTTGTGGAGCTGATGGTTTCTGGTGTCACTTGCTTGTGTCCAAGTCCGTGTCCCTGTCTATGAGCAGATTCAGAGCATGTGTTTGTAAAGACACATTCCTCTCATTCCTTTCAACACGATGGAGAAGGGAGGGACAAAGCATAAAAGGGCATTTAGGACATCCAAAGTTAGCAAGGGGGGGGGGGGGGGTCATCCCCAAACTAAGCCGGGGGAGCTGGGATTTGGGGGGACGATGGAAAAGGGGTGGGAGAGGGGGATAAGGAGAGGGGAGACAGTGGGAAAGGGGATCCTCTGGGGGTCCCTTCGTGTCCCCATCTCTTGATCCCTGGAGCGATTCCCTAGGGCTCTGGGAGGGGATGGATCCACACTGGGGGATCCCTGACTTCCCTGTCCATCCGTGGGGGGGCTCAGGGGGGTTTCCCCCACCTAGCATCTGGTGCTGCGGGAGCTGAGGGGCAGAGAGGGGTAGGAAAGGGGGGTCCAGGGTGGGCACGGAGGAGGAGTGGGAGGGAGAGGAGGGAGAGAGGAGGAGGAGGAGCAGGAAGAGGGGTAGAAGGAGAAGCACGAGGTTCCATCCCACAGGGGACAGGGGAGGGGGAACTTGCCCCAAATATATCAGGGAGTCCTGAAGAGTGTTTTTTCTGGGGGGAGTGTTTGGAGTTTGCAGATTCCAGAATCGAGACCCAAATACCTTTGTGGGTCACTGGGAGGGCTTGGGTTTTTGGGGCAGGATGTTTGGATCTTGCAGAACCCCAAAGCTGAGTCACAGATCCCCCTTGGGTGGGTATTTGGGGGTCCACATGATGATCAGCATTTACTGGTGGGGGGGGGACATCAGTCTTGGGGACCCAGAGGAGAACGGTGGAGAGGAACCCCGGGACCCTCAAGTGGGGAGAGCAGAGAGGGACAATACCAGAGCTGGGGGCCCCCTGGCAGCCTAAAGGGGGGGAGGGGAAGAGCCTGGAGTGGGGGGACCCCTGGGATCCATGGAACCTAGGAGAGTCAGGGGAGAAGGGATCACTGGGACCCTCAAAATCCCCTGGATTATCTGTAAGCAAGACCCCAGAATGGGGGGACTCCAGAGGGGCCACAGGACCCCCATCAGCCCAGGGAAGGGAAACCCCCAAAACCCAGGAGTGGAGAGACAAGAGAGGCAGATCTCATATGAGGGTTTTTTGGGGCCTGATCTTGGTGCTTTGGGGATTTTTATGGACACAAAACATCCAGTGACTTCCTGATATGGACTTGGGCAGGAGGAACCCCCAACCCAAGACACTCACCCCTCGTTTTTCCCCCAAACCAGGATTTGTCATTCCCAAGGTGTTGCTGGATGGAGGAGGAGGAAAAGCCCCGGAGATGCCGCATGAGGAGGGGCTGCAAAAGCAGCCCAGAGAGATCCAAGGAGGAAAGAGCCCCCCTGTGCCAGGAAGGCGGCCGGAGATCCAGGGGGAAGAGCTTCAGCCAGAGATCCAACCTGATCCAGCACCAGAGGATCCACACTGGGGAACAGCCCTATGAGTGTGGGAAGTGTGGGAAGAGCTTCAGCCAAAGCTCCAGCTTCCTCAGTCACCACAAGATCCACAGTGGGGCAAAGCCCTACGAGTGTGGGGAATGTGGGAAGAGCTTCAGGTGGAGGTCCCACCTGAGGGAGCACCAGAACATCCACACTGGGGAACGGCCACATGAGTGTGGGGAATGTAGGAAGCGCTTCAGCTGGAGGTCCAGCCTCATCAATCACTTCAAGGTCCATACGGGGAAACGGCCCTATGCGTGTGGGGAGTGTGGGAAGGGCTTCAGAACGAGCACCCTCCTTATCCGCCACCAGTTTATTCACACTGGGGAACGCCCCTACGAGTGTGGGGAATGTGGGAAGAGCTTCAGCCGGAACTTCAACCTGAGGGAACACCAGCGCATCCACACTGGGGAGAGGCCCTACAAGTGTCCCAAATGTGAGAAGAGATTTCGGAGGAGCTGCGATCTCCTTGTACATCAGCGAATTCACACAGAGGAGAAGCCCTTCTACTGCCCTGACTGCGGGAAGGGCTTCAAGCAAAACTTCGCCCTTGTCCTACACCGGCGTATCCACACCGGGGAGAGGCCCTACGAGTGTCCTGAGTGTGGGAAGAGGTTTGTGAGGAGCTCGGATCTCAACAAACATCAGCCAATACACACAGGGGAGAGGCCCTTCCGCTGCCCCGACTGCAGGAAGGGCTTCAACGACAGCTCCAACCTCGTCAGGCACAGGCGCATCCACACCGGGGAGAGGCCCCACCTGATCCACCACCAGGTGATCCACACCGGGGAACGGCCCTACGAGTGTGGGGAATGTGGGAAGAGCTTCAGCCACAGCTCCGACCTCATCAATCACCGCATGATCCACATGGGGGAAGGGCCCTACCCCTGCTCAGAATGTGGGAAGAGCTTCAGCCGTAATTCCCACCTCAGGGTACATCAGCGCATCCACTCTGGGGAGAGGCCCTACAAGTGTCCTGAGTGTGGAAAGACGTTTCAGAGCACCACAGCCCTCCTCAGACATGAACGCATTCACACGGATGAGAGGCCCTTCCGATGCCCCGACTGTGGGAAGGGCTTCAAGCAAAACTCCACCCTCATCAGGCACCGGTGCATCCACACCGGGGAGAGGCCCTACGAGTGTCCCCAGTGTGGGAAGAGCTTCTCACAGAGCTTTAACTTGACCCAACACCAACAGAGGCACCGCTAAGGGAAGCCCTGCGAGTGCCCCGAGTGCGGGAAGAGCTTCGTGCGCTGCTCCAGCTCCATCCCCCGTGGGAGGATTGGCGTTGGATGATCCCCAGTGACCCCCGTTGGGCAGAGCCCTGCTGATCCATGATCCTGGTGATCCGTGTTGGGAAGACACCTGGCTGAGGGGCTCCAGATCTTCTGGCTCCCTGCAGGCACATGAATGAACCTGGGGCAGGGACATCCATTGGGACGCAGACCAACATCGGGAATTCATTGGGGAGAGCGGATTTGTTGATTATTGACCCCAAAAAATCTTTTCCATTCAATCCTATCTTCTGGTGGCATCTAGGAATACTGGATGGTCTTGGAGGTCTTTTCCAACCTCAATGATTCCATGATTCCGATTTTCTCTGGCCCAAGGGCATCTTCCACAGCCAAATGGTGATGGAGTGGGGCAAAGACCAAGATTCTGAAGACAGTGGGGTGGAACCCCCAAGAAAAAGGTTCTTCGCTCCAATCCAAGCACGAGGATCCTCAGCCGGCACAGACACAGAAATCCTTTATTTTGGCCTTGGTTTTCTTTTCATTTTTCTTCATCCTTCAATAAACTTGAAACTGGGGAAAAAATGAAGACATTGAACTGAGACATGGGTGGAGACATGGAGGGACAGACAATGGCATGGATGGAAGCGTGGTGGGGACACAGCCATGGGTGAGGAGACGGTGGGACAGGGCCAGGGACATGTGGGGACATGGCCATGGGTGGTGCCATGGGGGGAACTTGCAAGGGATGTGGGGGATGCTGGGTTTGAGGGAGTTGAGGGTTCCTGGGAGGGATTTGGGGCTTGCTGAGGGCTTTGGGGTCCCCAGGCTGAGCGGCTCCGGCTGCGCTGGGAGACCCTGGCGGAGGTTCTGGGGCAGCTGCTCAAGGACCCCCTGAACTGGACCCCCAGCCAGCATTGGGCTCCTGGAAGGGAATGAACGTCCTTGTCCCAAGGAAGGAAATCCCAGCACCCCCAGGGTGTCGGGGGCAGCTGAGAGGCCACAAGAGGGAGGGGAGGGCCAGACACAGCTGTCCACCTCCAAAACTGCACCCCAAAAATCCTGAAACTCAGGGATTCCTCCCAGAACGAAGCTGCCAGGAGCTGCCTGAATTAAGGGAAAGGGGGATGGGACCCCCAGACTGAGCAGGAGCAGCGTGGAACCTCCAAACCCCAGCATCGGGGAGGGGGGTTGGCAATTGGGGGAACGATGATGAAGGGGTAGAAGAGTGGGGAAAAAGTGGGGTCTGGGATCCCCGAAGAGAGCGGGAGGGGGATGGGACCCCCAAAATGAGTTGGAAGAGGTCTGTGAGTTGGGGGGAACGATGGGAGTGGGGAGGGAAAGGTGAGGTTGGGACGGAAGAAGTGCCGTTCCATGGGGATCCAGCCCTCTTCCCCAGGATTTGAGCCCTGGAGCGATTTCCTGGGGCTCTGGGTGGGGGGATGGATCCGCACTGGGGATGTCCCCAAGCCCCCTGCCCATCCCTGGGGGGCTCATGGGGAGTTCCCCCCTGCCAACAGCTGGTGCTGCGGCGGCCGTGGGGCAGGCGGGGGTGGGAAATAGGGGTCCGGGTTGGGAGCGGGGGAGGAGCAGAAGGGAGAGAGGAGCAGGAGGTGCAGGAAAAGGAGGAGGAGGAAGAGCAGGAGCGGGAATAGGAGGAGCAAGAGGAGGAAAAGGAGGAGCAGGACTAGAAGGAAAAGGAAGAGGAGGAGCGGGAGGAATTTTTTTGCGGGGGAGGAGGTGTTTGGATCTTGTAGGAGTCTAAAGCTGAGCCGCAAATGAGCCTTGGGCGGATCTTGGAAGGTCATCGTGGTGATCACCCAGTACCGGTGGGGGAGGAGGGGGGTGGCGACGTGCAGCTGGAGGACCCCCGGCAGCCAGGAGGGGTGGGGGAGGCTGGAGATGAGCAGGGTCAGGGCCCCTCCCGATGTTGAAAGGGCTGGTGACTTCTAGAGCTGGGCTTGGGCAGTGGGACCATCAAACCCAATGCACTCACCCTTGTTTGTCCCCCAAAACAGGATTTCCCAATCCCAAACTTTGTCCGGATGGAAGAGGAGGCTGCGAGGAAGATGCCCCGGGACCCCCAGGCAGGTGAGGAGGAAGTCACTGCCCCTTTCCCTTCTCTCCTGCTCCATCTCTCAGCCCAGCATCGCCCCCGGCTGCAGGACAACCCCGCTGCCGACGCCGTCCTGCCGGGGACGGACTGGGGGGATCTCCTTCCCCTTCCCTGTGGCATGGAGGCAAATCCCACCCTCTTCTTCTCCACTCTCCTTCCTCTCCTTGTTCTGTCCTTCTTCCTTCCACTTTCCTTCCTCCTCTTCTTCCTCCCTTGTTCCTTTTTCTTGTTCCTTCCTCTTCTTCTACTTTTTCCTTTTCCCTTCTCCCTGTCCCTTCCTCTCCTTGTCTTTCCTGCCCCAGGCACTGAGCTGCAGATGGAGACCAGGGGGAACAAATCCCTGTGGCAGAACCTCGTGGAAGAGGCCGCTTTGAGCACCTCCTCAGCGTAGGAATGGATGCCCGAAAGATAGGCTGGAAATAAATCCCCATAGACCGATGTCTATAGAGCAGGTATTTGTTTATTGCAGCGCTGGAGGTGAGGGGGGTTTTTCCTCCTGACTCACCCACCTTTGTCAAGTGCTGTGGTATATTTATACAGTAAATTTTGCTTTAATGTTGCTCTGTCATTACAGCATCATCACATATGTGCCAGAACTAATTTACATAGCAGGATCTCATGGTTATTAGATAATTTTTTGCACTGCGCATACACTTCCCCAATTTGGGGGTCTTTGGGGGTCTTTGAGGAAGGCTTCTAAAGTCCTCTTTGCACTTGAACTTTTCAACTTTGTCTTCGAGGCATGCACAGTTACAGTGCTCTTCGGTCCATCTGGTCTTAACCGGCCTAAATTCTTTGTTTTGTGTCTAATTGGCTTTGTGCTTGCCAATTTCTCATTAGTACTACACTTATCTAAGACTATACACTTGGTAAGTGTTTTTTGGTTTTTTCCTTTTCTCTTTTTCTCTATTCTGCATATCAGCAACTAATTAACTATATACTAGGCATTACATTGTATAAAGAGTTATTCATATCAGATTATATGGGTAGCAAAAGTTATGATTCAGGTTATATAAGCATCAGGTTATTGGTATAGAAGTTATGATTCAGGCTACATAAGTAAAAGCTATGATTCAGGCTATATAAGTATAGAAGGCTACGCTTCAGGTTATATTGATATTCTTCAGGTTATATTGATAAAAAGTCATGATTTAGGTTATACTGATAATAGGTTACATAGATAACTTATAACCTGTCTTGGGGTGACTTTATGATGTGTATCCCCTATCACTGCCCCATGCCCAGAAATTAATTTTGTGCCCTTCTGTGCCTTTAAACTGAGCCTGAGAGGGGGGAGGAAAACCTGAACAAAACTTCTTCAAAGCAATTTGCAGCTTTCAAGTTCAAGGTCACACAGTGATAGAGACTTTTTTTTTCAGCTGCAGCAGCAGAGCAAGGGTGGGGAAGGCACCCTGGTTGTTTTCAGACAGTTTTTTTTCAGGTCCTTTTCCTTTCTCCAGAGAGAGATGGAGAGTTGAACTTTTGTTTTCCTGGGACTTTGGTTTTTTTCCTTTTTTTTTTTCTCTTCTGGACTATTTCAACATCAGAATACATCGGGAGGACTTTCCACTGGGCCTTGGCTCTAGAGGGGGGCCCACCACCCCATCGCAGCTCCAAGGAGGGAGAGAGAGAGATCTATGGGAGGACTCTGAACTTATCCCAGGTTTTTCTCTCAGCAGAGTGAGAGGTTATGTTATTTTGCATTATTATTCTTTTCCTGTGTGTTTGTTAAATAAATAGTTTTTATCTCTTTCACTTTCTGTCGAGGAAAATTTATTTTTTCCCAAACCTGGTGGGGAAGGGGTGGTTGTAACCTGCCTTCTCTCAGAGGATATATTTCTAAATTTGGCCAAACCGGCACAAAACCAAAGCTATATAAGCACTTTGTTACTTTGACCTAAGTTATCATCAGAATCCAATGAGGAGGAAAATCCCTTGAGATCCTACACGAGGAGGGGCTGCAAACCCAGCCCAGGGAGCTGTGAGGAGGAAAGACCCCTCTGTGAGCTGGGAAGGAGGCTGGAGATGCAGCCAGAGCTCGGAGCTGCTGGAGAAGCCTCAGGGTGGGAGAAGCTCCACAAGTGCTTGGAATGTGGGAAGAGTTTTGGAGATCCCCGGGGATGCAGAGATCCCCCCGCAGCCCCTGGAGGAGCCCCCACCGGAGCAGGGGATGCCTGAGGAGAGGCTGTGACCCCGTGCGAGACCCGTGGACAGAGGGGCCCTGCTGGAGCAGCCTGTCCTTGCAGGACTGACCCCGGGGCAGAGTGACCCCCGGGGCTGCAGCAGTGTGAGGGGACTGCTGCCCGTGGGACGGACTCAGGCTGGAGAGGTTCCTGGAGAACTGCCTGGTGGGAGGGAGCCCAGAGTGCAGCAGGGGAACGACTCCTGTCCCTGAGCAGCGGGAGAAGGCACCGGGGATGAACTGAGCATGGCCCCAATTCCCTGTGTCCTGCACTGCCGGGGTGGGAGGTGGAGCTGGAAGGAGGGAGGGGTGGGAGGAAGAAGTTTTTAAAGGTGCTTCTCATTATTGTGCTCTGAGTTTTTGGGAGTTTTCTGCAATAAATTTCTCCCCTTCTCCACTCAGCCAAAGGGATCTGGGGCAGTTTTCCCTGTTTGGGAGAAATCAAAGCGATGCACTGATGCTCCGAATTAGGGGGTAAGAGAAGCGAGGCTGCAGGGCTTCCCAAGGAGCCAGACCAACCCAGCACTCAGGGCTGGGCAGGTCGGGCCGGGAGCAGCGGAGAGCTTTGTTTCTCTTCTCAGCTGAATGGCGGCTCGGGCCGGGCCCGTTCCAGGGCTGCTCCTCAGCTGCGGCTTTCCCCTCACGCAGCCCGGGGGGCGCTGGGAGCGCGGGGCGGGGCTGGGCCGTGTGCAGAGCCCGCCCCTCGCTCCGATTGGGCGGCGCTGCCGTCAGTCGTGGTTCTGGCGCGCTGATTGGTCGGAGCGGGGAGCAGCCCGGGCCCGGAGCCGCCGGCAGGGCGGCCGTGGCGCAGCAGAGGCGCCATTGGCGGAGCGTCTGTGCGGGCCCGGGAGCGGCGGCGGCGGCCGGAGCCCGGTGAGGCGGCGGCGGAGCTCGGAGGCGGCCCCAGCGCAGGTGGGAGCCGCGCTCGGTTCTGGCGGGGCTCGGGGCTGGCTGCGGGCGGAGGGGGCGGCAGGGGGCTGTGGCGGGTTCGTTGTGCCGTGTGGGCGCCGTGTTCGCCCTGGCGTGAGGGCGCTGCGGGAGCGGCTGCCCGCGGTCTCCTTCCCGCTGCTGCCTCGGCAGGAGCCGGTGCCGGAGCAGCGCTGGCTCGTCCCGGCTGCTGTGGGTAGGACAGAGGTGGCTGCCCCGTGGCCGGGAGTGTGCGGGAAAGTTCCCGTGGCCAGAGGTTTGTGTCCCCAGAGGAGGCGGAGGAGTCGTGTAAAAGTAACTTTATTCGTGGACAAAGGGAGAGGCCACGGGGCATTTCCCGTGGGGTCTGTCCAAGTGTTGGAGGACGCAGCCTCCTTTTTATGCCGATTTGCCCGGCCGCATCTCCGTGTCCCTTTCCGCAGTGGCTGAGGTCCTTCGAAGGTACAGACTTCCCGATCCGCCTGCTGCATGTGCCCCTTAATGTGCACCCCACTTTGTATAACATCCGATAGTCATGGCTCTGTGAAGTTTTATTTCCTTTGTTCTCTGTTTCACCACTTTTCCTTGGCCATCTCTTTGCCAAGAGCACTTTGAGTCATTTAATTTTCCACAACCTGCTGGTCCTTCTGCTGAAAGAGAATCTGATGCCATCCCAGGGTGAAATGTGGCGTTGCTCATGGGAGTGGATTGGTGGGTGAGAAGGTCAGGAGCTGGAGCTGTGTGCTTGGTTATGATTTGGAGGACAGCTTGTAATCTAATGATGCACTGAAATGATCAGTGGGTTCTCTGGCACCTGGTATGAATTTGTTTGGGTTCCCAGGGGCTGCTCCATGGTGTAGGATTTGTTCTGGTGGCCGTTCATCTTTTCCCCATTTTTGGGCGCTCCCAAATATGCCAGGGATGCATCCACTGACTGCTTTTCTCTGATTAAATCATCACATCCTTGGATTCCCAAGTGATTTCGCTGACCTTGTGTCAGCAAAAGCAGCCCAGTGGTCAACCCCACCCTGTATAACACAGAGAGTGCCAGCAGATGTTGGAGTGGGGAGAGGGATGATTCCCCCCTGCTTTTGTGAGTGAAGTTCTCCCAACATTCTCCGTTTGCTGTTTTCCTTTGCAGCTTCAGGGATTTCTGTTGCAGAGTCAGAGATGCTGAATGTGGGCTCTGCCTTTAGCGATGCAAATTCCGTCAGTGCAGGGAGGCAGAGCTTGGGGTGAGGGGCAGAGGGAATCAGCCCAATTCCTGTGGCAGGCAAGGAGAGCCTGGGACATTGTGCACACTTCCCCCATGTCTTGGGGTGACTTTATGATGTGTATCCCATATCGCTGCCTATGTCCAGAAATTAATTTCTGTGCCTTTCTATGCCTCTAAACTGAGCCTGAGAGGGGGAAGGAAAAAACTGAGCAAAACTTTTTCAAAGCAGTTTGCAGCTTGTTCAAGGTCACACACAGATAGCAATTGGTTTCCCAGCTGTGGCAGGGGAGTGAGGAAGCACCCGGCTGGCTGCTCCCAGGACAGTTTTTTTGGCCAGGGGTTCAGCTGCTTTTTCTCCAGAGAGAGACTGAGAGTTGAATTTTTCCTTCCCTGGAATTTCGGATTCTCCCTTTTCTACTGGACTGATTGATTGTTTTCACATCAGAGCACATCGGGAGGACTTTCCAGCGGGCACAGAGGGCCTGGCCCTGGGCCAAGCCCCAGCTCTGAGGAGACCAAAGGGAGGACTCGAACACTTTCCCAGGTTTTTCCCCCACAGCGAAAGATTTAATTATTTTGCATTATTATCCTTTCCCCAATATTTTCCTTCACTTTCCTTCGAGGAAAATTTATTTTTCCCGAACCTGGTGGGGGAGAGGTGGTTGTGCCTTCTCTCAGAGGATATATTTCTAAAGTTGGCCAAACCTGAACATCCCAGCAGAGTTAATTTGCATTTCTAAAGGTCCTCTGCTGGCTGCCTGGAAGGAAGGTTCTCTTCCAGGGCAGCCATCCGATGAGCTGCTTGTGCCCCTTTCCCCTCCCCCCTCCACTTCCTTTTTTTTTTTCCTTTTTTTTTTAAATGGTATTTTGTTTTATTACTGTTTATGAGTTAAAGGGTCACCTTTAAAACTTTTCCAGTTTCGCAAAATGCAACTTAAAGGTGAGCATCAACAAACCCATTCCAAAATTCTGCCGTCACTAATAGCCATGCACACACATACAGAAAAAAACCCCAAAGCAGTAAAGATTTTTGCTACTTCTTCCCCTCGGACTAAAAATTGACTCTCACACGCCTGGCCCAAACCCAGCTGACAATGTCAGAGTAGGATTATGGGGAAAAAAACGTTTTAATTGTGTAGTCTATTCCCTGAAACTCTGGGAAGAACAAAAACTCTCCAAAAACTTTTTTAGTGCTGGAGGATCAAGGCATTACTTTATTCTGGCCGGGATGTGCATTAGAAATCATTTCATGCACACATAGCCCGGGTGTGCAGAGAAAATCATTCCATGGCACACGAGTTTTACTCGAGTTTTCCTCAATTTTATGCAGTCTAAACCCATAGAAGTCCGTAGGTTTAATGTTCATTGGTTCCAAGTTGGGTAGTTCTTAGTATTTGGTTTCCTATTGGCCCCGGATTGCTTGGCCTCTGATGTTAATTAGGTGCACACTCCTTGATTTCCTTCTCAGCCTTTTCCAGAGCAGGGGTCTCCAGCTGTGCCGGGGGCAGTGTCTGGGGTAGCTGTTCCTTGATGTTTGCTGATGGGCGTTGATGCTTTGTTGATGGTTGTTATCTTTTGGGTATCTTTTGGGCTCTTCCCAGTCTGTTGAGATGTTAAGCTCATCTCTGTTGAGTGGTGTAACATCCCTTAACAAACACTTTAAAATTCCTTTCGCCAAGGCAGAGACCAACCAAGCCTGAGTAGAGAGATAAAATTTTAAAACAATTCTGAACTTGGTATATTTTCCATCAATCGAATCCCGCCCAGCCCAGAGTGTGAGTGTAACTGAGAGCCAGAGTGGAATTCTCCCGCTGTCTCGCGCAGCAGCTGTGGCGAGTGCAGGCACAGAAAGCTCTGAAGGTCGCCCGGTGCCAGCGAGGATTGGCCCCCAGTGCCTGGAGATGCCAGAGGAGGTGCCCAGCCAGACTATTCCAGCAGAGGATCTGTGGGCAGCCCCCGGGGCTTCCCCCGCTGTGGAGCCCTGGCTGCTGCCGCGGCCCCTTCTGTGCAGGGTCAGTGGCGGCCTCGCATGGTCCTCCTGCAGCCGGGGAGTGCAAATCCGCGGGGCTTCAGAGAGCTTGAGGCGAGGGTGAGGGGTCCCCCCGTGTTCAGCTGTGCTGGCGGCTGTTTCTGTGCTCGGGGACACTTGGAATGGGCCACGCCCTCGGCCACCAGTGGTGCTTCTTTGCGCTCCTCAGGCAGGACCCGATGTCCTGGTTGGATGTTGTGGGCAGCAAAGTGCCAATGCAGGGTGTGTGCCAGCCGAGCTTCCTGTGGAAGAGATTTCACAAGAGACAGGATTCTGGCCACAGACTGCTTGAAGCAGACATCCCTGGTCTCCACCCCCCCAACTAGGTCGAGAATGAGCCGGGTGAGGAATTGGAAACATCAATTCCAGGGGAGATAATTGAATATCTGCCCTGGGTCTGGCTCTTCTTCTTGCCAAAGCCAATGGCAGCAGCCGTACCCGTGGCATCTTGGTTTCTCTCTGCAGCTTCAGAAGGTGTTTCTTTATTTCCCCATTCATTCTTTCCACCCGACCCGAACTCTGGGGGTGCCGGGGTGTTTGAAGGTCCCACTGTGTTCCTAAAGCAGCCAGAACGCCCTGAAGGATCTTTCCTGTAGAATGAGTTCCCCTGTCTGAGTCCATTGCTTCCACAATCTCATATCTTGGAATTCTTTGTTCCAAACATGCCTTAAGAACTGATGCAGGGATTGCTGAAGCAGTCGGAAATGCTTCTGCCCCGCTGTGAGCTGCCATGCTGTTGGCAGAAGATATTGAAGCCTTCCTGCTCAGGGCATTTCAGTGCCAGGCTCTTCCAAGCACCCCCAGCTCGGCCCTTTGAGCTGAGCATGCGGGCGCTGAGCTGCGCTTTGTCTCATTCCCTTTCCTTCAGAGCAGCGTGTCTTGTCACTCTTTTCCCTTCTGCTGCCCTTGCAGAGCCATCCCTAAACACCTTTTCTCCCTCAGGCCAGGGAATGTCTGGTAAATCTCTCCTAGCCCAGGTCTGGAGCTCTGTCACTTGACTGCAGCCATGGGTTTCTTGCCAGCCCCGTGTCCAGGGCCGTTCAAACAGGAGGCTGGGTTCAACCCTTGCCCTGTGCTCAACTCTGAATCCTCCTGTTCCATCCAACAAGTTTCATTCTGTAAGAACCGAGCGCTGCTCATCCATTTAGAGGCTCCTTTGGTTAACAAAGCTTTAACTTGATGCCAGGCTTGAACAATGAGAGATTGTGCTGCTGTCAGTTTTCAGGCCTCAGTTCCCATTAAAGCCGGGGCTGCACAATTCTGCAGACAATGAGGCCACTCTCTGGCCACTGGGTTAAACATTTGAGCCCAGGAATTCCTTTGGCATGGCCCTGTTTAACATCCACATGCAATTCAAATTGGTTTTCCCTGTCTGGGAGAGTCAGGGCCGGAGGCTCAGTTAATCTGCTTTTGAAGCCTTGAAACTTGTGCTTTCCTTCTGGTGTCCATGATGGGGTTTCTTGGCTGGCAGGAGAGGAGTGTTGTAGGGAGAGATGCCTGGCTCCAGAAGTGCTGCCTTTAGCAGGTGAAGAGCAGACAGAACTCCACTACTAAAGAAGTAGTAAAGTAGGTATGTTTATTTCCAGCTGGGACGCACGGGGGATCGCTCCTCCAAAGCCATGCGTGCCGACAGCTGCATTCAGCTCGGTATTTATCGGGTTACAAGTTCCATATTCATTAAGTTTCGCAACATGCCTATACATATTCATCACCTAGCCCCGCCCAGCCTTGCTTCGTATTATAATGAACCCAGAAGTCATTTACATCCGCGTTGCGCTTGCACAGTGTGGTTTGGTGGCTTTGGTAGGGGTCTTCCGAGGGTCTTTTTGATGAAGTCAGGAGTCTTCCTCATCCTGAACTTTTCACCTTTCTTTCCTACGCATGCTCTTGTGTACCCCTGGCCTGGGTTTAAGCTTCGAGACTGGTTTGAGCTAGTTTTGGGTTGAGCGCAGGATGTCTGTCTGAGACTCCCTCTGCCCTTATCAGTGGTCTCTTATCTTTTCTTCCTGCCCTGGTATGCTGACCAAGCTGGATGCATTGTTCCTAACAAACTAATTCTCCTGCTTCCCATCCCCCTGATTCACAGGGCCTCAGTAAGAGGCTGTAACCCCTTCCTTGCCTCCCTTGGAACAGGGTATTGCTTTTAGACACCACTTGTCCTGGATGCTTCAGAGTAATTTGGAGAAGCTCCATATCTGATTTTCCCTATTTCCCTGGGGCTGCCCACACTTCTGGGTTCCCTTCAGCAGAGGCCTTCCCAGGCATTTGACACAAAAGTACAGCAGCATTAGCCTCTGTATCTCCTTTTACAATAGGAATTTGCATTCCCACTTCAGCCACCAAATCCCTTCCCAGTAAATTACAATCACAATTAGGAACAAACAGAAATTGATGGGTTTCAAACCCATCCCCCACATCTACTAATAGTGGTTGAATAAAACACCCCTGCTCATCTTTCCCACTTATTGCCTGAATAATGAAAGAACTTCTTGACAATTTCCCCCCTTAGGTCTCAGATTCGGAGTGGATCGAGAGGCCCCTGTGTCCATCAGGAGCGGCCTCATCTCGATCCAGAGGCGCCCTGAATGTTCTCAAGGGCTCTGGTGCGGTGGGTCCCTGGTGTGCTGGGAGCTCTGAGAGCCCTGACAATCCATGTCCATCAGGGGTGGACTTGCTGGTGCTGAGGGTGCTGCTGTCTGTGCTTGCAGTGTCCTTGTGGCCTGCAGCTGGAGCCCTGATTCCTTGGCAGGGGCTGTTTGGGTGGGCTCTGCCGTGCCGAGGAGGGCAATGCCTGTGCCAGGTGCTTGTGGCCGCCGCCGTCCCCTGGGTGCTGGGGCCCCCTTGGGCCCTGCGGTTCATCCCTGGGGGGCTGTAGAAACTCTGCCATGGCCTTTGCCTTCACCTTGGCCTTTTGCTCATCCCTTCTTGCATTCCCCTGCTGAGCCTTTCTGGCCAAGTGCTGCAGGGGCTTCTTGTGCCTCTCCTGCAGCCCCCTCAGTGCCTGTGGGTGCTCATCCTCTGACAGCTGCTGAGCTTTCTGCACAATCATTCGTTTCTCCAGTGACCCAAACAAGATCGATGAAAGAAAATCCTGATCCTTCCACATCCCGCAGCCTCCTGGGGGCCGGGGGCCACTGCCGGCCCTGCCCGGGGGGTGTTGGGGTCAGGCAGTGCCCGGCGCTGAGCCCCGGCTGCCCCACAGCCCCGGCCCGGCCCCGCAGCTCCCCACAGGCCCCCAGCCCGTGCTGCCCTGTCCTGCTGCTCCCCCCCACAGAGAAACACCCTGAAATCCTGACTTCCTTGTTTTCCTGTCCTGGGAACTGGGGATACAAAGAGCTGTAGCTGGCCCTGAGGATAAGAGGTTTTTGACCCTTTTTGAGGATAAGATTGGAATGGTGCTGTAAAACATTCCAATTCTCACTATTTTTCTCTTCCTCCTCTTTTCCATCTTCCTTTTCCTTTCTTACCACATAGATTCCTCCTGCTGCTGTTTGCCTTAACCATATTCCTGCACCCTGCCTTCAACCAATCCTTTCCCAGCACACCAACACCATCCGTCCCCTGCTGCTGAGACCCCTTCTCGACTTCCCTTTTTACCCCCGCTGGGTGTCCGTGTCCTTAATTATCTCTAGGAGAATGTGCAAACTGCCTCAACATGGTCCCCTTTTGTATAGGAAACGATGTCCATGGTTGTGTTCCGGCTTTGTTGTTGTTCTGGAAGTTGAGGAATTGAGCAGGAGCTTGGCTGAGCAGCAGTGTGTGTCAGTCAGTACCATTTTGTGGAGCTGATGGTTTCTGGTGTCACTTGCTTGTGTCCAAGTCGGTGTGGCTGTGTCCGAGCAGATTGAGAGCATGTGTTTGTAGGGAGGCGTTGCTGTTGTTCCTTGGCTGGGGGTGCCCGGTTTTCGGGCCATCCCCCCTGGAGCAGGGTGTCCCCCCTTGGTGCAGGCGCGGCCCTCAGGCAGCGCTCAGCCAATCAGAAGGCGCGGCGCTGGTGAGTCAGCAGTTGCCAGGCAGAGCCGCAGCGCCCGGCGCTCCCCAGCTGGAGCCCCCGTGTGGCCCGGCCTTGGCGCCCCCCGCGAGGGGAATTTGGGGAGGTGGGAGGGGGGGAGCGCCAAGGCCGGGCCGGCCCGTGCTGTGCTGGCAGAAGTGGCTGCGGCGGGGGCCGAGTGCGGGCAGGAGCGGCCGAGAGCCCAGCGCTGCCGCAGCCCGAGCTGCCGCAGCTGCATCCCTGCTGGTGCTGTGGGATGCGAGAGCTCTGGGGGGCAGAGCGAGCCAGGGGTGGGTGCTGGGCCTGGGGGGAGGAGGAGAAAGGCTGGAGGAGCAGGGCTGGAGAGCAGAATGGTGAAAGGATGGACGTGGGAGCAGCAGGTGGGATTCTGCAGGAGAAGGAGTAGTGTGAGGAAGAGGAGTGTGAGGAAGAGTAGGGACACAGGAGGAGGAGGAGGAGGAGCAGGAAGAGGAGGCACCGCAAGGTTCCAGCACTCGCTGTATCTGCAGCCTCCCTCCAGCCCCAGGAGCGTTGCCCCCCCCATGCAGCAGGTGATCAGGGAGGGGGATCCACAATTTTCCCGTTGGTGAATCTTGGTATTTCTGCGGTTTTTGGTCTCCATGTTGGTGGTTTGGTTTTTTTGTGGAGGCTGAATGAGTTTATATTTTGGAGGGTGCTTTATCTGAATCTTGATGTTTTGGGAGTTTTGGGTCTGTGTCTTGATGTCTGAGGGACTTTTGGGCTGAATCTCTGTGTATTTGAGGTTTTAACAGACACAAGATGTCCGGAGATGGACCTGGGCAGGAAGAACCTCCAGCCCAAGGTGCTCACCCTTTGTTTCTCCCCCCAAACCAGGATTTGTCATTCCCAAGGCGTGGCTGGATGGAGGAGGAGGAGGAAAAGCCCTGGAGATGCCACATGAGGAGGGGCTGCAAACGCAGCCCAGACAGATCCAAGGAGGAAAGAGCCCCCCTGTGCTGGGAAGGCGGCCGGAGATCCAAGGGGAGCTCGGAGCTGGGGGAGAAGGCTCAGGGTGGGGAGAAGCCCCACAAGTGCTTGGAATGTGGGAAGGGCTTCAGGTGGAACTCCAACCTGAGGGAACACCAGAGGATCCACACTGGGGAGAAGCCCTACAAGTGTGGGGAGTGTGGGAAGGGCTTCACCAACAGCTCCCAGCTGATCCAGCACCAGGTGGTTCACACCAGGGAACGGCCCTATGGGTGTAGGGAATGTGGGAAGAGCTTCAGCCAGAGCTCCAGCCTGTGGGCACACCGGCGCACTCACACTGGGGAGAGGCCCTACGAGTGTTCTGAGTGTGGGAAGAGGTTTCCAAGGAGCTCCTATCTCATCAGACACCAGAGCACTCACACGGATGAGAGGCCTTTCCGCTGCCCTGAGTGTGGGAAGGGCTTCAAACGCAACGCCCACCTCATCATCCACCAGCGCACCCACACTGGGGAGAGGCCCTATGAGTGTTCTGAGTGTGGGAAGAGCTTCTTCAGCAGCTCTCACTTGGCCGAACACCAACGGAGGCACCGCTAAGGGAAGCCCTGCGAGTGCCCCGAGTGCGGGAAGAGCTTCGTGCGCTGCTCCAGCTCCATCCCCCGTGGGAGGATCGGTGTTGGATGATCCCCAGTGACCCCCGTGGGGCAGAGCCCTGGTGACCCCCGTTCCGGGTGATCCGCACTGGGTTGGGGGAAGGTGTTGGAGAGATTTCTTTGCCTTCTCCTTGTGCTGCTGGGATTTGGTTGGGAATAAATTCCCTCCCTGTGCCCAGGCTGGCTCTGTTGTGCCCGTGCCAGTTGAAAGGGTTCACATCATTGTACCTGTGCAAGTATAAGGTACAGGGTAAAAGTTAGCAAATATTGGCCACAAGCTTAAGGCACAGAATGTAAGTTGGCAAGAAATGGGGAACAAAAGTCTCAGAAATGATGAACAAAGCTTGCTGAGACCAGTAGAGAAACTGCAGAAGCAGCCAACGAGAGACTGCGCCTGCCTAGGAAAGAAAGGTGAAAAGTGCAAAGTGAGGAAGACTGTGGCACCTGGGGAGGTGATGGGGGTTGGGAGGAATTTTTATTATGTCCCTGAGTAGGAACCCATTTCCACTCCCCTTCATCCCCCAGGTCTCCTCCCTCAGCCTGATGGTGAGAAGCATGGGAGTGCTCTGACTGCTGGGGGGCTTCTCTCAGGGGTGGAAGGGTGAAACTCCACCAGTCTATTTCCCTTTCTCTAATGCTCCTTAGTCTTTGCACTTCCTCCTTAAGCTCGGCCACCAGGGAAAGGAGATCGTTCACTGCTCACACCTCAGGCAGGTGTCTTTGACAGCGTCCCCTGGTGCTACTGCCAGGCTCAAACACTCCTCACAGGAAGGGGGCTGGACAGACGCGTCCTTCTGCGAGGGTTCTGTTTGCCTGGGTACACTTTTAGTGGCTGGAGCTTTTGATCGTGTGAGGACCATTGCTGAAAAACCCAACCAACCAAATCTCAACACAAAAACAAACTCAAACCCCCACGGGCAGGAGAACACCCGCAGCCCTGCCCTCGGAGACGTGCCACAGCTCCATTTACCCGCTCCGGTTCCCCGTGCTCCCCAGAGCCCTTTTTGAATCCGACCGCCGCTGGCCGGAGGAAACCTCACCCTATGTGGGGGTGTCACCCCCTTTTCTCTGCCCACAGAGCTCCTGAGCCGCCGGCAGCCGCAGCCCCTCCCCGTGGCCTCAGGCCCGGCCGGGACCCCGCGCTCCGTCCCCGCGCTGATTTTGGGGGGGTCGTGTGTCCCCCCAGCCCCGCTATCACTCTGCCCCTGCCCGGCTGCTCCCAGTGTTCCCAATAAAGCTTCCCAGTTCACCCCGGTCCCGTTTGTTAGGGGGCGGTGGGGAGGGACTTGGGGGGCTGAGACTGGGGGGGGCAGAATCTGGGGATGGATCAGGAATGGGGACCCCCGTGTGTTCCCCTCTCATGTCACCCTGCCCTAGGGGGTTTTGGGAAGCACCTGAACCCCAAGACCGCACTCAGCAAACACCAAAAGGCGCCGGGACCCCCCTAAGAGGAAGGAGCAGGAGAAGGAACAGAGAGAAGAAGCAGGTGGGATGAGGAAGGAGGAGGAGCGGGACCCCTCCCAACTCAATTTGAGGGTCCCATTCCCCCTTTCCCTCAATTCAGGCAGCTCCTGGCAGCTTCGTTCTGGGAGGAATCCCTGAGTTTTGGTGGTTTTGGGGTGCAGTTTTGGCAGGGGACAGCTGTGTCTGGCCCTCCCCTCCCTCTTGTGGCCTCAGCTGCCCCTGACACTCTGGGGGTGCTGGGATTTCCTTCCTTGGGACAAGGACCTTCATTCCCTTCCGGGAGCCCAATGCTGGCTGGGGGTCCAGCTCAGGGGGTCCTTGAGCAGCTGCCCCAGAACCTCTGCCAGGGTCTCCCAGCGCAGCCGGAGCTGCTCGGCCTGGGGTCCCCAAAGCCCTCAGCAAGCCCCAAATCCCTCCCAGGAACCCTCAACTCCCTCAAACCCAGCATCCCCCACATCCCCTGCAAGTTCCCCCCATGGCACCGCCCATGGCCATGTCCCCACATGGCCCTGGCCCTGTCCCACCGTCTCCTCACCCATGGCTGTGTTCCCACCACGTTTCCATCCATGCCATTGTCTGTCCCTCCACATCTCCATCCATGCCCGTGTGCCCCCATGTCCCCACCCATGTCTTAGTTCATTGTCTTCATTTTTACCCCAGTTTCAGGTGTTTTTAGAAGATGAAAAGAAAGGAAAAGAAAACCAAGGCCAAAAGAGAAGGATTTCCGTGTCTGTTCCAGCTGAGGATCCTCGTGCTTGGATTGGAGTGAAGAACTTTCTTCTGGAGGGTTTCACCCCACTGTCTCCAGAATCTTGGTCTTTGCCCCACTCCATCACCATTTGGCTGCAGAAGACACCCTTGGGCCAGAGGAAATCAGAATAATGGAATCTGTGAGGTTGGAACAAACCTCCAGCACCATCCAGAGTTGCTTGATGTCACCTGAAAAAAAGATTGAACGCAACAGGGGAGATTTTTTTGGGGTAGAAAGTCAACAAATCTGCTTTCCGCAGTGGACTTAGAGCATTGGTCTGTGTCCTGATGGATGTCCCTGCCCCGGGTTCATTCATGTGCCTGCGGGGAGCCAGGAAGGTGTGGAGCCCCTCAGCCAGGTGTCTTCCCAACATGGATCACCAGGATCATGGATCAGCAGGGCTCTGCCCAACGGGGGTCACTGGGGATCTTCCAACTGGAGATCCTCCCACGGGGGATGGAGTTGGAGCAGCACACAAAGCTCTTCCCACACTCGGGGCACTCACAGGGCCTCTCCCCAGTGTGGGTGTGCTGGTGTTTTCTCACATCAGAGCTTGACCTGAAGCTCTTCCCACATTCCAAGCAGGTGTAGGGCTGTTCCCCAGTGTGGATCACCTGGTGCTGGATCAGACCAGAGCTCCAGCTGAAGCTCATCCCACACCCCTCACACTCATAGAACTTTTCTCCAGTGTGGATGTTACGATGATTGATAAGGTTGGAGCTCCACCTGAAGCCTTTCCCGCACTCCAAGCACCTGTGGGGCTTCTCCCCAGCCTGAGGCTTCTCCACCACCTCCGGGCTCCGGCTCCGGCCACCTTCCCAGCACAGAGATTCTTTCCCTGAGAGACACATCCTAGTGTGGGATCTCCGGGGCTTTTCCTCCTCCTCCGTGGCTTGGGAATGACAAATCCTTTCCTTAGAGGTGGATGAGTTGGTGGCGGGTCAAGTGAGAGCTCTGTGAGAAGCTCCTCCCACACGGGGCACTCATAGGGCCTCTCCCCA